>NW_026292213.1:0-300000 GCF_023091745.1 Budorcas taxicolor | reverse complement strand
TCGAGTTGCGGCAGGTCTTCTCGAGTTACGACGGGGACCTCAGGGACCCGCTCTGGTGGCCTCAGGAAGGGCCAGTCCCCATGCGAGTTGCTAGGGGACCTCTCGGGATTCCTCTCCCGTCCATGCCGGGGCCTCAGTCCTTGTGTGGAGTCGGGCCCGGAACCTGAGGATTCCTCTCCAGTGTTGCCATGGATCTTGGGGGGCTTCTGAGTCTCCCCAGGGGAGTCAGGCCTCGTCTCGAGTGGGGGCATGCACGTGCGCTTTCCTCCCGAGCTGCAGCAGTAGTGTCACGCTTCCTGTCACGTGGATCAAGGGATCTGTGGCTTTCCCTCGAGGCTGTCCCTCGAGGCTTTCCCACGAGGCTTTCCCACAGGGCTGTGCCACGTGCCACCTTGGTGTGAGTTGATCCTCGGCGTGAAAGACGAGCCGGTGAAGGGAAAAGAGGTTCCTCTGGAATGGACTGAGACATCTGGGGGACTCTTGGAATGGTGGCACGACCCTGGAGTTCCTCTCGCCGTTCCTGTTGAGAGGGCCTCCTCTTGAGATGCGACGGGAACGCCGGGAACTCTTTCCCGACGAAGCAGGGAAAGGATCCCTCATCTCGAGCTACGAGGCGGAAACGGGGCTCCTCTGGATGTGGGCGGGACCCTCGTGATTCCTCTCGAGTGGAGACGGGTATGTCGGGGAACTTCTTGATTTGCACCAAGGGTGTGAAGGAGCCTTTCGAAGTTCCAGAGGGGAGGTGTGATCATCCTCGAGACGCCTCAGCGGAAATGGGCCTCATCTCGCCTGGAGGGGAGAACCTCCTGGATTTTCTCGAGTTGCGGCAGGTCTTCTCGAGTTACGACGGGGACCTCAGGGACCCGCTCTGGTGGCCTCAGGAAGGGCCAGTCCCCATGCGAGTTGCTAGGGGACCTCTCGGGATTCCTCTCCCGTCCATGCCGGGGCCTCAGTCCTTGTGTGGAGTCGGGCCCGGAACCTGAGGATTCCTCTCCAGTGTTGCCATGGATCTTGGGGTGCTTCTGAGTCTCCCCAGGGGAGTCAGGCCTCGTCTCGAGTGGGGGCATGCACGTGCGCTTTCCTCCCGAGCTGCAGCAGTAGTGTCACGCTTCCTGTCACGTGGATCAAGGGATCTGTGGCTTTCCCTCATGGCTGTCGCTCGAGGCTTTCCCACGAGGCTTTCCCACAGGGCTGTGCCACGTGCCACCTTGGTGTGAGTCGATCCTCGGCGTGAAAGACGAGCCGGTGAAGGGAAAAGAGGTTCCTCTGGAATGGACTGAGACATCTGGGGGACTCTTGGAATGGTGGCACGACCCTGGAGTTCCTCTCGCCGTTCCTGTTGAGAGGGCCTCCTCTTGAGATGCGACGGGAACGCCGGGAACTCTTTCCCGACGAAGCAGGGAAAGGATCTCTGATCTCGAGCTACGAGGCGGAAACGGGGCTCCTCTGGATGTAGGCGGGACCCTCGTGATTCCTCTCGAGTGGAGACGGCTATGTCGGGGAACTTCTTGATTTGCACCAAGGGTGTGAAGGAGCCTTTCGAAGTTCCAGAGGTGAGATGTGATCAGCCGGGAGACGCCTCAGCAGAAATGGGCCTCATCTCGCCTGGAGGGGAGAACCTCCTGGATTTTCTCGAGTTGCGACAGGTCTTCTCGAGTTACGACGGGGACCTCAGGGACCCGCTCTGGTGGCCTCAGGAAGGGCCAGTCCCCATGCGAGTTGCTAGGCGACCTCTCGGGATTCCTCTCCCGTCCATGCCGGGGCCTCAGTCCTTGTGTGGAGTCGGGCCCGGAACCTGAGGATTCCTCTCCAGTGTTGCCATGGATCTTGGGGTGCTTCTGAGTCTCCCCAGGGGAGTCAGGCCTCGTCTCGAGTGGGGGCATGCACGTGCGCTTTCCTCCCGAGCTGCAGCAGTAGTGTCACGCTTCCTGTCACGTGGATCAAGGGATCTGTGGCTTTCCCTCATGGCTGTCGCTCGAGGCTTTCCCACGAGGCTTTCCCACAGGGCTGTGCCACGTGCCACCTTGGTGTGAGTCGATCCTCGGCGTGAAAGACGAGCCGGTGAAGGGAAAAGAGGTTCCTCTGGAATGGACTGAGACATCTGGGGGACTCTTGGAATGGTGGCACGACCCTGGAGTTCCTCTCGCCGTTCCTGTTGAGAGGGCCTCCTCTTGAGATGCGACGGGAACGCCGGGAACTCTTTCCCGACGAAGCAGGGAAAGGATCCCTCATCTCGAGCTACGAGGCGGAAACGGGGCTCCTCTGGATGTGGGTGGGACCCTCGTGATTCCTCTCGAGTGGAGACGGGTATGTCGGGGAACTTCTTGATTTGCACCAAGGGTGTGAAGGACCCTTTCGAAGTTCCAGAGGTGAGGTGTGATCAGCCTCGAGACGCCTCAGCGGAAATGGGCCTCATCTCGCCTGGAGGGGAGAACCTCCTGGATTTTCTCGAGTTGCGGCAGGTCTTCTCGAGTTACGACGGGGACCTCAGGGACCCGCTCTGGTGGCCTCAGGAAAGGCCAGTCCCCATGCGAGTTGCTAGGGGACCTCTCGGGATTCCTCTCCCGTCCATGCCGGGGCCTCAGTCCTTGTGCGGAGTCGGGGCCGGAACCTGAGGATTCCTCTCCAGTGTTGCCATGGATCTTGGGGAGCTTCTGAGTCTCCCCAGGGGAGTCAGGCGGCGTCTCGAGTTGGGGCATGCACGTGCGCTTTCCTCCCGAGCTGCAGCAGTAGTGTCACGCTTCCTGTCACGTGGATCAAGGGATCTGTGGCTTTCCCTCGAGGCTGTCCCTCGAGGCTTTCCCACGAGGCTTTCCCACAGGGCTGTGCCACGTGCCACCTTGGTGTGAGTCGATCCTTGGCGTGAAAGACGAGCCGGTGAAGGGAAAAGAGGTTCCTCTGGAATGGACTGAGACATCTGGGGGACTCTTGGAATGGTGGCACGACCCTGGAGTTCCTCTCGCCGTTCCTGTTGAGAGGGCCTCCTCTTGAGATGCGACGGGAACGCCGGGAACTCTTTCCCGACGAAGCAGGGAAAGGATCCCTCATCTCGAGCTACGAGGCGGAAACGGGGCTCCTCTGGATGTGGGCGGGACCCTCGTGATTCCTCTCGAGTGGAGACGGGTATGTCGGGGAACTTCTTGATTTGCACCAAGGGTGTGAAGGAGCCTTTCGAAGTTCCAGAGGGGAGGTGTGATCAGCCTCGAGACGCCTCAGCGGAAATGGGCCTCATCTCGCCTGGAGGGGAGAATCTCCTGGATTTTCTCGAGTTGCGGCAGGTCTTCTCGAGTTACGACGGGGACCTCAGGGACCCGCTCTGGTGGCCTCAGGAAGGGCCAGTCCCCATGCGAGTTGCTAGGGGATCTCTCGGGATTCCTCTCCCGTCCATGCCGGGGCCTCAGTCCTTGTGTGGAGTCGGGCCCGGAACCTGAGGATTCCTCTCCAGTGTTGCCATGGATCTTGGGGTGCTTCTGAGTCTCCCCAGGGGAGTCAGGCCTCGTCTCGAGTGGGGGCATGCACGTGCGCTTTCCTCCCGAGCTGCAGCAGTAGTGTCACGCTTCCTGTCACGTGGATCAAGGGATCTGTGGCTTTCCCTCATGGCTGTCGCTCGAGGCTTTCCCACGAGGCTTTCCCACAGGGCTGTGCCACGTGCCACCTTGGTGTGAGTCGATCCTCGGCGTGAAAGACGAGCCGGTGAAGGGAAAAGAGGTTCCTCTGGAATGGACTGAGACATCTGGGGGACTCTTGGAATGGTGGCACGACCCTGGAGTTCCTCTCGCCGTTCCTGTTGAGAGGGCCTCCTCTTGAGATGCGACGGGAACGCCGGGAACTCTTTCCCGACGAAGCAGGGAAAGGATCCCTCATCTCGAGCTACGAGGCGGATACGGGGCTCCTCTGGATGTGGGCGGGAACCTCGTGATTCCTCTCGAGTGGAGACGGGTATGTCGGGGAACTTCTTGATTTGCACCAAGGGTGTGAAGGAGCCTTTCGTAGTTCCAGAGGTGAGGTGTGATCAGCCTCGAGACGCCTCAGCGGAAATGGGCCTCATCTCGCCTGGAGGGGAGAACCTCCTGGATTTTCTCGAGTTGCGGCAGGTCTTCTCGAGTTACGACGGGGACCTCAGGGACCCGCTCTGGTGGCCTCAGGAAAGGCCAGTCCCCATGCGAGTTGCTAGGGGACCTCTCGGGATTCCTCTCCCGTCCATGCCGGGGCCTCAGTCCTTGTGCGGAGTCGGGGCCGGAACCTGAGGATTCCTCTCCAGTGTTGCCATGGATCTTGGGGAGCTTCTGAGTCTCCCCAGGGGAGTCAGGCGGCGTCTCGAGTGGGGGCATGCACGTGCGCTTTCCTCCCGAGCTGCAGCAGTAGTGTCACGCTTCCTGTCACGTGGATCAAGGGATCTGTGGCTTTCCCTCGAGGCTGTCCCTCGAGGCTTTCCCACGAGGCTTTCCCACAGGGCTGTGCCACGTGCCACCTTGGTGTGAGTCGATCCTCGGCGTGAAAGACGAGCCGGTGAAGGGAAAAGAGGTTCCTCTGGAATGGACTGAGACATCTGGGGGACTCTTGGAATGGTGGCACGACCCTGGAGTTCCTCTCGCCGTTCCTGTTGAGAGGGCCTCCTCTTGAGATGCGACGGGAACGCCGGGAACTCTTTCCCGACGAAGCAGGGAAAGGATCCCTCATCTCGAGCTACGAGGCGGAAACGGGGCTCCTCTGGATGTGGGCGGGACCCTCGTGATTCCTCTCGAGTGGAGACGGGTATGTCGGGGAACTTCTTGATTTGCACCAAGGGTGTGAAGGACCCTTTCGAAGTTCCAGAGGTGAGGTGTGATCAGCCTCGAGACGCCTCTGCGGAAATGGGCCTCATGTCGCCTGGAGGGGAGAACCTCCTGGATTTTCTCGAGTTGCGGCAGGTCTTCTCGAGTTACGACGGGGACCTCAGGGACCCGCTCTGGTGGCCTCAGGAAAGGCCAGTCCCCATGCGAGTTGCTAGGGGACCTCTCGGGATTCCTCTCCCGTCCATGCCGGGGCCTCAGTCCTTGTGCGGAGTCGGGGCCGGAACCTGAGGATTCCTCTCCAGTGTTGCCATGGATCTTGGGGAGCTTCTGAGTCTCCCCAGGGGAGTCAGGCGGCGTCTCGAGTGGGGGCATGCACGTGCGCTTTCCTCCCGAGCTGCAGCAGTAGTGTCACGCTTCCTGTCACGTGGATCAAGGGATCTGTGGCTTTCCCTCGAGGCTGTCCCTCGAGGCTTTCCCACGAGGCTTTCCCACAGGGCTGTGCCACGTGCCACCTTGGTGTGAGTCGATCCTCGGCGTGAAAGACGAGCCGGTGAAGGGAAAAGAGGTTCCTCTGGAATGGACTGAGACATCTGGGGGACTCTTGGAATGGTGGCACGACCCTGGAGTTCCTCTCGCCGTTCCTGTTGAGAGGGCCTCCTCTTGAGATGCGACGGGAACGCCGGGAACTCTTTCCCGACGAAGCAGGGAAAGGATCCCTCATCTCGAGCTACGAGGCGGAAACGGGGCTCCTCTGGATGTGGGCGGGACCCTCGTGATTCCTCTCGAGTGGAGACGGGTATGTCGGGGAACTTCTTGATTTGCACCAAGGGTGTGAAGGACCCTTTCGAAGTTCCAGAGGTGAGGTGTGATCAGCCTCGAGACGCCTCAGCGGAAATGGGCCTCATCTCGCCTGGAGGGGAGAACCTCCTGGATTTTCTCGAGTTGCGGCAGGTCTTCTCGAGTTACGACGGGGACCTCAGGGACCCGCTCTGGTGGCCTCAGGAAGGGCCAGTCCCCATTCGAGTTGCTAGGGGACCTCTCGGGATTCCTCTCCCGTCCATGCCTGGGCCTCAGTCCTTGTGTGGAGTCGGGCCCGGAACCTGAGGATTCCTCTCCAGTGTTGCCATGGATCTTGGGGGGCTTCTGAGTCTCCCCAGGGGAGTCAGGCCTCGTCTCGAGTGGGGGCATGCACGTGCGCTTTCCTCCCGAGGTGCAGCAGTAGTGTCACGCTTCCTGTCACGTGGATCAAGGGATCTGTGGCTTTCCCTCATGGCTGTCGCTCGAGGCTTTCCCACGAGGCTTTCCCACAGGGCTGTGCCACGTGCCACCTTGGTGTGAGTCGATCCTCGGCGTGAAAGACGAGCCGGTGAAGGGAAAAGAGGTTCCTCTGGAATGGACTGAGACATCTGGGGGACTCTTGGAATGGTGGCACGACCCTGGAGTTCCTCTCGCTGTTCCTGTTGAGAGGGCCTCCTCTTGAGATGCGACGGGAATGCCGGGAACTCTTTCCCGACGAAGCAGGGAAAGGATCCCTGATCTCGAGCTACGAGGCGGAAACGGGGCTCCTCTGGATGTAGGCGGGACCCTCGTGATTCCTCTCGACTGGAGACGGCTATGTCGGGGAACTTCTTGATTTGCACCAAGGGTGTGAAGGAGCCTTTCGAAGTTCCAGAGGTGAGATGTGATCAGCCGGGAGACGCCTCAGCAGAAATGGGCCTCATCTCGCCTGGAGGGGAGAACCTCCTGGATTTTCTCGAGTTGCGACAGGTCTTTTCGAGTTACGACGGGGACCTCAGGGACCCGCTCTGCTGGCCTCAGGAAAGGCCAGTCCCCATGCGAGTTGCTAGGCGACCTCTCGGAATTCCTCTCCCGTCCATGCCGGGGCCTCAGTCCTTGTGCGGAGTCGGGGCCGGAACCTGAGGATTCCTCTCCAGTGTTGCCATGGATCTTGGGGAGCTTCTGAGTCTCCCCAGGGGAGTCAGGCCTCGTCTCGAGTGGGGGCATGCACGTGCGCTTTCCTCCCGAGCTGCAGCAGTAGTGTCACGCTTCCTGTCACGTGGATCAAGGGATCTGTGGCTTTCCCTCATGGCTGTCGCTCGAGGCTTTCCCACAGGGCTGTGCCACGTGCCACCTTGGTGTGAGTCGATCCTCGGCGTGAAAGACGAGCCGGTGAAGGGAAAAGAGGTTCCTCTGGAATGGACTGAGACATCTGGGGGACTCTTGGAATGGTGGCACGACCCTGGAGTTCCTCTCGCCGTTCCTGTTGAGAGGGCCTCCTCTTGAGATGCGACGGGAACGCCGGGAACTCTTTCCCGACGAAGCAGGGAAAGGATCCCTCATCTCGAGCTACGAGGCGGAAACGGGGCTCCTCTGGATGTGGGTGGGACCCTCGTGATTCCTCTCGAGTGGAGACGGGTATGTCGGGGAACTTCTTGATTTGCACCAAGGGTGTGAAGGACCCTTTCGAAGTTCCAGAGGTGAGGTGTGATCAGCCTCGAGACGCCTCAGCGGAAATGGGCCTCATCTCGCCTGGAGGGGAGAACCTCCTGGATTTTCTCGAGTTGCGGCAGGTCTTCTCGAGTTACGACGGGGACCTCAGGGACCCGCTCTGGTGGCCTCAGGAAGGGCCAGTCCCCATGCGAGTTGCTAGGGGACCTCTCGGGATTCCTCTCCCGTCCATGCCGGGGCCTCAGTCCTTGTGTGGAGTCGGGCCCGGAACCTGAGGATTCCTCTCCAGTGTTGCCATGGATCTTGGGGTGCTTCTGAGTCTCCCCAGGGGAGTCAGGCCTCGTCTCGAGTGGGGGCATGCACGTGCGCTTTCCTCCCGAGCTGCAGCAGTAGTGTCACGCTTCCTGTCACGTGGATCAAGGGATCTGTGGCTTTCCCTCATGGCTGTCGCTCGAGGCTTTCCCACGAGGCTTTCCCACAGGGCTGTGCCACGTGCCACCTTGGTGTGAGTCGATCCTCGGCGTGAAAGACGAGCCGGTGAAGGGAAAAGAGGTTCCTCTGGAATGGACTGAGACATCTGGTGGACTCTTGGAAAGGTGGCACGACCCTGGAGTTCCTCTCGCCGTTCCTGTTGAGAGGGCCTCCTCTAGAGATGCGACGGGAACGCCGGGAACTCTTTCCCGACGAAGCAGGGAAAGGATCCCTGATCTCGAGCTACGAGGCGGAAACGGGGCTCCTCTGGATGTAGGCGGGACCCTCGTGATTCCTCTCGAGTGGAGACGGCTATGTCGGGGAACTTCTTGATTTGCACCAAGGGTGTGAAGGAGCCTTTCGAAGTTCCAGAGGTGAGATGTGATCAGCCGGGAGACGCCTCAGCAGAAATGGGCCTCATCTCGCCTGGAGGGGAGAACCTCCTGGATTTTCTCGAGTTGCGACAGGTCTTTTCGAGTTACGACGGGGACCTCAGGGACCCGCTCTGCTGGCCTCAGGAAAGGCCAGTCCCCATGCGAGTTGCTAGGCGACCTCTCGGAATTCCTCTCCCGTCCATGCCGGGGCCTCAGTCCTTGTGCGGAGTCGGGGCCGGAACCTGAGGATTCCTCTCCAGTGTTGCCATGGATCTTGGGGAGCTTCTGAGTCTCCCCAGGGGAGTCAGGCCTCGTCTCGAGTGGGGGCATGCACGTGCGCTTTCCTCCCGAGTTGCAGCAGTAGTGTCACGCTTCCTGTCACGTGGATCAAGGGATCTGTGGCTTTCCCTCGAGGCTGTCCCTCGAGGCTTTCCCACGAGGCTTTCCCACAGGGCTGTGCCACGTGCCACCTTGGTGTGAGTTGATCCTCGGCGTGAAAGACGAGCCGGTGAAGGGAAAAGAGGTTCCTCTGGAATGGACTGAGACATCTGGGGGACTCTTGGAATGGTGGCACGACCCTGGAGTTCCTCTCGCCGTTCCTGTTGAGAGGGCCTCCTCTTGAGATGCGACGGGAACGCCGGGAACTCTTTCCCGACGAAGCAGGGAAAGGATCCCTCATCTCGAGCTACGAGGCGGAAACGGGGCTCCTCTGGATGTGGGCGGGACCCTCGTGATTCCTCTCGAGTGGAGACGGGTATGTCGGGGAACTTCTTGATTTGCACCAAGGGTGTGAAGGAGCCTTTCGAAGTTCCAGAGGGGAGGTGTGATCATCCTCGAGACGCCTCAGCGGAAATGGGCCTCATCTCGCCTGGAGGGGAGAACCTCCTGGATTTTCTCGAGTTGCGGCAGGTCTTCTCGAGTTACGACGGGGACCTCAGGGACCCGCTCTGGTGGCCTCAGGAAGGGCCAGTCCCCATGCGAGTTGCTAGGGGACCTCTCGGGATTCCTCTCCCGTCCATGCCGGGGCCTCAGTCCTTGTGTGGAGTCGGGCCCGGAACCTGAGGATTCCTCTCCAGTGTTGCCATGGATCTTGGGGTGCTTCTGAGTCTCCCCAGGGGAGTCAGGCCTCGTCTCGAGTGGGGGCATGCACGTGCGCTTTCCTCCCGAGCTGCAGCAGTAGTGTCACGCTTCCTGTCACGTGGATCAAGGGATCTGTGGCTTTCCCTCATGGCTGTCGCTCGAGGCTTTCCCACGAGGCTTTCCCACAGGGCTGTGCCACGTGCCACCTTGGTGTGAGTCGATCCTCGGCGTGAAAGACGAGCCGGTGAAGGGAAAAGAGGTTCCTCTGGAATGGACTGAGACATCTGGGGGACTCTTGGAATGGTGGCACGACCCTGGAGTTCCTCTCGCCGTTCCTGTTGAGAGGGCCTCCTCTTGAGATGCGACGGGAACGCCGGGAACTCTTTCCCGACGAAGCAGGGAAAGGATCCCTCATCTCGAGCTACGAGGCGGAAACGGGGCTCCTCTGGATGTGGGTGGGACCCTCGTGATTCCTCTCGAGTGGAGACGGGTATGTCGGGGAACTTCTTGATTTGCACCAAGGGTGTGAAGGACCCTTTCGAAGTTCCAGAGGTGAGGTGTGATCAGCCTCGAGACGCCTCAGCGGAAATGGGCCTCATCTCGCCTGGAGGGGAGAACCTCCTGGATTTTCTCGAGTTGCGGCAGGTCTTCTCGAGTTACGACGGGGACCTCAGGGACCCGCTCTGGTGGCCTCAGGAAGGGCCAGTCCCCATGCGAGTTGCTAGGGGACCTCTCGGGATTCCTCTCCCGTCCATGCCGGGGCCTCAGTCCTTGTGTGGAGTCGGGCCCGGAACCTGAGGATTCCTCTCCAGTGTTGCCATGGATCTTGGGGTGCTTCTGAGTCTCCCCAGGGGAGTCAGGCCTCGTCTCGAGTGGGGGCATGCACGTGCGCTTTCCTCCCGAGCTGCAGCAGTAGTGTCACGCTTCCTGTCACGTGGATCAAGGGATCTGTGGCTTTCCCTCATGGCTGTCGCTCGAGGCTTTCCCACGAGGCTTTCCCACAGGGCTGTGCCACGTGCCACCTTGGTGTGAGTCGATCCTCGGCGTGAAAGACGAGCCGGTGAAGGGAAAAGAGGTTCCTCTGGAATGGACTGAGACATCTGGTGGACTCTTGGAAAGGTGGCACGACCCTGGAGTTCCTCTCGCCGTTCCTGTTGAGAGGGCCTCCTCTAGAGATGCGACGGGAACGCCGGGAACTCTTTCCCGACGAAGCAGGGAAAGGATCCCTCATCTCGAGCTACGAGGCGGAAACGGGGCTCCTCTGGATGTAGGCGGGACCCTCGTGATTCCTCTCGAGTGGAGACGGCTATGTCGGGGAACTTCTTGATTTGCACCAAGGGTGTGAAGGAGCCTTTCGAAGTTCCAGAGGTGAGATGTGATCAGCCGGGTGACGCCTCAGCAGAAATGGGCCTCATCTCGCCTGGAGGGGAGAACCTCCTGGATTTTCTCGAGTTGCGACAGGTCTTTTCGAGTTACGACGGGGACCTCAGGGACCCGCTCTGCTGGCCTCAGGAAAGGCCAGTCCCCATGCGAGTTGCTAGGCGACCTCTCGGAATTCCTCTCCCGTCCATGCCGGGGCCTCAGTCCTTGTGCGGAGTCGGGGCCGGAACCTGAGGATTCCTCTCCAGTGTTGCCATGGATCTTGGGGAGCTTCTGAGTCTCCCCAGGGGAGTCAGGCCTCGTCTCGAGTGGGGGCATGCACGTGCGCTTTCCTCCCGAGTTGCAGCAGTAGTGTCACGCTTCCTGTCACGTGGATCAAGGGATCTGTGGCTTTCCCTCGAGGCTGTCCCTCGAGGCTTTCCCACGAGGCTTTCCCACAGGGCTGTGCCACGTGCCACCTTGGTGTGAGTCGATCCTCGGCGTGAAAGACGAGCCGGTGAAGGGAAAAGAGGTTCCTCTGGAATGGACTGAGACATCTGGGGGACTCTTGGAATGGTGGCACGACCCTGGAGTTCCTCTCGCCGTTCCTGTTGAGAGGGCCTCCTCTTGAGATGCGACGGGAACGCCGGGAACTCTTTCCCGACGAAGCAGGGAAAGGATCCCTCATCTCGAGCTACGAGGCGGAAACGGGGCTCCTCTGGATGTGGGCGGGACCCTCGTGATTCCTCTCGAGTGGAGACGGGTATGTCGGGGAACTTCTTGATTTGCACCAAGGGTGTGAAGGACCCTTTCGAAGTTCCAGAGGTGAGGTGTGATCAGCCTCGAGACGCCTCTGCGGAAATGGGCCTCATGTCGCCTGGAGGGGAGAACCTCCTGGATTTTCTCGAGTTGCGGCAGGTCTTCTCGAGTTACGACCGGGACCTCAGGGACCCGCTCTGGTGGCCTCAGGAAAGGCCAGTCCCCATGCGAGTTGCTAGGGGACCTCTCGGGATTCCTCTCCCGTCCATGCCGGGGCCTCAGTCCTTGTGTGGAGTCGGGGCCGGAACCTGAGGATTCCTCTCCAGTGTTGCCATGGATCTTGGGGAGCTTCTGAGTCTCCCCAGGGGAGTCAGGCGGCGTCTCGAGTGGGGGCATGCACGTGCGCTTTCCTCCCGAGCTGCAGCAGTAGTGTCACGCTTCCTGTCACGTGGATCAAGGGATCTGTGGCTTTCCCTCGAGGCTGTCCCTCGAGGCTTTCCCACGAGGCTTTCCCACAGGGCTGTGCCACGTGCCACCTTGGTGTGAGTCGATCCTCGGCGTGAAAGACGAGCCGGTGAAGGGAAAAGAGGTTCCTCTGGAATGGACTGAGACATCTGGGGGACTCTTGGAATGGTGGCACGACCCTGGAGTTCCTCTCGCCGTTCCTGTTGAGAGGGCCTCCTCTTGAGATGCGACGGGAACGCCGGGAACTCTTTCCCGACGAAGCAGGGAAAGGATCCCTCATCTCGAGCTACGAGGCGGAAACGGGGCTCCTCTGGATGTGGGCGGGACCCTCGTGATTCCTCTCGAGTGGAGACTGGTATGTCGGGGAACTTCTTGATTTGCACCAAGGGTGTGAAGGACCCTTTCGAAGTTCCAGAGGTGAGGTGTGATCAGCCTCGAGACGCCTCAGCGGAAATGGGCCTCATCTCGCCTGGAGGGGAGAACCTCCTGGATTTTCTCGAGTTGCGGCAGGTCTTCTCGAGTTACGACGGGGACCTCAGGGACCCGCTCTGGTGGCCTCAGGAAGGGCCAGTCCCCATGCGAGTTGCTAGGGGACCTCTCGGGATTCCTCTCCCGTCCATGCCGGGGCCTCAGTCCTTGTGTGGAGTCGGGCCCGGAACCTGAGGATTCCTCTCCAGTGTTGCCATGGATATTGGGGTGCTTCTGAGTCTCCCCAGGGGAGTCAGGCGGCGTCTCGAGTGGGGGCATGCACGTGCGCTTTCCTCCCGAGCTGCAGCAGTAGTGTCACGCTTCCTGTCACGTGGATCAAGGGATCTGTGGCTTTCCCTCATGGCTGTCGCTCGAGGCTTTCCCACGAGGCTTTCCCACAGGGCTGTGCCACGTGCCACCTTGGTGTGAGTCGATCCTCGGCGTGAAAGTCGAGCCGGTGAAGGGAAAAGAGGTTCCTCTGGAATGGACTGAGACATCTGGGGGACTCTTGGAATGGTGGCACGACCCTGGAGTTCCTCTCGCCGTTCCTGTTGAGAGGGCCTCCTCTTGAGATGCGACGGGAACGCCGGGAACTCTTTCCCGACGAAGCAGGGAAAGGATTCCTCATCTCGAGCTACGAGGCGGAAACGGGGCTCCTCTGGATGTGGGCGGGACCCTCGTGATTCCTCTCGAGTGGAGACGGGTATGTCGGGGAACTTCTTGATTTGCACCAAGGGTGTGAAGGACCCTTTCGAAGTTCCAGAGGTGAGGTGTGATCAGCCTCGAGACGCCTCTGCGGAAATGGGCCTCATGTCGCCTCGAGGGGAGAACCTCCTGGATTTTCTCGAGTTGCGGCAGGTCTTCTCGAGTTACGACCGGGAACTCAGGGACCCGCTCTGGTGGCCTCAGGAAAGGCCAGTCCCCATGCGAGTTGCTAGGGGACCTCTCGGGATTCCTCTCCCGTCCATGCCGGGGCCTCAGTCCTTGTGCGGAGTCGGGGCCGGAACCTGAGGATTCCTCTCCAGTGTTGCCATGGATCTTGGGGAGCTTCTGAGTCTCCCCAGGGGAGTCAGGCGGCGTCACGAGTGGGGGCATGCACGTGCGCTTTCCTCCCGAGCTGCAGCAGTAGTGTCACGCTTCCTGTCACGTGGATCAAGGGATCTGTGGCTTTCCCTCGAGGCTGTCCCTCGAGGCTTTCCCACGAGGCTTTCCCACAGGGCTGTGCCACGTGCCACCTTTGTGTGAGTCGATCCTCAGCGTGAAAGACGAGCCGGTGAAGGGAAAAGAGGTTCCTCTGGAATGGACTGAGACATCTGGGGGACTCTTGGAATGGTGGCATGACCCTGGAGTTCCTCTCGCCGTTCCTGTTGAGAGGGCCTCCTCTTGAGATGCGACGGGAACGCCGGGAACTCTTTCCCGACGAAGCAGGGAAAGGATCCCTCATCTCGAGCTACGAGGCGGAAACGGGGCTCCTCTGGATGTGGGCGGGACCCTCGTGATTCCTCTCGAGTGGAGACTGGTATGTCGGGGAACTTCTTGATTTGCACCAAGGGTGTGAAGGACCCTTTCGAAGTTCCAGAGGTGAGGTGTGATCAGCCTCGAGACGCCTCAGCGGAAATGGGCCTCATCTCGCCTGGAGGGGAGAACCTCCTGGATTTTCTCGAGTTGCGGCAGGTCTTCTCGAGTTACGACGGGGACCTCAGGGACCCGCTCTGGTGGCCTCAGGAAGGGCCAGTCCCCATGCGAGTTGCTAGGGGACCTCTCGGGATTCCTCTCCCGTCCATGCCGGGGCCTCAGTCCTTGTGTGGAGTCGGGCCCGGAACCTGAGGATTCCTCTCCAGTGTTGCCATGGATCTTGGGGTGCTTCTGAGTCTCCCCAGGGGAGTCAGGCCTCGTCTCGAGTGGGGGCATGCACGTGCGCTTTCCTCCCGAGCTGCAGCAGTAGTGTCACGCTTCCTGTCACGTGGATCAAGGGATCTGTGGCTTTCCCTCATGGCTGTCGCTCGAGGCTTTCCCACGAGGCTTTCCCACAGGGCTGTGCCACGTGCCACCTTGGTGTGAGTCGATCCTCGGCGTGAAAGACGAGCCGGTGAAGGGAAAAGAGGTTCCTCTGGAATGGACTGAGACATCTGGGGGACTCTTGGAATGGTGGCACGACCCTGGAGTTCCTCTCGCCGTTCCTGTTGAGAGGGCCTCCTCTTGAGATGCGACGGGAACGCCGGGAACTCTTTCCCGACGAAGCAGGGAAAGGATCCCTCATCTCGAGCTACGAGGCGGAAACGGGGCTCCTCTGGATGTGGGTGGGACCCTCGTGATTCCTCTCGAGTGGAGACGGGTATGTCGGGGAACTTCTTGATTTGCACCAAGGGTGTGAAGGACCCTTTCGAAGTTCCAGAGGGGAGGTGTGATCAGCCTCGAGACGCCTCAGCGGAAATGGGCCTCATCTCGCCTGGAGGGGAGAACCTCCTGGATTTTCTCGAGTTGCAGCAGGTCTTCTCGAGTTACGATGGGGACCTCAGGGACCCGCTCTGGTGGCCTCAGGAAAGGCCAGTCCCCATGCGAGTTGCTAGGGGACCTCTCGGGATTCCTCTCCAGTCCATGCCGGGGCCTCAGTCCTTGTGCGGAGTCGGGGTCGGAACCTGAGGATTCCTCTCCAGTGTTGCCATGGATCTTGGGGAGCTTCTGAGTCTCCCCAGGGGAGTCAGGCGGCGTCTCGAGTGGGGGCATGCACGTGCGCTTTCCTCCCGAGCTGCAGCAGTAGTGTCACGCTTCCTGTCACGTGGATCAAGGGATCTGTGGCTTTCCCTCGAGGCTGTCCCTCGAGGCTTTCCCACGAGGCTTTCCCACAGGGCTGTGCCACGTGCCACCTTGGTGTGAATCGATCCTCGGCGTGAAAGACGAGCCGGTGAAGGGAAAAGAGGTTCCTCTGGAATGGACTGAGACATCTGGGGGACTCTTGGAATGGTGGCACGACCCTGGAGTTCCTCTCGCCGTTCCTGTTGAGAGGGCCTCCTCTTGAGATGCGACGGGAACGCCGGGAACTCTTTCCCGACGAAGCAGGGAAAGGATCCCTCATCTCGAGCTACGAGGCGGAAACGGGGCTCCTCTGGATGTGGGCGGGACCCTCGTGATTCCTCTCGAGTGGAGACGGGTATGTCGGGGAACTTCTTGATTTGCACCAAGGGTGTGAAGGACCCTTTCGAAGTTCCAGAGGGGAGGTGTGATCAGCCTCGAGACGCCTCAGCGGAAATGGGCCTCATCTCGCCTGGAGGGGAGAACCTCCTGGATTTTCTCGAGTTGCGGCAGGTCTTCTCGAGTTACGACGGGGACCTCAGGGACCCGCTCTGGTGGCCTCAGGAAGGGCCAGTCCCCATGCGAGTTGCTAGGGGATCTCTCGGGATTCCTCTCCCGTCCATGCCGGGGCCTCAGTCCTTGTGTGGAGTCGGGCCCGGAACCTGAGGATTCCTCTCCAGTGTTACCATGGATCTTGGGGTGCTTCTGAGTCTCCCCAGGGGAGTCAGGCCTCGTCTCGAGTGGGGGCATGCACGTGCGCTTTCCTCCCGAGCTGCAGCAGTAGTGTCACGCTTCCTGTCACGTGGATCAAGGGATCTGTGGCTTTCCCTCGAGGCTGTCCCTCGAGGCTTTCCCACGAGGCTTTCCCACAGGGCTGTGCCACGTGCCACCTTGGTGTGAGTCGATCCTCGGCGTGAAAGACGAGCCGGTGAAGGGAAAAGAGGTTCCTCTGGAATGGACTGAGACATCTGGGGGACTCTTGGAATGGTGGCACGACCCTGGAGTTCCTCTCGCCGTTCCTGTTGAGAGGGCCTCCTCTTGAGATGCGACGGGAACGCCGGGAACTCTTTCCCGACGAAGCAGGGAAAGGATCCCTCATCTCGAGCTACGAGGCGGAAACGGGGCTCCTCTGGATGTGGGCGGGACCCTCGTGATTCCTCTCGAGTGGAGACGGGTATGTCGGGGAACTTCTTGATTTGCACCAAGGGTGTGAAGGACCCTTTCGAAGTTCCAGAGGTGAGGTGTGATCAGCCTCGAGACGCCTCAGCGGAAATGGGCCTCATCTCGCCTGGAGGGGAGAACCTCCTGGATTTTCTCGAGTTGCGGCAGGTCTTCTCGAGTTACGACGGGGACCTCAGGGTCCCGCTCTGGTGGACTCAGGAAGGGCCAGTCCCCATGCGAGTTGCTAGGGGATCTCTCGGGATTCCTCTCCCGTCCATGCCAGGGCCTCAGTCCTTGTGCGGAGTCGGGGCCGGAACCTGAGGATTCCTCTCCAGTGTTGCCATGGATCTTGGGGTGCTTCTGAGTCTCCCCAGGGGAGTCAGGCCTCGTCTCGAGTGGGGGCATGCACGTGCGCTTTCCTCCCGAGCTGCAGCAGTAGTGTCACGCTTCCTGTCACGTGGATCAAGGGATCTGTGGCTTTCCCTCGAGGCTGTCCCTCGAGGCTTTCCCACGAGGCTTTCCCACAGGGCTGTGCCACGTGCCACCTTGGTGTGAGTCGATCCTCGGCGTGAAAGACGAGCCGGTGAAGGGAAAAGAGGTTCCTCTGGAATGGACTGAGACATCTGGGGGACTCTTGGAATGGTGGCACGACCCTGGAGTTCCTCTCGCCGTTCCTGTTGAGAGGGCCTCCTCTTGAGATGCGACGGGAACGCCGGGAACTCTTTCCCGACGAAGCAGGGAAAGGATCCCTCATCTCGAGCTACGAGGCGGAAACGGGGCTCCTCTGGATGTGGGCGGGACCCTCGTGATTCCTCTCGAGTGGAGACGGGTATGTCGGGGAACTTCTTGATTTGCACCAAGGGTGTGAAGGACCCTTTCGAAGTTCCAGAGGTGAGGTGTGATCAGCCTCGAGACGCCTCAGCGGAAATGGGCCTCATCTCGCCTGGAGGGGAGAACCTCCTGGATTTTCTCGAGTTGCGGCAGGTCTTCTCGAGTTACGACGGGGACCTCAGGGACCCGCTCTGGTGGCCTCAGGAAAGGACAGTCCCCATGCGAGTTGCTAGGGGACCTCTCGGGATTCCTCTCCCGTCCATGCCGGGGCCTCAGTCCTTGTGCGGAGTCGGGGCCGGAACCTGAGGATTCCTCTCCAGTGTTGCCATGGATCTTGGGGAGCTTCTGAGTCTCCCCAGGGGAGTCAGGCGGCGTCTCGAGTGGGGGCATGCACGTGCGCTTTCCTCCCGAGCTGCAGCAGTAGTGTCACGCTTCCTGTCACGTGGATCAAGGGATCTGTGGCTTTCCCTCGAGGCTGTCCCTCGAGGCTTTCCCACGAGGCTTTCCCACAGGGCTGTGCCACGTGCCACCTTGGTGTGAGTCGATCCTCGGCGTGAAAGACGAGCCGGTGAAGGGAAAAGAGGTTCCTCTGGAATGGACTGAGACATCTGGGGGACTCTTGGAATGGTGGCACGACCCTGGAGTTCCTCTCGCCGTTCCTGTTGAGAGGGCCTCCTCTTGAGATGCGACGGGAACGCCGGGAACTCTTTCCCGACGAAGCAGGGAAAGGATCCCTCATCTCGAGCTACGAGGCGGAAACGGGGCTCCTCTGGATGTGGGCGGGACCCTCGTGATTCCTCTCGAGTGGAGACGGGTATGTCGGGGAACTTCTTGATTTGCACCAAGGGTGTGAAGGACCCTTTCGAAGTTCCAGAGGTGAGGTGTGATCAGCCTCGAGACGCCTCAGCGGAAATGGGCCTCATCTCGCCTGGAGGGGAGAACCTCCTGGATTTTCTCGAGTTGCGGCAGGTCTTCTCGAGTTACGACGGGGACCTCAGGGACCCGCTCTGGTGGCCTCAGGAAGGGCCAGTCCCCATGCGA
Organism: Budorcas taxicolor; assembly: GCF_023091745.1. NCBI lineage: Eukaryota > Metazoa > Chordata > Mammalia > Artiodactyla > Bovidae > Budorcas > Budorcas taxicolor. The sequence goes on along the minus strand of NW_026292213.1, from coordinate 281,975 downwards.
GTTGCTAGGGGACCTCTCGGGATTCCTCTCCCGTCCATGCCGGGGCCTCAGTCCTTGTGTGGAGTCGGGCCCGGAACCTGAGGATTCCTCTCCAGTGTTGCCATGGATCTTGGGGTGCTTCTGAGTCTCCCCAGGGGAGTCAGGCCTCGTCTCGAGTGGGGGCATGCACGTGCGCTTTCCTCCCGAGCTGCAGCAGTAGTGTCACGCTTCCTGTCACGTGGATCAAGGGATCTGTGGCTTTCCCTCATGGCTGTCGCTCGAGGCTTTCCCACGAGGCTTTCCCACAGGGCTGTGCCACGTGCCACCTTGGTGTGAGTCGATCCTCGGCGTGAAAGACGAGCCGGTGAAGGGAAAAGAGGTTCCTCTGGAATGGACTGAGACATCTGGGGGACTCTTGGAATGGTGGCACGACCCTGGAGTTCCTCTCGCCGTTCCTGTTGAGAGGGCCTCCTCTTGAGATGCGACGGGAACGCCGGGAACTCTTTCCCGACGAAGCAGGGAAAGGATCCCTCATCTCGAGCTACGAGGCGGAAACTGGGCTCCTCTGGATGTGGGTGGGACCCTCGTGATTCCTCTCGAGTGGAGACGGGTATGTCGGGGAACTTCTTGATTTGCACCAAGGGTGTGAAGGACCCTTTCGAAGTTCCAGAGGTGAGGTGTGATCAGCCTCGAGACGCCTCAGCGGAAATGGGCCTCATCTCGCCTGGAGGGGAGAACCTCCTGGATTTTCTCGAGTTGCGGCAGGTCTTCTCGAGTTACGATGGGGACCTCAGGGACCCGCTCTGGTGGCCTCAGGAAAGGCCAGTCCCCATGCGAGTTGCTACGGGACCTCTCGGGATTCCTCTCCCGTCCATGCCGGGGCCTCAGTCCTTGTGCGGAGTCGGGGTCAGAACCTGAGGATTCCTCTCCAGTGTTGCCATGGATCTTGGGGAGCTTCTGAGTCTCCCCAGGGGAGTCAGGCGGCGTCTCGAGTGGGGGCATGCACGTGCGCTTTCCTCCCGAGCTGCAGCAGTAGTGTCACGCTTCCTGTCACGTGGATCAAGGGATCTGTGGCTTTCCCTCGAGGCTGTCCCTCGAGGCTTTCCCACGAGGCTTTCCCACAGGGCTGTGCCACGTGCCACCTTGGTTTGAGTCGATCCTCGGCGTGAAAGACGAGCCGGTGAAGGGAAAAGAGGTTCCTCTGGAATGGACTGAGACATCTGGGGGACTCTTGGAATGGTGGCACGACCCTGGAGTTCCTCTCGCCGTTCCTGTTGAGAGGGCCTCCTCTTGAGATGCGACGGGAACGCCGGGAACTCTTTCCCGACGAAGCAGGGAAAGGATCCCTCATCTCTAGCTACGAGGCGGAAACGGGGCTCCTCTGGATGTGGGCGGGACCCTCGTGATTCCTCTCGAGTGGAGACGGGTATGTCGGGGAACTTCTTGATTTGCACCAAGGGTGTGAAGGACCCTTTCGAAGTTCCAGAGGTGAGGTGTGATCAGCCTCGAGACGCCTCAGCGGAAATGGGCCTCATCTCGCCTGGAGGGGAGAACCTCCTGGATTTTCTCGAGTTGCGGCAGGTCTTCTCGAGTTACGACGGGGACCTCAGGGACCCGCTCTGGTGGCCTCAGGAAAGGCCAGTCCCCATGCGAGTTGCTAGGGGACCTCTCGGGATTCCTCTCCCGTCCATGCCGGGGCCTCAGTCCTTGTGCGGAGTCGGGGCCGGAACCTGAGGATTCCTCTCCAGTGTTGCCATGGATCTTGGGGAGCTTCTGAGTCTCCCCAGGGGAGTCAGGCGGCGTCTCGAGTGGGGGCATGCACGTGCGCTTTCCTCCCGAGCTGCAGCAGTAGTGTCACGCTTCCTGTCACGTGGATCAAGGGATCTGTGGCTTTCCCTCGAGGCTGTCCCTCGAGGCTTTCCCACGAGGCTTTCCCACAGGGCTGTGCCACGTGCCACCTTGGTGTGAGTCGATCCTCGGCGTGAAAGACGAGCCGGTGAAAGGAAAAGTGGTTCCTCTGGAATGGACTGAGACATCTGGGGGACTCTTGGAATGGTGGCACGACCCTGGAGTTCCTCTCGCCGTTCCTGTTGAGAGGGCCTCCTCTTGAGATGCGACGGGAACGCCGGGAACTCTTTCCCGACGAAGCAGGGAAAGGATCCCTGATCTCGAGCTACGAGGCGGAAACGGGGCTCCTCTGGATGTGGGCGGGACCCTCGTGATTCCTCTCGAGTGGAGACGGGTATGTCGGGGAACTTCTTGATTTGCACCAAGGGTGTGAAGGAGCCTTTCGAAGTTCCAGAGGTGAGGTGTGATCAGCCTCGAGACGCCTCTGCGGAAATGGGCCTCATGTCGCCTGGAGGGGAGAACCTCCTGGATTTTCTCGAGTTGCGGCAGGTCTTCTCGAGTTACGACCGGGACCTCAGGGACCCGCTCTGGTGGCCTCAGGAAAGGCCAGTCCCCATGCGAGTTGCTAGGGGACCTCTCGGGATTCCTCTCCCGTCCATGCCGGGGCCTCAGTCCTTGTGCGGAGTCGGGGCCGGAACCTGAGGATTCCTCTCCAGTGTTGCCATGGATCTTGGGGAGCTTCTGAGTCTCCCCAGGGGAGTCAGGCGGCGTCTCGAGTGGGGGCATGCACGTGCGCTTTCCTCCCGAGCTGCAGCAGTAGTGTCACGCTTCCTGTCACGTGGATCAAGGGATCTGTGGCTTTCCCTCGAGGCTGTCCCTCGAGGCTTTCCCACGAGGCTTTCCCACAGGGCTGTGCCACGTGCCACCTTGGTGTGAGTCGATCCTCGGCGTGAAAGACGAGCCGGTGAAGGGAAAAGAGGTTCCTCTGGAATGGACTGAGACATCTGGGGGACTCTTGGAATGGTGGCACGACCCTGGAGTTCCTCTCGCCGTTCCTGTTGAGAGGGCCTCCTCTTGAGATGCGACGGGAACGCCGGGAACTCTTTCCCGACGAAGCAGGGAAAGGATCCCTCATCTCGAGCTACGAGGCGGAAACGGGGCTCCTCTGGATGTGGGCGGGACCCTCGTGATTCCTCTCGAGTGGAGACGGGTATGTCGGGGAACTTCTTGATTTGCACCAAGGGTGTGAAGGAGCCTTTCGAAGTTCCAGAGGTGAGGTGTGATCAGCCTCGAGACGCCTCAGCGGAAATGGGCCTCATCTCGCCTGGAGGGGAGAACCTCCTGGATTTTCTCGAGTTGCGGCAGGTCTTCTCGAGTTACGACGGGGACCTCAGGGACCCGCTCTGGTGGCCTCAGGAAGGGCCAGTCCCCATGCGAGTTGCTAGGGGACCTCTCGGGATTCCTCTCCCGCCCATGCCGGGGCCTCAGTCCTTGTGTGGAGTCGGGCCCGGAACCTGAGGATTCCTCTCCAGTGTTGCCATGGATCTTGGGGTGCTTCTGAGTCTCCCCAGGGGAGTCAGGCCTCGTCTCGAGTGGGGGCATGCACGTGTGCTTTCCTCCCGAGCTGCAGCAGTAGGATCACGCTTCCTGTCACGTGGATCAAGGGATATGTGGCTTTCCCTTGAGGCTTTCCTTCCAGGCTTTCCCACGAGGCTTTCCTACAGGGCTATGCCAAGGGCCACCTTGGTGTGAGTCGATCCTCGGCGTGAAAGACGAGCCGGTGAAGGGAAAAGAGGTTCCTCTGGAATGGACTGAGACATCTGGGGGACTCTTGGAATGGTGGCACGACCCTGGAGTTCCTCTCGCCGTTCCTGTTGAGAGGGCCTCCTCTTGAGATGCGAGGGGAACGCCTGGAATTCTTTCCCGACGACGCAGGGAAAGGATCTCTCATATCGAGCTAGGAGGCGGAAACGGGTCTCCTCTGGATGTGGGCGGGACCCTCGTGTTTTCTCTCGAGTGGAGACGGGTATGTCGGGGAACTTCTTGAGTTGCACCCAGGGTGTGAAGGACCCTTTCGACGTTCCAGAGGTGAGGTGTGATTAGCCCCGAGAAGCCTCTGCGGAAATGGGCCTCATCTCGCCTGCAGGGCAGAACCTCCTGGATTATCTCGAGTTGCGGCAGGTCTTCTCGAGTTACGACGGGGACCTCAGGGACCCGCTCTGGTGGCCTCAGGAAGGGCCAGTCCCCATGCGAGTTGCTAGGGGCCATCTCGGGATTCCTCTCCCGTCGATCCCGGGGCCTAAGACCTTGTGTGGAGCCGGGGCCGGAACCTGAGCATTCCTCTCCAGTGTTGACATGGATCTTGGGGTGCCTCTGAGTCTCCCCAGGGGAGTCAGGCTTCGTCTCTAGTGGGGGCATGCACGTGCGCTTTCCTCCCGAGCTGCAGCAGTAGTGTCACGCTTCCTGTCACGTGGATCAAGGGATCTGTGGCTTTCCCTCGAGGCTGTCCCTCGAGGCTTTCCCACGAGGCTTTCCCACAGGGCTGTGCCACGTGCCACCTTGGTGTGAGTCGATCCTCGGCGTGAAAGAGGAGCCGGTGAAGGGAAAAGAGGTTCCTCTGGAATGGACTGAGACATCTGGGGGACTCTTGGAATGGTGGCACGACCCTGGAGTTCCTCTCGCCGTTCCTGTTGAGAGGGCCTCCTCTTGAGATGCGACGGGAACGCCGGGAACTCTTTCCCGACGAAGCAGGGAAAGGATCCCTCATCTCGAGCTACGAGGCGGAAACGGGGCTCCTCTGGATGTGGGCGGGACCCTCGTGATTCCTCTCGAGTGGAGACGGGTATGTCGGGGAACTTCTTGATTTGCACCAAGGGTGTGAAGGACCCTTTCGAAGTTCCAGAGGTGAGGTGTGATCAGCCTCGAGACGCCTCAGCGGAAATGGGCCTCATCTCGCCTGGAGGGGAGAACCTCCTGGATTTTCTCGAGTTGCGGCAGGTCTTCTCGAGTTACGACGGGGACCTCAGGGACCCGCTCTGGTGGCCTCAGGAAGGGCCAGTCCCCATGCGAGTTGCTAGGGGACCTCTCGGGATTCCTCTCCCGTCCATGCCGGGGCCTCAGTCCTTGTGTGGAGTCGGGCCCGGAACCTGAGGATTCCTCTCCAGTGTTGCCATGGATCTTGGGGTGCTTCTGAGTCTCCCCAGGGGAGTCAGGCTTCGTCTCGAGTGGGGGCATGCACGTGCGCTTTCCTCCCGAGCTGCAGCAGTAGTGTCACGCTTCCTGTCACGTGGATCAAGGGATCTGTGGCTTTCCCTCATGGCTGTCGCTCGAGGCTTTCCCACGAGGCTTTCCCACAGGGCTGTGCCACGTGCCACCTTGGTGTGAGTCGATCCTCGGCGTGAAAGACGAGCCGGTGAAGGGAAAAGAGGTTCCTCTGGAATGGACTGAGACATCTGGGGGACTCTTGGAATGGTGGCACGACCCTGGAGTTCCTCTCGCCGTTCCTGTTGAGAGGGCCTCCTCTTGAGATGCGACGGGAACGCCGGGAACTCTTTCCCGACGAAGCAGGGAAAGGATCCCTCATCTCGAGCTACGAGGCGGAAACGGGGCTCCTCTGGATGTGGGCGGGACCCTCGTGATTCCTCTCGAGTGGAGACGGGTATGTCGGGGAACTTCTTGATTTGCACCAAGGGTGTGAAGGACCCTTTCGAAGTTCCAGAGGTGAGGTGTGATCAGCCTCGAGACGCCTCTGCGGAAATGGGCCTCATGTCGCCTGGAGGGGAGAACCTCCTGGATTTTCTCGAGTTGCGGCAGGTCTTCTCGAGTTACGACCGGGACCTCAGGGACCCGCTCTGGTGGCCTCAGGAAAGGCCAGTCCCCATGCGAGTTGCTAGGGGACCTCTCGGGATTCCTCTCCCGTCCATGCCGGGGCCTCAGTCCTTGTGCGGAGTCGGGGCCGGAACCTGAGGATTCCTCTCCAGTGTTGCCATGGATCTTGGGGAGCTTCTGAGTCTCCCCAGGGGAGTCAGGCGGCGTCTCGAGTGGGGGCATGCACGTGCGCTTTCCTCCCGTGCTACAGCAGTAGTGTCACGCTTCCTGTCACGTGGATCAAGGGATCTGTGGCTTTCCCTCGAGGCTGTCCCTCGAGGCTTTCCCACGAGGCTTTCCCACAGGGCTGTGCCACGTGCCACCTTGGTGTGAGTCGATCCTCGGCGTGAAAGACGAGCCGGTGAAGGGAAAAGAGGTTCCTCTGGAATGGACTGAGACATCTGGGGGACTCTTGGAATGGTGGCACGACCCTGGAGTTCCTCTCGCCGTTCCTGTTGAGAGGGCCTCCTCTTGAGATGCGACGGGAACGCCGGGAACTCTTTCCCGACGAAGCAGGGAAAGGATCCCTCATCTCGAGCTACGAGGCGGAAACGGGGCTCCTCTGGATGTGGGCGGGACCCTCGTGATTCCTCTCGAGTGGAGACTGGTATGTCGGGGAACTTCTTGATTTGCACCAAGGGTGTGAAGGACCCTTTCGAAGTTCCAGAGGTGAGGTGTGATCAGCCTCGAGACGCCTCAGCGGAAATGGGACTCATCTCGCCTGGAGGGGAGAACCTCCTGGATTTTCTCGAGTTGCGGCAGGTCTTCTCGAGTTACGACGGGGACCTCAGGGACCCGCTCTGGTGGCCTCAGGAAGGGCCAGTCCCCATGCGAGTTGCTAGGGGACCTCTCGGGATTCCTCTCCCGTCCATGCCGGGGCCTCAGTCCTTGTGTGGAGTCGGGCCCGGAACCTGAGGATTCCTCTCCAGTGTTGCCATGGATCTTGGGGAGCTTCTCAGTCTCCCCAGGGGAGTCAGGCGGCGTCTCGAGTGGGGGCATGCACGTGCGCTTTCCTCCCGAGCTGCAGCAGTAGTGTCACGCTTCCTGTCACGTGGATCAAGGGATCTGTGGCTTTCCCTCGAGGCTGTCCCTCGAGGCTTTCCCACGAGGCTTTCCCACAGGGCTGTGCCACGTGCCACCTTGGTGTGAGTCGATCCTCGGCGTGAAAGAGGAGCCGGTGAAGGGAAAAGAGGTTCCTCTGGAATGGACTGAGACATCTGGGGGACTCTTGGAATGGTGGCACGACCCTGGAGTTCCTCTCGCCGTTCCTGTTGAGAGGGCCTCCTCTTGAGATGCGACGGGAACGCCGGGAACTCTTTCCCGACGAAGCAGGGAAAGGATCCCTCATCTCGAGCTACGAGGCGGAAACGGGGCTCCTCTGGATGTGGGCGGGACCCTCGTGATTCCTCTCGAGTGGAGACGGGTATGTCGGGGAACTTCTTGATTTGCACCAAGGGTGTGAAGGAGCCTTTCGAAGTTCCAGAGGTGAGGTGTGATCAGCCTCGAGACGCCTCAGCGGAAATGGGCCTCATCTCGCCTGGAGGGGAGAACCTCCTGGATTTTCTCGAGTTGCGGCAGGTCTTCTCGAGTTACGACGGGGACCTCAGGGACCCGCTCTGGTGGCCTCAGGAAAGGCCAGTCCCCATGCGAGTTGCTAGGGGACCTCTCGGGATTCCTCTCCCGTCCATGCCGGGGCCTCAGTCCTTGTGTGGAGTCGGGGTCGGAACCTGAGGATTCCTCTCCAGTGTTGCCATGGATCTTGGGGAGCTTCTGAGTCTCCCCAGGGGAGTCAGGCGGCGTCTCGAGTGGGGGCATGCACGTGCGCTTTCCTCCCGAGCTGCAGCAGTAGTGTCACGCTTCCTGTCACGTGGATCAAGGGATCTGTGGCTTTCCCTCGAGGCTGTCCCTCGAGGCTTTCCCACGAGGCTTTCCCACAGGGCTGTGCCACGTGCCACCTTGGTGTGAGTCGATCCTCGGCGTGAAAGACGAGCCGGTGAAGGGAAAAGAGGTTCCTCTGGAATGGACTGAGACATCTGGGGGACTCTTGGAATGGTGGCACGACCCTGGAGTTCCTCTCGCCGTTCCTGTTGAGAGGGCCTCCTCTTGAGATGCGACGGGAACGCCGGGAACTCTTTCCCGACGAAGCAGGGAAAGGATCCCTCATCTCGAGCTACGAGGCGGAAACGGGGCTCCTCTGGATGTGGGCGGGACCCTCGTGATTCCTCTCGAGTGGAGACGGGTATGTCGGGGAACTTCTTGATTTGCACCAAGGGTGTGAAGGACCCTTTCGAAGTTCCAGAGGTGAGGTGTGATCAGCCTCGAGACGCCTCAGCGGAAATGGGCCTCATCTCGCCTGGAGGGGAGAACCTCCTGGATTTTCTCGAGTTGCGGCAGGTCTTCTCGAGTTACGACGGGGACCTCAGGGACCCGCTCTGGTGGCCTCAGGAAGGGCCAGTCCCCATGCGAGTTGCTAGGGGACCTCTCGGGATTCCTCTCCCGTCCATGCTGGGGCCTCAGTCCTTGTGTGGAGTCGGGCCCGGAACCTGAGGATTCCTCTCCAGTGTTGCCATGGATCTTGGGGTGCTTCTGAGTCTCCCCAGGGGAGTCAGGCCTCGTCTCGAGTGGGGGCATGCATGTGCGCTTTCCTCCCGAGCTGCAGCAGTAGTGTCACGCTTCCTGTCACGTGGATCAAGGGATCTGTGGCTTTCCCTCATGGCTGTCGCTCGAGGCTTTCCCACGAGGCTTTCCCACAGGGCTGTGCCACGTGCCACCTTGGTGTGAGTCGATCCTCGGCGTGAAAGACGAGCCGGTGAAGGGAAAAGAGGTTCCTCTGGAATGGACTGAGACATCTGGGGGACTCTTGGAATGGTGGCATGATCCTGGAGTTCCTCTCGCCGTTCCTGTTGAGAGGGCCTCCTCTTGAGATGCGACGGGAACGCCGGGAACTCTTTCCCGACGAAGCAGGGAAAGGATCCCTCATCTCGAGCTACGAGGCAGAAACGGGGCTCCTCTGGATGTGGGCGGGACCCTCGTGATTCCTCTCGAGTGGAGACGGGTATGTCGGGGAACTTCTTGATTTGCACCAAGGGTGTGAAGGACCCTTTCGAAGTTCCAGAGGTGAGGTGTGATCAGCCTCGAGACGCCTCTGCGGAAATGGGCCTCATCTCGCCTGGAGGGGAGAACCTCCTGGATTTTCTCGAGTTGCGGCAGGTCTTCTCGAGTTACGACGGGGACCTCAGGGACCCGCTCTGGTGGCCTCAGGAAGGGCCAGTCCCCATGCGAGTTGCTAGGGGACCTCTCGGGATTCCTCTCCCGTCCATGCCGGGGCCTCAGTCCTTGTGTGGAGTCGGGCCCGGAACCTGAGGATTCCTCTCCAGTGTTGCCATGGATCTTGGGGTGCTTCTGAGTCTCCCCAGGGGAGTCAGGCCTCGTCTCGAGTGGGGGCATGCACGTGCGCTTTCCTCCCGAGCTGCAGCAGTAGTGTCACGCTTCCTGTCACGTGGATCAAGGGATCTGTGGCTTTCCCTCATGGCTGTCGCTCGAGGCTTTCCCACGAGGCTTTCCCACAGGGCTGTGCCACGTGCCACCTTGGTGTGAGTCGATCCTCGGCGTGAAAGACGAGCCGGTGAAGGGAAAAGAGGTTCCTCTGGAATGGACTGAGACATCTGGGGGACTCTTGGAATGGTGGCACGACCCTGGAGTTCCTCTCGCCGTTCCTGTTGAGAGGGCCTCCTCTTGAGATGCGACGGGAACGCCGGGAACTCTTTCCCGACGAAGCAGGGAAAGGATCCCTCATCTCGAGCTACGAGGCGGAAACGGGGCTCCTCTGGATGTGGGCGGGACCCTCGTGATTCCTCTCGAGTGGAGACGGGTATGTCGGGGAACTTCTTGATTTGCACCAAGGGTGTGAAGGACCCTTTCGAAGTTCCAGAGGTGAGGTGTGATCAGCCTCGAGACGCCTCTGCGGAAATGGGCCTCATGTCGCCTGGAGGGGAGAACCTCCTGGATTTTCTCGAGTTGCGGCAGGTCTTCTCGAGTTACGACCGGGACCTCAGGGACCCGCTCTGGTGGCCTCAGGAAAGTCCAGTCCCCATGCGAGTTGCTAGGGGACCTCTCGGGATTCCTCTCCCGTCCATGCCGGGGCCTCAGTCCTTGTGCAGAGTCGGGGCCGGAACCTGAGGATTCCTCTCCAGTGTTGCCATGGATCTTGGGGAGCTTCTGAGTCTCCCCAGGGGAGTCAGGCGGCGTCTCGAGTGGGGCATGCACGTGCGCTTTCCTCCCGAGCTGCAGCAGTAGTGTCACGCTTCCTGTCACGTGGATCAAGGGATCTGTGGCTTTCCCTCGAGGCTGTCCCTCGAGGCTTTCCCACGAGGCTTTCCCACAGGGCTGTGCCACGTGCCACCTTGGTGTGAGTCGATCCTCGGCGTGAAAGACGAGCCGGTGAAGGGAAAAGAGGTTCCTCTGGAATGGACTGAGACATCTGGGGGACTCTTGGAATGGTGGCACGACCCTGGAGTTCCTCTCGCCGTTCCTGTTGAGAGGGCCTCCTCTTGAGATGCGACGGGAACGCCGGGAACTCTTTCCCGACGAAGCAGGGAAAGGATCCCTCATCTCGAGCTACGAGGCGGAAACGGGGCTCCTCTGGATGTGGGCGGGACCCTCGTGATTCCTCTCGAGTGGAGACGGGTATGTCGGGGAACTTCTTGATTTGCACCAAGGGTGTGAAGGACCCTTTCGAAGTTCCAGAGGTGAGGTGTGATCAGCCTCGAGACGCCTCAGCGGAAATGGGCCTCATCTCGCCTGGAGGGGAGAACCTCCTGGATTTTCTCGAGTTGCGGCAGGTCTTCTCGAGTTACGACGGGGACCTCAGGGACCCGCTCTGGTGGCCTCAGGAAGGGCCAGTCCCCATGCGAGTTGCTAGGGGACCTCTCGGGATTCCTCTCCCGTCCATGCCGGGGCCTCAGTCCTTGTGTGGAGTCGGGCCTGGAACCTGAGGATTCCTCTCCAGTGTTGCCATGGATCTTGGGGAGCTTCTGAGTCTCCCCAGGGGAGTCAGGCGGCGTCTCGAGTGGGGGCATGCACGTGCGCTTTCCTCCCGAGCTGCAGCAGTAGTGTCACGCTTCCTGTCACGTGGATCAAGGGATCTGTGGCTTTCCCTCGAGGCTGTCCCTCGAGGCTTTCCCACGAGGCTTTCCCACAGGGCTGTGCCACGTGCCACCTTGGTGTGAGTCGATCCTCGGCGTGAAAGACGAGCCGGTGAAGGGAAAAGAGGTTCCTCTGGAATGGACTGAGACATCTGGGGGACTCTTGGAATGGTGGCACGACCCTGGAGTTCCTCTCGCCGTTCCTGTTGAGAGGGCCTCCTCTTGAGATGCGACGGGAACGCCGGGAACTCTTTCCCGACGAAGCAGGGAAAGGATCCCTCATCTCGAGCTACGAGGCGGAAACGGGGCTCCTCTGGATGTGGGCGGGACCCTCGTGATTCCTCTCGAGTGGAGACGGGTATGTCGGGGAACTTCTTGATTTGCACCAAGGGTGTGAAGGAGCCTTTCGAAGTTCCAGAGGTGAGGTGCGATCAGCCTCGAGACGCCTCAGCGGAAATGGGCCTCATCTCGCCTGGAGGGGAGAACCTCCTGGATTTTCTCGAGTTGCGGCAGGTCTTCTCGAGTTAAGATGGGGACCTCAGGGACCCGCTCTGGTGGCCTCAGGAAAGGCCAGTCCCCATGCGAGTTGCTAGGGGACCTCTCGGGATTCCTCTCCCGTCCATGCCGGAGCCTCAGTCCTTGTGCGGAGTCGGGGTCGGAACCTGAGGATTCCTCTCCAGTGTTGCCATGGATCTTGGGGAGCTTCTGAGTCTCCCCAGGGGAGTCAGGCGGCGTCTCGAGTGGGGGCATGCACGTGCGCTTTCCTCCCGAGCTGCAGCAGTAGTGTCACGCTTCCTGTCACGTGGATCAAGGGATCTGTGGCTTTCCCTCGAGGCTGTCCCTCGAGGCTTTCCCACGAGGCTTTCCCACAGGGCTGTGCCACGTGCCACCTTGGTGTGAGTCGATCCTCGGCGTGAAAGACGAGCCGGTGAAGGGAAAAGAGGTTCCTCTGGAATGGACTGAGACATCTGGGGGACTCTTGGAATGGTGGCACGACCCTGGAGTTCCTCTCGCCGTTCCTGTTGAGAGGGCCTCCTCTTGAGATGCGACGGGAACGCCGGGAACTCTTTCCCGACGAAGCAGGGAAAGGATCCCTCATCTCGAGCTACGAGGCGGAAACGGGGCTCCTCTGGATGTGGGCGGGACCCTCGTGATTCCTCTCGAGTGGAGACGGGTATGTCGGGGAACTTCTTGATTTGCACCAAGGGTGTGAAGGACCCTTTCGAAGTTCCAGAGGTGAGGTGTGATCAGCCTCGAGACGCCTCAGCGGAAATGGGCCTCATCTCGCCTGGAGGGGAGAACCTCCTGGATTTTCTCGAGTTGCGGCAGGTCTTCTCGAGTTACGACGGGGACCTCAGGGACCCGCTCTGGTGGCCTCAGGAAGGGCCAGTCCCCATGCGAGTTGCTAGTGGACCTCTCGGGATTCCTCTCCCGTCCATGCCGGGGCCTCAGTCCTTGTGCGGAGTCGGGGCCGGAACCTGAGGATTCCTCTCCAGTGTTGCCATGGATCTTGGGGTGCTTCTGAGTCTCCCCAGGGGAGTCAGGCCTCGTCTCGAGTGGGGGCATGCATGTGCGCTTTCCTCCCGAGCTGCAGCAGTAGTGTCACGCTTCCTGTCACGTGGATCAAGGGATCTGTGGCTTTCCCTCATGGCTGTCGCTCGAGGCTTTCCCACGAGGCTTTCCCACAGGGCTGTGCCACGTGCCACCTTGGTGTGAGTCGATCCTCGGCGTGAAAGACGAGCCGGTGAAGGGAAAAGAGGTTCCTCTGGAATGGACTGAGACATCTGGGGGACTCTTGGAATGGTGGCATGACCCTGGAGTTCCTCTCGCCGTTCCTGTTGAGAGGGCCTCCTCTTGAGATGCGACGGGAACGCCGGGAACTCTTTCCCGACGAAGCAGGGAAAGGATCCCTCATCTCGAGCTACGAGGCGGAAACGGGGCTCCTCTGGATGTGGGCGGGACCCACGTGATTCCTCTCGAGTGGAGACGGGTATGTCGGGGAACTTCTTGATTTGCACCAAGGGTGTGAAGGACCCTTTCGAAGTTCCAGAGGTGAGGTGTGATCAGCCTCGAGACGCCTCTGCGGAAATGGGCCTCATCTCGCCTGGAGGGGAGAACCTCCTGGATTTTCTCGAGTTGCGGCAGGTCTTCTCGAGTTACGACCGGGACCTCAGGGACCCGCTCTGGTGGCCTCAGGAAGGGCCAGTCCCCATGCGAGTTGCTAGTGGACCTCTCGGGATTCCTCTCCCGTCCATGCCGGGGCCTCAGTCCTTGTGCGGAGTCGGGGCCGAAACCTGAGGATTCCTCTCCAGTGTTGCCATGGATCTTGGGGTGCTTCTGAGTCTCCCCAGGGGAGTCAGGCCTCGTCTCGAGTGGGGGCATGCATGTGCGCTTTCCTCCCGAGCTGCAGCAGTAGTGTCACGCTTCCTGTCACGTGGATCAAGGGATCTGTGGCTTTCCCTCATGGCTGTCGCTCGAGGCTTTCCCACGAGGCTTTCCCACAGGGCTGTGCCACGTGCCACCTTGGTGTGAGTCGATCCTCGGCGTGAAAGACGAGCCGGTGAAGGGAAAAGAGGTTCCTCTGGAATGGACTGAGACATCTGGGGGACTCTTGGAATGGTGGCACGACCCTGGAGTTCCTCTCGCCGTTCCTGTTGAGAGGGCCTCCTCTTGAGATGCGACGGGAACGCCGGGAACTCTTTCCCGACGAAGCAGGGAAAGGATCCCTCATCTCGAGCTACGAGGCGGAAACGGGGCTCCTCTGGATGTGGGCGGGACCCTCGTGATTCCTCTCGAGTGGAGACGGGTATGTCGGGGAACTTCTTGATTTGCACCAAGGGTGTGAAGGAGCCTTTCGAAGTTCCAGAGGTGAGGTGCGATCAGCCTCGAGACGCCTCAGCGGAAATGGGCCTCATCTCGCCTGGAGGGGAGAACCTCCTGGATTTTCTCGAGTTGCGGCAGGTCTTCTCGAGTTAAGATGGGGACCTCAGGGACCCGCTCTGGTGGCCTCAGGAAAGGCCAGTCCCCATGCGAGTTGCTAGGGGACCTCTCGGGATTCCTCTCCCGTCCATGCCGGAGCCTCAGTCCTTGTGCGGAGTCGGGGTCGGAACCTGAGGATTCCTCTCCAGTGTTGCCATGGATCTTGGGGAGCTTCTGAGTCTCCCCAGGGGAGTCAGGCGGCGTCTCGAGTGGGGGCATGCACGTGCGCTTTCCTCCCGAGCTGCAGCAGTAGTGTCACGCTTCCTGTCACGTGGATCAAGGGATCTGTGGCTTTCCCTCGAGGCTGTCCCTCGAGGCTTTCCCACGAGGCTTTCCCACAGGGCTGTGCCACGTGCCACCTTGGTGTGAGTCGATCCTCGGCGTGAAAGACGAGCCGGTGAAGGGAAAAGAGGTTCCTCTGGAATGGACTGAGACATCTGGGGGACTCTTGGAATGGTGGCACGACCCTGGAGTTCCTCTCGCCGTTCCTGTTGAGAGGGCCTCCTCTTGAGATGCGACGGGAACGCCGGGAACTCTTTCCCGACGAAGCAGGGAAAGGATCCCTCATCTCGAGCTACGAGGCGGAAACGGGGCTCCTCTGGATGTGGGCGGGACCCTCGTGATTCCTCTCGAGTGGAGACGGGTATGTCGGGGAACTTCTTGATTTGCACCAAGGGTGTGAAGGACCCTTTCGAAGTTCCAGAGGTGAGGTGTGATCAGCCTCGAGACGCCTCAGCGGAAATGGGCCTCATCTCGCCTGGAGGGGTGAACCTCCTGGATTTTCTCGAGTTGCGGCAGGTCTTCTCGAGTTACGACGGGGACCTCAGGGACCCGCTCTGGTGGCCTCAGGAAGGGCCAGTCCCCATGCGAGTTGCTAGTGGACCTCTCGGGATTCCTCTCCCGTCCATGCCGGGGCCTCAGTCCTTGTGCGGAGTCGGGGCCGGAACCTGAGGATTCCTCTCCAGTGTTGCCATGGATCTTGGGGTGCTTCTGAGTCTCCCCAGGGGAGTCAGGCCTCGTCTCGAGTGGGGGCATGCATGTGCGCTTTCCTCCCGAGCTGCAGCAGTAGTGTCACGCTTCCTGTCACGTGGATCAAGGGATCTGTGGCTTTCCCTCATGGCTGTCGCTCGAGGCTTTCCCACGAGGCTTTCCCACAGGGCTGTGCCACGTGCCACCTTGGTGTGAGTCGATCCTCGGCGTGAAAGACGAGCCGGTGAAGGGAAAAGAGGTTCCTCTGGAATGGACTGAGACATCTGGGGGACTCTTGGAATGGTGGCATGACCCTGGAGTTCCTCTCGCCGTTCCTGTTGAGAGGGCCTCCTCTTGAGATGCGACGGGAACGCCGGGAACTCTTTCCCGACGAAGCAGGGAAAGGATCCCTCATCTCGAGCTACGAGGCGGAAACGGGGCTCCTCTGGATGTGGGCGGGACCCACGTGATTCCTCTCGAGTGGAGACGGGTATGTCGGGGAACTTCTTGATTTGCACCAAGGGTGTGAAGGACCCTTTCGAAGTTCCAGAGGTGAGGTGTGATCAGCCTCGAGACGCCTCTGCGGAAATGGGCCTCATCTCGCCTGGAGGGGAGAACCTCCTGGATTTTCTCGAGTTGCGGCAGGTCTTCTCGAGTTACGACCGGGACCTCAGGGACCCGCTCTGGTGGCCTCAGGAAAGGCCAGTCCCCATGCGAGTTGCTAGGGGACCTCTCGGGATTCCTCTCCCGTCCATGCCGGGGCCTCAGTCCTTGTGCGGAGTCGGAGCCGAACCTGAGGATTCCTCTCCAGTGTTGCCATGGATCTTGGGGAGCTTCTGAGTCTCCCCAGGGGAGTCAGGCGGCGTCTCGAGTGGGGGCATGCACGTGCGCTTTCCTCCCGAGCTGCAGCAGTAGTGTCACGCTTCCTGTCACGTGGATCAAGGGATCTGTGGCTTTCCCTCGAGGCTGTCCCTCGAGGCTTTCCCACGAGGCTTTCCCACAGGGCTGTGCCACGTGCCACCTTGGTGTGAGTCGATCCTCGGCGTGAAAGACGAGCCGGTGAAGGGAAAAGAGGTTCCTCTGGAATGGACTGAGACATCTGGGGGACTCTTGGAATGGTGGCACGACCCTGGAGTTCCTCTCGCCGTTCCTGTTGAGAGGGCCTCCTCTTGAGATGCGACGGGAACGCCGGGAACTCTTTCCCGACGAAGCAGGGAAAGGATCCCTCATCTCGAGCTACGAGGCGGAAACGGGGCTCCTCTGGATGTGGGCGGGACCCTCGTGATTCCTCTCGAGTGGAGACGGGTATGTCGGGGAACTTCTTGATTTGCACCAAGGGTGTGAAGGACCCTTTCGAAGTTCCAGAGGTGAGGTGTGATCAGCCTCGAGACGCCTCAGCGGAAATGGGCCTCATCTCGCCTGGAGGGGAGAACCTCCTGGATTTTCTCGAGTTGCGGCAGGTCTTCTCGAGTTACGACCGGGAAAACAGGGACCCGCTCTGGTGGCCTCAGGAAAGGCCAGTCCCCATGCGAGTTGCTAGGGGACCTCTCGGGATTCCTCTCCCGTCCATGCCGGGGCCTCAGTCCTTGTGTGGAGTCGGGCCCGGAACCTGAGGATTCCTCTCCAGTGTTGCCATGGATCTTGGGGTGCTTCTGAGTCTCCCCAGGGGAGTCAGGCCTCGTCTCGAGTGGGGGCATGCATGTGCGCTTTCCTCCCGAGCTGCAGCAGTAGTGTCACGCTTCCTGTCACGTGGATCAAGGGATCTGTGGCTTTCCCTCATGGCTGTCGCTCGAGGCTTTCCCACGAGGCTTTCCCACAGGGCTGTGCCACGTGCCACCTTGGTGTGAGTCGATCCTCGGCGTGAAAGACGAGCCGGTGAAGGGAAAAGAGGTTCCTCTGGAATGGACTGAGACATCTGGGGGACTCTTGGAATGGTGGCATGACCCTGGAGTTCCTCTCGCCGTTCCTGTTGAGAGGGCCTCCTCTTGAGATGCGACGGGAACGCCGGGAACTCTTTCCCGACGAAGCAGGGAAAGGATCCCTCATCTCGAGCTACGAGGCGGAAACGGGGCTCCTCTGGATGTGGGCGGGACCCTCGTGATTCCTCTCGAGTGGAGACGGGTATGTCGGGGAACTTCTTGATTTGCACCAAGGGTGTGAAGGACCCTTTCGAAGTTCCAGAGGTGAGGTGTGATCAGCCTCGAGACGCCTCTGCGGAAATGGGCCTCATCTCGCCTGGAGGGGAGAACCTCCTGGATTTTCTCGAGTTGCGGCAGGTCTTCTCGAGTTACGACCGGGACCTCAGGGACCCGCTCTGGTGGCCTCAGGAAAGGCCAGTCCCCATGCGAGTTGCTAGGGGACCTCTCGGGATTCCTCTCCCGTCCATGCCGGGGCCTCAGTCCTTGTGCGGAGTCGGAGCCGGAACCTGAGGATTCCTCTCCAGTGTTGCCATGGATCTTGGGGAGCTTCTGAGTCTCCCCAGGGGAGTCAGGCGGCGTCTCGAGTGGGGGCATGCACGTGCGCTTTCCTCCCGAGCTGCAGCAGTAGTGTCACGCTTCCTGTCACGTGGATCAAGGGATCTGTGGCTTTCCCTCGAGGCTGTCCCTCGAGGCTTTCCCACGAGGCTTTCCCACAGGGCTGTGCCACGTGCCACCTTGGTGTGAGTCGATCCTCGGCGTGAAAGACGAGCCGGTGAAGGGAAAAGAGGTTCCTCTGGAATGGACTGAGACATCTGGGGGACTCTTGGAATGGTGGCACGACCCTGGAGTTCCTCTCGCCGTTCCTGTTGAGAGGGCCTCCTCTTGAGATGCGACGGGAACGCCGGGAACTCTTTCCCGACGAAGCAGGGAAAGGATCCCTCATCTCGAGCTACGAGGCGGAAACGGGGCTCCTCTGGATGTGGGCGGGACCCTCGTGATTCCTCTCGAGTGGAGACGGGTATGTCGGGGAACTTCTTGATTTGCACCAAGGGTGTGAAGGACCCTTTCGAAGTTCCAGAGGGGAGGTGTGATCAGCCTCGAGACGCCTCAGCGGAAATGGGCCTCATCTCGCCTGGAGGGGAGAACCTCCTGGATTTTCTCGAGTTGCGGCAGGTCTTCTCGAGTTACGACGGGGACCTCAGGGACCCGCTCTGGTGGCCTCAGGAAGGGCCAGTCCCCATGCGAGTTGCTAGGGGACCTCTCGGGATTCCTCTCCCGTCCATGCCGGGGCCTCAGTCCTTGTGTGGAGTCGGGCCCGGAACCTGAGGATTCCTCTCCAGTGTTGCCATGGATCTTGGGGTGCTTCTGAGTCTCCCCAGGGGAGTCAGGCCTCGTCTCGAGTGGGGGCATGCACGTGCGCTTTCCTCCCGAGCTGCAGCAGTAGTGTCACGCTTCCTGTCACGTGGATCAAGGGATCTGTGCCTTTCCCTCATGGCTGTCGCTCGAGGCTTTCCCACGAGGCTTTCCAACAGGGCTGTGCCACGTGCCACCTTGGTGTGAGTCGATCCTCGGCGTGAAAGACGAGCCGGTGAAGGGAAAAGAGCTTCCTCTGGAATGGACTGAGACATCTGGGGGACTCTTGGAATGGTGGCACGACTCTGGAGTTCCTCTCGCCGTTCCTGTTGAGAGGGCCTCCTCTTGAGATGCGACGGGAACGCCGGGAACTCTTTCCCGACGAAGCAGGGAAAGGATCCCTCATCTCGAGCTACGAGGCGGAAACGGGGCTCCTCTGGATGTGGGCGGGACCCTCGTGATTCCTCTCGAGTGGAGACGGGTATGTCGGGGAACTTCTTGATTTGCACCAAGGGTGTGAAGGACCCTTTCGAAGTTCCAGAGGTGAGGTGTGATCAGCCTCGAGACGCCTCAGCGGAAATGGGCCTCATCTCGCCTGGAGGGGAGAACCTCCTGGATTTTCTCGAGTTGCGGCAGGTCTTCTCGAGTTACGACCGGGACCACAGGGACCCGCTCTGGTGGCCTCAGGAAAGGCCAGTCCCCATGCGAGTTGCTAGGGGACCTCTCGGGATTCCTCTCCCGTCCATGCCGGGGCCTCAGTCCTTGTGTGGAGTCGGGCCCGGAACCTGAGGATTCCTCTCCAGTGTTGCCATGGATCTTGGGGTGCTTCTGAGTCTCCCCAGGGGAGTCAGGCCTCGTCTCGAGTGGGGGCATGCACGTGCGCTTTCCTTCCGAGCTGCAGCAGTAGTGTCATGCTTCCTGTCACGTGGATCAAGGGATCTGTGGCTTTCCCTCGAGGCTGTCCCTCGAGGCTTTCCCACGAGGCTTTCCCACAGGGCTGTGCCACGTGCCACCTTGGTGTGAGTCGATCCTCGGCGTGAAAGACGAGCCGGTGAAGGGAAAAGAGGTTCCTCTGGAATGGACTGAGACATCTGGGGGACTCTTGGAATGGTGGCACGACCCTGGAGTTCCTCTCGCCGTTCCTGTTGAGAGGGCCTCCTCTTGAGATGCGACGGGAACGCCGGGAACTCTTTCCCGAAGAAGCAGGGACAGGATCCCTCATCTCGAGCTACGAGGCGGAAACGGGGCTCCTCTGGATGTGGGCGGGACCCTCGTGATTCCTCTCGAGTGGAGACGGGTATGTCGGGGAACTTCTTGATTTGCACCAAGGGTGTGAAGGACCCTTTCGAAGTTCCAGAGGTGAGGTGTGATCAGCCTCGAGACGCCTCAGCGGAAATGGGCCTCAACTCGCCTGGAGGGGAGAACCTCCTGGATTTTCTCGAGTTGCGGCAGGTCTTCTCGAGTTACGACGGGGACCTCAGGGACCCGCTCTGGTGGCCTCAGGAAGGGCCAGTCCCCATGCGAGTTGCTAGGGGACCTCTCGGGATTCCTCTCCCGTCCATGCCGGGGCCTCAGTCCTTGTGTGGAGTCGGGGTGGGAACCTGAGGATTCCTCTCCAGTGTTGCCATGGATCTTGGGGTGCTTCTGAGTCTCCCCAGGGGAGTCGGGCCTCGTCTCGAGTGGGGGCATGCACGGGCGCTTTCCTCCCGAGCTGCAGCAGTAGTGTCTCGCTTCCTGTCACGTGGATCAAGGGATCTGTGGCTTTCCCTCGAGGCTGTCCCTCGAGGCTTTCCCACGAGGCTTTCCCACAGGGCTGTGCTACGTGCCACCTTGGTGTGAGTCGATCCTCGGCGTGAAAGACGAGCCGGTGAAGGGAAAAGAGGTTCCTCTGGAAAGGACTGAGACATCTGGGGGACTCTTGGAAAGGTGGCACGACCCTGTAGTTCCTCTCGCCGTTCCTGTTGAGAGGGCCTCCTCTTGAGATGCGACGGGAACGCCGGGAACTCTTTCCTGACGAAGCAGGGACAGGATCCCTCATCTCGAGCTACGAGGCCGAAACGGGGCTCCTCTGGATGTGGGCGGGACCCTCGTGATTCCTCTCGAGTGGAGACGGGTATGTCGGGGAACTTCTTGATTTGCAGCAAGGGTGTGAAGGAGCCTTTCGAAGTTCCAGAAGTGAGGTGTGATCCGCCTCGTGACACCTCAGCAGAAATGGGCCTCATCTCGCCTGGAGGTGAGAACCTCCTGGATTTTCTCGAGTTGCGGCAGGTCTTCTCGAGTTACGACGGGGACCTCAGGGACCCGCTCTGGTGGCCTCAGGAAAGGCCAGTCCCCATGCGAGTTGCTAGGGGACCTCTCGGGATTCCTCTCCCGTCCATGCCGGGGCCTCAGTCCTTGTGTGGAGTCGGGGCCGGAACCTGAGGATTCCTCTCCAGTGTTGCCATGGATCTTGGGGTGCTTCTGAGTATCCCCAGGGGAGTCAGGCCTCGTCTCGAGTGGGGGCATGCACGTAAGCTTTCCTCCCGAGCTGCAGCATTAGTGTCTCGCTTCCTGTCACGTGGATCAAGGGATCTGTGGCTTTCCCTCGAGGCTGTCCCTCGAGGCTTTCCCACGAGGCTTTCCCACAGGGCTGTGCCACGTGCCACCTTGGTGTGAGTCAATCCTCGGCGTGAAAGACGAGCCGGTGAAGGGAAAAGAGGTTCCTCTGGAATGAACTGAGACATCTGGTGGACTCTTGGAAAGGTGGCACGACCCTGGAGTTCCTCTCGCCGTTCCTGTTGAGAGGGCCTCCTCTTGAGATGCGACGGGAATGCCGGGAACTCTTTCCCGACGAAGCAGGGACAGGATCCCTCATCTCGAGCTACGAGGCGGAAACGGGGCTCCTCTGGATGTGGGCGGAACCCTCGTGATTCCTCTCGAGTGGAGACGGGTATGTCGGGGAACTTCTTGATTTGCAGCAACGGTGTGAAGGAGCCTTTCGAAGTTCCAGAGGTGAGGTGTGATCCGCCTCGTGACACCTCAGCAGAAATGGGCCTCATTTCGCCTGGAGGGGAGAACCTCCTGGATTTTCTCGAGTTGCGGCAGCTCTTCTCGAGTTACGACGGGGACCTCAGGGACCCGCTCTGGTGGCCTCAGGAAAGGCCAGTCCCCATGCGAGTTGCTAGGGGACCTCTCGGGATTCCTCTCCCGTCCATGCCGGGGCCTCAGTCCTTGTGTGGAGTCGGGGCCGGAACCTGAGGATTACTCTCCAGTGTTGCCATGGATCTTGGGGTGCTTCTGAGTCTCCCCAGGGGAGTCAGGCGCGTCTCAAGTGGGGGCATACACGTAAGATTTCCTCCCGAGCTGCAGCAGTAGTGTCAAGCTTCCTGTCACGTGGATCAAGGGATCTCTGGCTTTCCCTCGAGGCTGTCCCTCGAGGCTTTCCCACGAGGCTTTCCCACAGGGCTGTGCCACGTGCCACCTTGGTGTGAGTCGATCCTCGGCGTGAAAGACGAGCCGGTGAAGGGAAAAGAGGTTCCTCTGGAATGGACTGAGACATCTGGTGGACTCTTGGAAAGGTGGCACGACCCTGGAGTTCCTCTCGCCGTTCCTGTTGAGAGGGCCTCCTTTTGAGATGCGACGGGAACGCCGGGAACTCTTTCCCGACGAAGCAGGGAAAGGATCCCTCATCTCGAGCTACGAGGCGGAAACGGGGCTTCTCTGGATGTGGGCGGGACCCTCGTGATTCCTCTCGAGTGGAGACGGGTATGTCGGGGAACTTCTTGATTTGCACCAAGGGTGTGAAGGACCCTTTCGAAGTTCCAGAGGTGAGGTGTGATCAGCCTCGAGACGCCTCAGCGGAAATGGGCCTCATCTCGCCTGGAGGGGAGAACCTCCTGGATTTTCTCGAGTTGCGGCAGGTCTTCTCGAGTTACGACGGGGACCTCAGGGACCCGCTCTGGTGGCCTCAGGAAAGGCCAGTCCCCATGCGAGTTGCTAGGGTACCTCTCGGGATTCCTCTCCCGTCCATGCCGGGGCCTCAGTCCTTGTGTGGAGTCGGGGCCGGAACCTGGGGATTCCTCTCCAGTGTTGCCATGGATCTTGGGGTGCTTCTGAGTATCCCCAGGGGAGTCAGGCCTTGTCTCGTGTGGGGGCATGCACGTAAGCTTTCCTCCCGAGCTGCAGCAGTAGTGTCAAGCTTCCTGTCACGTGGATCAAGGGATCTGTGGCTTTCCCTCGAGGCTGTCCCTCGAGGCTTTCCCACGAGGCTTTCCCACAGGGCTGTGCCACGTGCCACCTTGGTGTGAGTCGATCCTCGGCGTGAAAGACGAGCCGGTGAAGGGAAAAGAGGTTCCTCTGGAATGGACTGAGACATCTGGTGGACTCTTGGAAAGGTGGCACGACCCTGGAGTTCCTCTCGCCGTTCCTGTTGAGAGGGCCTCCTCTTGAGATGCGACGGGAACGCCGGGAACTCTTTCCCGACGAAGCAGGGAAAGGATCCCTCATCTCGAGCTACGAGGCGGAAACGGGGCTTCTCTGGATGTGGGCGGGACCCTCGTGATTCCTCTCGAGTGGAGACGGGTATGTCGGGGAACTTCTTGATTTGCACCAAGGGTGTGAAGGACCCTTTCGAAGTTCCAGAGGTGAGGTGTGATCAGCCTCGAGACGCCTCAGCGGAAATGGGCCTCATCTCGCCTGGAGGGGAGAACCTCCTGGATTTTCTCGAGTTGCGGCAGGTCTTCTCGAGTTACGACGGGGACCTCAGGGACCCGCTCTGGTGGCCTCAGGAAAGGCCAGTCCCCATGCGAGTTGCTAGCGGACCTCTCGGGATTCCTCTCCCGTCCATGCCGGGGCCTCAGTCCTTGTGTGGAGTCGGGGCCGGAACCTGAGGATTCCTCTCCAGTGTTGCCATGGATCTTGGGGTGCTTCTGAGTCTCCCCAGGGGAGTCATGCCTCGTCTCGAGTGGGGGCATGCACGTAAGCTTTCCTCCCGAGCTGCAGCTGTAGTGTCAAGCTTCCTGTCACGTGGATCAAGGGATCTGTGGCTTTCCCTCGAGGCTGTCCCTCGAGGCTTTCCCACGAGGCTTTCCCACAGGGCTGTGCCACGTGCCACCTTGGTGTGAGTCGATCCTCGGCGTGAAAGACGAGCCGGTGAAGGGAAAAGAGGTTCCTCTGGAATGGACTGAGACATCTGGGGGACTCTTGGAAAGGTGGCACGACCCTGGAGTTCCTCTCGCCGTTCCTGTTGAGAGGGCCTCCTCTTGAGATGCGACGGGAACGCCGGGAACTCTTTCCCGACGAAGCAGGGACAGGATCCCTCATCTCGAGCTACGAGGCCGAAACGGGGCTCCTCTGGATGTGGTCGGGACCCTCGTGATTCCTCTCGAGTGGAGACGGGTATGTCGGGGAACTTCTTGATTTGCAGCAAGGGTGTGAAGGAGCCTTTCGAAGTTCCAGAGGTGAGGTGTGATCCGCCTCGTGACACCTCAGCAGAAATGGGCCTCATCTCGCCTGGAGGGGAGAACCTCCTGGATTTTCTCGAGTTGCGGCAGGTCTTCTCGAGTTACGACGGGGACCTCAGGGACCCGCTCTGGTGGCCTTAGGAAAGGCCAGTCCCCATGCGAGTTGCTAGGGGACCTCTCGGGATTCCTCTCCCGTCCATGCCGGGGCCTCAGTCCTTGTGTGGAGTCGGGGCAGGAACCTGAGGATTCCTCTCCAGTGTTGCCATGGATCTTGGGGAGCTTCTGAGTATCCCCAGGGGAGTCAGGCCTCGTCTCGAGGTGGGGCATGCACGTGCGCTTTCCTCCCGAGCTGCAGCAGTAGTGTCAAGCTTCCTGTCACGTGGATCAAGGGATCTGTGGCTTTCCCTCGAGGCTGTCCCTCGAGGCTTTCCCACGAGGCTTTCCCACAGGGCTGTGCCACGTGCCACCTTGGTGTGAGTCGATCCTCGGCGTGAAAGACGAGCCGGTGAAGGGAAAAGAGGTTCCTCTGGAATGGACTGAGACATCTGGGGGACTCTTGGAAAGGTGGCACGACCCTGGAGTTCCTCACGCCGTTCCTGTTGAGAGGGCCTCCTCTTGAGATGCGACGGAACGCCGGGAACTCTTTCCCGACGAAGCAGGGAAAGGATCCCTCATCTCGAGCTACGAGGCCGAAACGGGGCTCCTCTGGATGTGGGCGCGACCCTCGTGATTCCTCTCGAGTGGAGACGGGTATGTCGGGGAACTTCTTGATTTGCAGCAAGGGTGTGAAGGAGCCTTTCGAAGTTCCAGAAGTGAGGTGTGATCCGCCTCGTGACACCTCAGCAGAAATGGGCCTCATCTCGCCTGGAGGGGAGAACCTCCTGGATTTTCTCGAGTTGCGGCAGGTCTTCTCGAGTTACGACGGGGACCTCAGGAACCCGCTGTGGTGGCCTCAGGAAAGGCCAGTCCCCATGCGAGTTGCTAGGGGACCTCTCGGGATTCCTCTCCCGTCCATGCCGGGGCCTCAGTCCTTGTGTGGAGTCGGGGCCGGAACCTGAGGATTACTCTCCAGTGTTGCCATGGATCTTGGGGTGCTTCTGAGTATCCCCAGGGGAGTCAGGCCTCGTCTCAAGTGGGGGCATACTCGTAAGATTTCCTCCCGAGCTGCAGCAGTAGTGTCAAGCTTCCTGTCACGTGGATCAAGGGATCTGTGGCTTTCCCTCGAGGCTGTCCCTTGAGGCTTTCCCACGAGGCTTTCCCACAGGGCTGTGCCACGTGCCACCTTGGTGTGAGTCGATCCTCGGCGTGAAAGACGAGCCGGTGAAGGGAAAAGAGGTTCCTCTGGAATGGACTGAGACATCTGGTGGACTCTTGGAAAGGTGGCACGACCCTGGAGTTCCTCTCGCCGTTCCTGTTGAGAGGGCCTCCTTTTGAGATGCGACGGGAACGCCGGGAACTCTTTCCCGACGAAGCAGGGAAAGGATCCCTCATCTCGAGCTACGAGGCGGAAACGGGGCTTCTCTGGATGTGGGCGGGACCCTCGTGATTCCTCTCGAGTGGAGACGGGTATGTCGGGGAACTTCTTGATTTGCACCAAGGGTGTGAAGGACCCTTTCGAAGTTCCAGAGGTGAGGTGTGATCAGCCTCGAGACGCCTCAGCGGAAATGGGCCTCATCTCGCCTGGAGGGGAGAACCTCCTGGATTTTCTCGAGTTGCGGCAGGTCTTCTCGAGTTACGACGGGGACCTCAGGGACCCGCTCTGGTGGCCTCAGGAAAGGCCAGTCCCCATGCGAGTTGCTAGCGGACCTCTCGGGATTCCTCTCCCGTCCATGCCGGGGCCTCAGTCCTTGTGTGGAGTCGGGGCCGGAACCTGAGGATTCCTCTCCAGTGTTGCCATGGATCTTGGGGTGCTTCTGAGTCTCCCCAGGGGAGTCATGCCTCGTCTCGATTGGGGCCATGCACGTAAGCTTTCCTCCCGAGCTGCAGCTGTAGTGTCAAGCTTCCTGTCACGTGGATCAAGGGATCTGTGGCTTTCCGTCGAGGCTGTCCCTCGAGGCTTTCCCACGAGGCTTTCCCACAGGGCTGTGCCACGTGCCACCTTGGTGTGAGTCGATCCTCGGCGTGAAAGACGAGCCGGTGAAGGGAAAAGAGGTTCCTCTGGAATGGACTGAGACATCTGGGGGACTCTTGGAAAGGTGGCACGACCCTGGAGTTCGTCTCGCCGTTCCTGTTGAGTGGGCCTCCTCTTGAGATGCGACGGGAACGCCGGGAACTCTTTCCCGACGAAGCAGGGACAGGATCCCTCATCTCGATCTACGAGGCCAAACGGGGCTCCTCTGGATGTGGGCCGGACCCTCGTGATTCCTCTCGAGTGGAGACGGGTATGTCGGGGAACTTCTTGATTTGCAGCAAGGGTGTGAAGGAGCCTTTCGAAGTTCCAGAAGTGAGGTGTGATCAGCCTCGAGACGCCTCAGCGGAAATGGGCCTCATCTCGCCTGGAGGGGAGAACCTCCTGGATTTTCTCGAGTTGCGGCAGGTCTTCTCGAGTTACGATGGGGACCTCAGGGACCCGCTCTGGTGGCCTCAGGAAAGGCCAGTCCCCATGCGAGTTGCTAGCGGACCTCTCGGGATTCCTCTCCCGTCCATGCCGGGGCCTCAGTCCTTGTGTGGAGTCGGGGCCGGAACCTGAGGATTCCTCTCCAGTGTTGCCATGGATCTTGGGGTGCTTCTGAGTCTCCCCAGGGGAGTCATGCCTCGTCTCGAGTGGGGGCATGCACGTAAGCTTTCCTCCCGAGCTGCAGCTGTAGTGTCAAGCTTCCTGTCACGTGGATCAAGGGATCTGTGGCTTTCCCTCGAGGCTGTCCCTCAAGGCTTTCCCACGAGGCTTTCCCACAGGGCTGTGCCACGTGCCACCTTGGTGTGAGTCGATCCTCGGCGTGAAAGACGAGCCGGTGAAGGGAAAAGAGGTTCCTCTGGAATGGACTGAGACATCTGGGGGACTCTTGGAAAGGTGGCACGACCCTGGAGTTCCTCACGCCGTTCCTGTTGAGAGGGCCTCCTCTTGAGATGCGACGGGAACGCCGGGAACTCTTTCCCGACGAAGCAGGGACAGGATCCCTCATCTCGAGCTACGAGGCCGAAACGGGGCTCCTCTGGATGTGGTCGGGACCATCGTGATTCCTCTCGAGTGGAGACGGGTATGTCGGGGAACTTCTTGATTTGCAGCAAGGGTGTGAAGGAGCCTTTCGAAGTTCCAGAGGTGAGGTGTGATCCGCCTCGTGACACCTCAGCAGAAATGGGCCTCATCTCGCCTGGAGGGGAGAACTTCCTGGATTTTCTCGAGTTGCGGCAGGTCTTCTCGAGTTACGACGGGGACCTCAGGGACCCGCTCTGGTGGCCTCAGGAAAGGCCAGTCCCCATGCGAGTTGCTAGGGGACCTCTCGGGATTCCTCTCCCGTCCATGCCGGGGCCTCAGTCCTTGTGTGGAGTCGGGGCAGGAACCTGAGGATTCCTCTCCAGTGTTGCCATGGATCTTGGGGTGCTTCTGAGTATCCCCAGTGGAGTCAGGCCTCGTCTCGAGGTGGGGCATGCACGTGCGCTTTCCTCCCGAGCTGCAGCAGTAGTGTCAAGCTTCCTGTCACGTGGATCAAGGGATCTGTGGCTTTCCCTCGAGGCTGTCCCTCGAGGCTTTCCCACGAGGCTTTCCCACAGGGCTGTGCCACGTGCCACCTTGGTGTGAGTCGATCCTCGGCGTGAAAGACGAGCCGGTGAAGGGAAAAGAGGTTCCTCTGGAATGGACTGAGACATCTGGGGGACTCTTGGAAAGGTGGCACGACCCTGGAGTTCCTCTCGCCGTTCCTGTTGAGAGGGCCTCCTCTTGAGATGCGACGGAACGCCGGGAACTCTTTCCCGACGAAGCAGGGAAAGGATCCCTCATCTCGAGCTACGAGGCGGAAACGGGGCTCCTCTGGATATGGGCGGGACCCACGTGATTCTTCTCGAGTGGAGACGGGTATGTCGGGGAACTTCTTGATTTGCACCAAGGGTGTGAAGGAGCCTTTCGAAGTTCCAGAGGTGAGGTGTGATCAGCCTCGAGACGCCTCAGCGGAAATGGGCCTCATCTCGCCTGGAGGGGAGAACTTCCTGGATTTTCTCGAGTTGCGGCAGGTCTTCTCGAGTTACGACGGGGACCTCAGGGACCCGCTCTGGTGGCCTCAGGAAAGGCCAGTCCCCATGCGAGTTGCTAGGGGACCTCTCGGGATTCCTCTCCCGTCCATGCCGGGGCCTCAGTCCTTGTGTGGAGTCGGGGCCGGAACCTGAGGATTCCTCTCCAGTGTTGCCATGGATCTTGGGGTGCTTCTGAGTATCCCCAGGGGAGTCAGGCCTCGTCTCGAGTGGGGGCATGCACGTAAGCTTTCCTCCCGAGCTGCAGCATTAGTGTCTCGCTTCCTGTCACGTGGATCAAGGGATCTGTGGCTTTCCCTCGAGGCTGTCCCTCGAGGCTTTCCCACGAGGCTTTCCCACAGGGCTGTGCCACGTGCCACCTTGGTGTGAGTCAATCCTCGGCGTGAAAGACGAGCCGGTGAAGGGAAAAGAGGTTCCTCTGGAATGAACTGAGACATCTGGTGGACTCTTGGAAAGGTGGCACGACCCTGGAGTTCCTCTCGCCGTTCCTGTTGAGAGGGCCTCCTCTTGAGATGCGACGGGAATGCCGGGAACTCTTTCCCGACGAAGCAGGGACAGGATCCCTCATCTCGAGCTACGAGGCGGAAACGGGGCTCCTCTGGATGTGGGCGGGACCCTCGTGATTCCTCTCGAGTGGAGACGGGTATGTCGGGGAACTTCTTGATTTGCAGCAACGGTGTGAAGGAGCCTTTCGAAGTTCCAGAGGTGAGGTGTGATCCGCCTCGTGACACCTCAGCAGAAATGGGCCTCATTTCGCCTGGAGGGGAGAACCTCCTGGATTTTCTCGAGTTGCGGCAGCTCTTCTCGAGTTACGACGGGGACCTCAGGGACCCGCTCTGGTGGCCTCAGGAAAGGCCAGTCCCCATGCGAGT
The DNA here is from genome assembly GCF_023091745.1 of Budorcas taxicolor. Classification (NCBI taxonomy): domain Eukaryota; kingdom Metazoa; phylum Chordata; class Mammalia; order Artiodactyla; family Bovidae; genus Budorcas; species Budorcas taxicolor. The sequence continues at coordinate 253,419 of NW_026292213.1, read as the reverse complement.
TGCTAGGGGACCTCTCGGGATTCCTCTCCCGTCCATGCCGGGGCCTCAGTCCTTGTGTGGAGTCGGGGCCGGAACCTGAGGATTCCTCTCCAGTGTTGCCATGGATCTTGGGGTGCTTCTGAGTCTCCCCAGGGGAGTCATGCCTCGTCTCGAGTGGGGGCATGCACGTAAGCTTTCCTCCCGAGCTGCAGCTGTAGTGTCAAGCTTCCTGTCACGTGGATCAAGGGATCTGTGGCTTTCCCTCGAGGCTGTCCCTCAAGGCTTTCCCACGAGGCTTTCCCACAGGGCTGTGCCACGTGCCACCTTGGTGTGAGTCGATCCTCGGCGTGAAAGACGAGCCGGTGAAGGGAAAAGAGGTTCCTCTGGAATGGACTGAGACATCTGGGGGACTCTTGGAAAGGTGGCACGACCCTGGAGTTCCTCACGCCGTTCCTGTTGAGAGGGCCTCCTCTTGAGATGCGACGGGAACGCCGGGAACTCTTTCCCGACGAAGCAGGGACAGGATCCCTCATCTCGAGCTACGAGGCCGAAACGGGGCTCCTCTGGATGTGGTCGGGACCATCGTGATTCCTCTCGAGTGGAGACGGGTATGTCGGGGAACTTCTTGATTTGCAGCAAGGGTGTGAAGGAGCCTTTCGAAGTTCCAGAGGTGAGGTGTGATCCGCCTCGTGACACCTCAGCAGAAATGGGCCTCATCTCGCCTGGAGGGGAGAACTTCCTGGATTTTCTCGAGTTGCGGCAGGTCTTCTCGAGTTACGACGGGGACCTCAGGGACCCGCTCTGGTGGCCTTAGGAAAGGCCAGTCCCCATGCGAGTTGCTAGGGGACCTCTCGGGATTCCTCTCCCGTCCATGCCGGGGCCTCAGTCCTTGTGTGGAGTCGGGGCAGGAACCTGAGGATTCCTCTCCAGTGTTGCCATGGATCTTGGGGAGCTTCTGAGTATCCCCAGGGGAGTCAGGCCTCGTCTCGAGGTGGGGCATGCACGTGCGCTTTCCTCCCGAGCTGCAGCAGTAGTGTCAAGCTTCCTGTCACGTGGATCAAGGGATCTGTGGCTTTCCCTCGAGGCTGTCCCTCGAGGCTTTCCCACGAGGCTTTCCCACAGGGCTGTGCCACGTGCCACCTTGGTGTGAGTCGATCCTCGGCGTGAAAGACGAGCCGGTGAAGGGAAAAGAGGTTCCTCTGGAATGGACTGAGACATCTGGGGGACTCTTGGAAAGGTGGCACGACCCTGGAGTTCCTCACGCCGTTCCGGTTGAGAGGGCCTCCTCTTGAGATGCGACGGAACGCCGGGAACTCTTTCCCGACGAAGCAGGGAAAGGATCCCTCATCTCGAGCTACGAGGCCGAAACGGGGCTCCTCTGGATGTGGGCGCGACCCTCGTGATTCCTCTCGAGTGGAGACGGGTATGTCGGGGAACTTCTTGATTTGCAGCAAGGGTGTGAAGGAGCCTTTCGAAGTTCCAGAAGTGAGGTGTGATCCGCCTCGTGACACCTCAGCAGAAATGGGCCTCATCTCGCCTGGAGGGGAGAACCTCCTGGATTTTCTCGAGTTGCGGCAGGTCTTCTCGAGTTACGACGGGGACCTCAGGAACCCGCTCTGGTGGCCTCAGGAAAGGCCAGTCCCCATGCGAGTTGCTAGGGGACCTCTCGGGATTCCTCTCCCGTCCATGCCGGGGCCTCAGTCCTTGTGTGGAGTCGGGGCCGGAACCTGAGGATTACTCTCCAGTGTTGCCATGGATCTTGGGGTGCTTCTGAGTATCCCCAGGGGAGTCAGGCCTCGTCTCAAGTGGGGGCATACTCGTAAGATTTCCTCCCGAGCTGCAGCAGTAGTGTCAAGCTTCCTGTCACGTGGATCAAGGGATCTGTGGCTTTCCCTCGAGGCTGTCCCTTGAGGCTTTCCCACGAGGCTTTCCCACAGGGCTGTGCCACGTGCCACCTTGGTGTGAGTCGATCCTCGGCGTGAAAGACGAGCCGGTGAAGGGAAAAGAGGTTCCTCTGGAATGGACTGAGACATCTGGTGGACTCTTGGAAAGGTGGCACGACCCTGGAGTTCCTCTCGCCGTTCCTGTTGAGAGGGCCTCCTTTTGAGATGCGACGGGAACGCCGGGAACTCTTTCCCGACGAAGCAGGGAAAGGATCCCTCATCTCGAGCTACGAGGCGGAAACGGGGCTTCTCTGGATGTGGGCGGGACCCTCGTGATTCCTCTCGAGTGGAGACGGGTATGTCGGGGAACTTCTTGATTTGCACCAAGGGTGTGAAGGACCCTTTCGAAGTTCCAGAGGTGAGGTGTGATCAGCCTCGAGACGCCTCAGCGGAAATGGGCCTCATCTCGCCTGGAGGGGAGAACCTCCTGGATTTTCTCGAGTTGCGGCAGGTCTTCTCGAGTTACGACGGGGACCTCAGGGACCCGCTCTGGTGGCCTCAGGAAAGGCCAGTCCCCATGCGAGTTGCTAGCGGACCTCTCGGGATTCCTCTCCCGTCCATGCCGGGGCCTCAGTCCTTGTGTGGAGTCGGGGCCGGAACCTGAGGATTCCTCTCCAGTGTTGCCATGGATCTTGGGGTGCTTCTGAGTCTCCCCAGGGGAGTCATGCCTCGTCTCGATTGGGGCCATGCACGTAAGCTTTCCTCCCGAGCTGCAGCTGTAGTGTCAAGCTTCCTGTCACGTGGATCAAGGGATCTGTGGCTTTCCGTCGAGGCTGTCCCTCGAGGCTTTCCCACGAGGCTTTCCCACAGGGCTGTGCCACGTGCCACCTTGGTGTGAGTCGATCCTCGGCGTGAAAGACGAGCCGGTGAAGGGAAAAGAGGTTCCTCTGGAATGGACTGAGACATCTGGGGGACTCTTGGAAAGGTGGCACGACCCTGGAGTTCGTCTCGCCGTTCCTGTTGAGTGGGCCTCCTCTTGAGATGCGACGGGAACGCCGGGAACTCTTTCCCGACGAAGCAGGGACAGGATCCCTCATCTCGATCTACGAGGCCAAACGGGGCTCCTCTGGATGTGGGCCGGACCCTCGTGATTCCTCTCGAGTGGAGACGGGTATGTCGGGGAACTTCTTGATTTGCAGCAAGGGTGTGAAGGAGCCTTTCGAAGTTCCAGAAGTGAGGTGTGATCAGCCTCGAGACGCCTCAGCGGAAATGGGCCTCATCTCGCCTGGAGGGGAGAACCTCCTGGATTTTCTCGAGTTGCGGCAGGTCTTCTCGAGTTACGATGGGGACCTCAGGGACCCGCTCTGGTGGCCTCAGGAAAGGCCAGTCCCCATGCGAGTTGCTAGCGGACCTCTCGGGATTCCTCTCCCGTCCATGCCGGGGCCTCAGTCCTTGTGTGGAGTCGGGGCCGGAACCTGAGGATTCCTCTCCAGTGTTGCCATGGATCTTGGGGTGCTTCTGAGTCTCCCCAGGGGAGTCATGCCTCGTCTCGAGTGGGGGCATGCACGTAAGCTTTCCTCCCGAGCTGCAGCTGTAGTGTCAAGCTTCCTGTCACGTGGATCAAGGGATCTGTGGCTTTCCCTCGAGGCTGTCCCTCAAGGCTTTCCCACGAGGCTTTCCCACAGGGCTGTGCCACGTGCCACCTTGGTGTGAGTCGATCCTCGGCGTGAAAGACGAGCCGGTGAAGGGAAAAGAGGTTCCTCTGGAATGGACTGAGACATCTGGGGGACTCTTGGAAAGGTGGCACGACCCTGGAGTTCCTCACGCCGTTCCTGTTGAGAGGGCCTCCTCTTGAGATGCGACGGGAACGCCGGGAACTCTTTCCCGACGAAGCAGGGACAGGATCCCTCATCTCGAGCTACGAGGCCGAAACGGGGCTCCTCTGGATGTGGTCGGGACCATCGTGATTCCTCTCGAGTGGAGACGGGTATGTCGGGGAACTTCTTGATTTGCAGCAAGGGTGTGAAGGAGCCTTTCGAAGTTCCAGAGGTGAGGTGTGATCCGCCTCGTGACACCTCAGCAGAAATGGGCCTCATCTCGCCTGGAGGGGAGAACTTCCTGGATTTTCTCGAGTTGCGGCAGGTCTTCTCGAGTTACGACGGGGACCTCAGGGACCCGCTCTGGTGGCCTCAGGAAAGGCCAGTCCCCATGCGAGTTGCTAGGGGACCTCTCGGGATTCCTCTCCCGTCCATGCCGGGGCCTCAGTCCTTGTGTGGAGTCGGGGCAGGAACCTGAGGATTCCTCTCCAGTGTTGCCATGGATCTTGGGGTGCTTCTGAGTATCCCCAGGGGAGTCAGGCCTCGTCTCGAGGTGGGGCATGCACGTGCGCTTTCCTCCCGAGCTGCAGCAGTAGTGTCAAGCTTCCTGTCACGTGGATCAAGGGATCTGTGGCTTTCCCTCGAGGCTGTCCCTCGAGGCTTTCCCACGAGGCTTTCCCACAGGGCTGTGCCACGTGCCACCTTGGTGTGAGTCGATCCTCGGCGTGAAAGACGAGCCGGTGAAGGGAAAAGAGGTTCCTCTGGAATGGACTGAGACATCTGGGGGACTCTTGGAAAGGTGGCACGACCCTGGAGTTCCTCTCGCCGTTCCTGTTGAGAGGGCCTCCTCTTGAGATGCGACGGAACGCCGGGAACTCTTTCCCGACGAAGCAGGGAAAGGATCCCTCATCTCGAGCTACGAGGCGGAAACGGGGCTCCTCTGGATATGGGCGGGACCCACGTGATTCTTCTCGAGTGGAGACGGGTATGTCGGGGAACTTCTTGATTTGCACCAAGGGTGTGAAGGAGCCTTTCGAAGTTCCAGAGGTGAGGTGTGATCAGCCTCGAGACGCCTCAGCGGAAATGGGCCTCATCTCGCCTGGAGGGGAGAACTTCCTGGATTTTCTCGAGTTGCGGCAGGTCTTCTCGAGTTACGACGGGGACCTCAGGGACCCGCTCTGGTGGCCTCAGGAAAGGCCAGTCCCCATGCGAGTTGCTAGGGGACCTCTCGGGATTCCTCTCCCGTCCATGCCGGGGCCTCAGTCCTTGTGTGGAGTCGGGGCCGGAACCTGAGGATTCCTCTCCAGTGTTGCCATGGATCTTGGGGTGCTTCTGAGTATCCCCAGGGGAGTCAGGCCTCGTCTCGAGTGGGGGCATGCACGTAAGCTTTCCTCCCGAGCTGCAGCATTAGTGTCTCGCTTCCTGTCACGTGGATCAAGGGATCTGTGGCTTTCCCTCGAGGCTGTCCCTCGAGGCTTTCCCACGAGGCTTTCCCACAGGGCTGTGCCACGTGCCACCTTGGTGTGAGTCAATCCTCGGCGTGAAAGACGAGCCGGTGAAGGGAAAAGAGGTTCCTCTGGAATGAACTGAGACATCTGGTGGACTCTTGGAAAGGTGGCACGACCCTGGAGTTCCTCTCGCCGTTCCTGTTGAGAGGGCCTCCTCTTGAGATGCGACGGGAATGCCGGGAACTCTTTCCCGACGAAGCAGGGACAGGATCCCTCATCTCGAGCTACGAGGCGGAAACGGGGCTCCTCTGGATGTGGGCGGGACCCTCGTGATTCCTCTCGAGTGGAGACGGGTATGTCGGGGAACTTCTTGATTTGCAGCAACGGTGTGAAGGAGCCTTTCGAAGTTCCAGAGGTGAGGTGTGATCCGCCTCGTGACACCTCAGCAGAAATGGGCCTCATTTCGCCTGGAGGGGAGAACCTCCTGGATTTTCTCGAGTTGCGGCAGCTCTTCTCGAGTTACGACGGGGACCTCAGGGACCCGCTCTGGTGGCCTCAGGAAAGGCCAGTCCCCATGCGAGTTGCTAGGGGACCTCTCGGGATTCCTCTCCCGTCCATGCCGGGGCCTCAGTCCTTGTGTGGAGTCGGGGCCGGAACCTGAGGATTACTCTCCAGTGTTGCCATGGATCTTGGGGTGCTTCTGAGTCTCCCCAGGGGAGTCAGGCGCGTCTCAAGTGGGGGCATACACGTAAGATTTCCTCCCGAGCTGCAGCAGTAGTGTCAAGCTTCCTGTCACGTGGATCAAGGGATCTCTGGCTTTCCCTCGAGGCTGTCCCTCGAGGCTTTCCCACGAGGCTTTCCCACAGGGCTGTGCCACGTGCCACCTTGGTGTGAGTCGATCCTCGGCGTGAAAGACGAGCCGGTGAAGGGAAAAGAGGTTCCTCTGGAATGGACTGAGACATCTGGTGGACTCTTGGAAAGGTGGCACGACCCTGGAGTTCCTCTCGCCGTTCCTGTTGAGAGGGCCTCCTTTTGAGATGCGACGGGAACGCCGGGAACTCTTTCCCGACGAAGCAGGGAAAGGATCCCTCATCTCGAGCTACGAGGCGGAAACGGGGCTTCTCTGGATGTGGGCGGGACCCTCGTGATTCCTCTCGAGTGGAGACGGGTATGTCGGGGAACTTCTTGATTTGCACCAAGGGTGTGAAGGACCCTTTCGAAGTTCCAGAGGTGAGGTGTGATCAGCCTCGAGACGCCTCAGCGGAAATGGGCCTCATCTCGCCTGGAGGGGAGAACCTCCTGGATTTTCTCGAGTTGCGGCAGGTCTTCTCGAGTTACGACGGGGACCTCAGGGACCCGCTCTGGTGGCCTCAGGAAAGGCCAGTCCCCATGCGAGTTGCTAGGGTACCTCTCGGGATTCCTCTCCCGTCCATGCCGGGGCCTCAGTCCTTGTGTGGAGTCGGGGCCGGAACCTGGGGATTCCTCTCCAGTGTTGCCATGGATCTTGGGGTGCTTCTGAGTATCCCCAGGGGAGTCAGGCCTCGTCTCGTGTGGGGGCATGCACGTAAGCTTTCCTCCCGAGCTGCAGCAGTAGTGTCAAGCTTCCTGTCACGTGGATCAAGGGATCTGTGGCTTTCCCTCGAGGCTGTCCCTCGAGGCTTTCCCACGAGGCTTTCCCACAGGGCTGTGCCACGTGCCACCTTGGTGTGAGTCGATCCTCGGCGTGAAAGACGAGCCGGTGAAGGGAAAAGAGGTTCCTCTGGAATGGACTGAGACATCTGGTGGACTCTTGGAAAGGTGGCACGACCCTGGAGTTCCTCTCGCCGTTCCTGTTGAGAGGGCCTCCTTTTGAGATGCGACGGGAACGCCGGGAACTCTTTCCCGACGAAGCAGGGAAAGGATCCCTCATCTCGAGCTACGAGGCGGAAACGGGGCTTCTCTGGATGTGGGCGGGACCCTCGTGATTCCTCTCGAGTGGAGACGGGTATGTCGGGGAACTTCTTGATTTGCACCAAGGGTGTGAAGGACCCTTTCGAAGTTCCAGAGGTGAGGTGTGATCAGCCTCGAGACGCCTCAGCGGAAATGGGCCTCATCTCGCCTGGAGGGGAGAACCTCCTGGATTTTCTCGAGTTGCGGCAGGTCTTCTCGAGTTACGACGGGGACCTCAGGGACCCGCTCTGGTGGCCTCAGGAAAGGCCAGTCCCCATGCGAGTTGCTAGCGGACCTCTCGGGATTCCTCTCCCGTCCATGCCGGGGCCTCAGTCCTTGTGTGGAGTCGGGGCCGGAACCTGAGGATTCCTCTCCAGTGTTGCCATGGATCTTGGGGTGCTTCTGAGTCTCCCCAGGGGAGTCATGCCTCGTCTCGAGTGGGGGCATGCACGTAAGCTTTCCTCCCGAGCTGCAGCTGTAGTGTCAAGCTTCCTGTCACGTGGATCAAGGGATCTGTGGCTTTCCCTCGAGGCTGTCCCTCGAGGCTTTCCCACGAGGCTTTCCCACAGGGCTGTGCCACGTGCCACCTTGGTGTGAGTCGATCCTCGGCGTGAAAGACGAGCCGGTGAAGGGAAAAGAGGTTCCTCTGGAATGGACTGAGACATCTGGGGGACTCTTGGAAAGGTGGCACGACCCTGGAGTTCCTCTCGCCGTTCCTGTTGAGAGGGCCTCCTCTTGAGATGCGACGGGAACGCCGGGAACTCTTTCCCGACGAAGCAGGGACAGGATCCCTCATCTCGAGCTACGAGGCCGAAACGGGGCTCCTCTGGATGTGGTCGGGACCCTCGTGATTCCTCTCGAGTGGAGACGGGTATGTCGGGGAACTTCTTGATTTGCAGCAAGGGTGTGAAGGAGCCTTTCGAAGTTCCAGAGGTGAGGTGTGATCCGCCTCGTGACACCTCAGCAGAAATGGGCCTCATCTCGCCTGGAGGGGAGAACCTCCTGGATTTTCTCGAGTTGCGGCAGGTCTTCTCGAGTTACGACGGGGACCTCAGGGACCCGCTCTGGTGGCCTTAGGAAAGGCCAGTCCCCATGCGAGTTGCTAGGGGACCTCTCGGGATTCCTCTCCCGTCCATGCCGGGGCCTCAGTCCTTGTGTGGAGTCGGGGCAGGAACCTGAGGATTCCTCTCCAGTGTTGCCATGGATCTTGGGGAGCTTCTGAGTATCCCCAGGGGAGTCAGGCCTCGTCTCGAGGTGGGGCATGCACGTGCGCTTTCCTCCCGAGCTGCAGCAGTAGTGTCAAGCTTCCTGTCACGTGGATCAAGGGATCTGTGGCTTTCCCTCGAGGCTGTCCCTCGAGGCTTTCCCACGAGGCTTTCCCACAGGGCTGTGCCACGTGCCACCTTGGTGTGAGTCGATCCTCGGCGTGAAAGACGAGCCGGTGAAGGGAAAAGAGGTTCCTCTGGAATGGACTGAGACATCTGGGGGACTCTTGGAAAGGTGGCACGACCCTGGAGTTCCTCACGCCGTTCCTGTTGAGAGGGCCTCCTCTTGAGATGCGACGGAACGCCGGGAACTCTTTCCCGACGAAGCAGGGAAAGGATCCCTCATCTCGAGCTACGAGGCCGAAACGGGGCTCCTCTGGATGTGGGCGCGACCCTCGTGATTCCTCTCGAGTGGAGACGGGTATGTCGGGGAACTTCTTGATTTGCAGCAAGGGTGTGAAGGAGCCTTTCGAAGTTCCAGAAGTGAGGTGTGATCCGCCTCGTGACACCTCAGCAGAAATGGGCCTCATCTCGCCTGGAGGGGAGAACCTCCTGGATTTTCTCGAGTTGCGGCAGGTCTTCTCGAGTTACGACGGGGACCTCAGGAACCCGCTCTGGTGGCCTCAGGAAAGGCCAGTCCCCATGCGAGTTGCTAGGGGACCTCTCGGGATTCCTCTCCCGTCCATGCCGGGGCCTCAGTCCTTGTGTGGAGTCGGGGCCGGAACCTGAGGATTACTCTCCAGTGTTGCCATGGATCTTGGGGTGCTTCTGAGTATCCCCAGGGGAGTCAGGCCTCGTCTCAAGTGGGGGCATACTCGTAAGATTTCCTCCCGAGCTGCAGCAGTAGTGTCAAGCTTCCTGTCACGTGGATCAAGGGATCTGTGGCTTTCCCTCGAGGCTGTCCCTTGAGGCTTTCCCACGAGGCTTTCCCACAGGGCTGTGCCACGTGCCACCTTGGTGTGAGTCGATCCTCGGCGTGAAAGACGAGCCGGTGAAGGGAAAAGAGGTTCCTCTGGAATGGACTGAGACATCTGGTGGACTCTTGGAAAGGTGGCACGACCCTGGAGTTCCTCTCGCCGTTCCTGTTGAGAGGGCCTCCTTTTGAGATGCGACGGGAACGCCGGGAACTCTTTCCCGACGAAGCAGGGAAAGGATCCCTCATCTCGAGCTACGAGGCGGAAACGGGGCTTCTCTGGATGTGGGCGGGACCCTCGTGATTCCTCTCGAGTGGAGACGGGTATGTCGGGGAACTTCTTGATTTGCACCAAGGGTGTGAAGGACCCTTTCGAAGTTCCAGAGGTGAGGTGTGATCAGCCTCGAGACGCCTCAGCGGAAATGGGCCTCATCTCGCCTGGAGGGGAGAACCTCCTGGATTTTCTCGAGTTGCGGCAGGTCTTCTCGAGTTACGACGGGGACCTCAGGGACCCGCTCTGGTGGCCTCAGGAAAGGCCAGTCCCCATGCGAGTTGCTAGCGGACCTCTCGGGATTCCTCTCCCGTCCATGCCGGGGCCTCAGTCCTTGTGTGGAGTCGGGGCCGGAACCTGAGGATTCCTCTCCAGTGTTGCCATGGATCTTGGGGTGCTTCTGAGTCTCCCCAGGGGAGTCATGCCTCGTCTCGATTGGGGCCATGCACGTAAGCTTTCCTCCCGAGCTGCAGCTGTAGTGTCAAGCTTCCTGTCACGTGGATCAAGGGATCTGTGGCTTTCCGTCGAGGCTGTCCCTCGAGGCTTTCCCACGAGGCTTTCCCACAGGGCTGTGCCACGTGCCACCTTGGTGTGAGTCGATCCTCGGCGTGAAAGACGAGCCGGTGAAGGGAAAAGAGGTTCCTCTGGAATGGACTGAGACATCTGGGGGACTCTTGGAAAGGTGGCACGACCCTGGAGTTCGTCTCGCCGTTCCTGTTGAGTGGGCCTCCTCTTGAGATGCGACGGGAACGCCGGGAACTCTTTCCCGACGAAGCAGGGACAGGATCCCTCATCTCGATCTACGAGGCCAAACGGGGCTCCTCTGGATGTGGGCCGGACCCTCGTGATTCCTCTCGAGTGGAGACGGGTATGTCGGGGAACTTCTTGATTTGCAGCAAGGGTGTGAAGGAGCCTTTCGAAGTTCCAGAAGTGAGGTGTGATCAGCCTCGAGACGCCTCAGCGGAAATGGGCCTCATTTCGCCTGGAGGGGAGAACCTCCTGGATTTTCTCGAGTTGCGGCAGGTCTTCTCGAGTTACGATGGGGACCTCAGGGACCCGCTCTGGTGGCCTCAGGAAAGGCCAGTCCCCATGCGAGTTGCTAACGGACCTCTCGGGATTCCTCTCCCGTCCATGCCGGGGCCTCAGTCCTTGTGTGGAGTCGGGGCCGGAACCTGAGGATTCCTCTCCAGTGTTGCCATGGATCTTGGGGTGCTTCTGAGTCTCCCCAGGGGAGTCATGCCTCGTCTCGAGTGGGGGCATGCACGTAAGCTTTCCTCCCGAGCTGCAGCTGTAGTGTCAAGCTTCCTGTCACGTGGATCAAGGGATCTGTGGCTTTCCCTCGAGGCTGTCCCTCAAGGCTTTCCCACGAGGCTTTCCCACAGGGCTGTGCCACGTGCCACCTTGGTGTGAGTCGATCCTCGGCGTGAAAGACGAGCCGGTGAAGGGAAAAGAGGTTCCTCTGGAATGGACTGAGACATCTGGGGGACTCTTGGAAAGGTGGCACGACCCTGGAGTTCCTCACGCCGTTCCTGTTGAGAGGGCCTCCTCTTGAGATGCGACGGGAACGCCGGGAACTCTTTCCCGACGAAGCAGGGACAGGATCCCTCATCTCGAGCTACGAGGCCGAAACGGGGCTCCTCTGGATGTGGTCGGGACCATCGTGATTCCTCTCGAGTGGAGACGGGTATGTCGGGGAACTTCTTGATTTGCAGCAAGGGTGTGAAGGAGCCTTTCGAAGTTCCAGAGGTGAGGTGTGATCCGCCTCGTGACACCTCAGCAGAAATGGGCCTCATCTCGCCTGGAGGGGAGAACTTCCTGGATTTTCTCGAGTTGCGGCAGGTCTTCTCGAGTTACGACGGGGACCTCAGGGACCCGCTCTGGTGGCCTCAGGAAAGGCCAGTCCCCATGCGAGTTGCTAGGGGACCTCTCGGGATTCCTCTCCCGTCCATGCCGGGGCCTCAGTCCTTGTGTGGAGTCGGGGCAGGAACCTGAGGATTCCTCTCCAGTGTTGCCATGGATCTTGGGGTGCTTCTGAGTATCCCCAGGGGAGTCAGGCCTCGTCTCGAGGTGGGGCATGCACGTGCGCTTTCCTCCCGAGCTGCAGCAGTAGTGTCAAGCTTCCTGTCACGTGGATCAAGGGATCTGTGGCTTTCCCTCGAGGCTGTCCCTCGAGGCTTTCCCACGAGGCTTTCCCACAGGGCTGTGCCACGTGCCACCTTGGTGTGAGTCGATCCTCGGCGTGAAAGACGAGCCGGTGAAGGGAAAAGAGGTTCCTCTGGAATGGACTGAGACATCTGGGGGACTCTTGGAAAGGTGGCACGACCCTGGAGTTCCTCTCGCCGTTCCTGTTGAGAGGGCCTCCTCTTGAGATGCGACGGAACGCCGGGAACTCTTTCCCGACGAAGCAGGGAAAGGATCCCTCATCTCGAGCTACGAGGCGGAAACGGGGCTCCTCTGGATATGGGCGGGACCCTCGTGATTCTTCTCGAGTGGAGACGGGTATGTCGGGGAACTTCTTGATTTGCACCAAGGGTGTGAAGGAGCCTTTCGAAGTTCCAGAGGTGAGGTGTGATCAGCCTCGAGACGCCTCAGCGGAAATGGGCCTCATCTCGCCTGGAGGGGAGAACCTCCTGGATTTTCTCGAGTTGCAGCAGGTCTTCTCGAGTTACGACGGGGACCTCAGGGACCCGCTCTGGTGGCGTGAGGAAAGGCCAGTCCCCATGCGAGTTGCTAGGGGACCTCTCGAGATTCCTCTCCCGTCCATGCCGGGGCCTCAGTCCTTGTGTGGAGTCGGGGCCGGAACCTGAGGATTCCTCTTCAGTGTTGCCATGGATCTTGGGGTGCTTCTGAGTCTCCCCAGGGGAGTCAGGCCTCGTCTCGAGTTGGGGCATGCACGTGCGCTTTCCTCCCGAGCTGCAGCAGTAGTGTCATGCTTCCTGTCACGTGGATCAAGGGATCTGTGGCTTTCACTCGAGGCTGTCCCTCGAGGCTTTCCCATGAGGCTTTCGCACAGGGTTGTGCCACGTGCCACCTTGGTGTGAGTCGATCCTCGGCGTGAAAGACGAGCCGGTGAAGGGAAAAGAGGTTCCTCTGGAATGGACTGAGACATCTGGGGGACTCTTGGAAAGGTGGCACGACCCTGGAGTTCCTCTCGCCGTTCCTGTTGAGAGGGCCTCCTCTTGAGATGCGACGGGAACGCCGGGAACTCTTTCCTGACGAAGCAGGGACAGGATCCCTCATCTCGAGCTACGAGGCCGAAACGGGGCTCCTCTGGATGTGGGCGGGACCCTCGTGATTCCTCTCGAGTGGAGACGGGTATGTCGGGGAACTTCTTGATTTGCAGCAAGGGTGTGAAGGAGCCTTTCGAAGTTCCAGAAGTGAGGTGTGATCCGCCTCGTGACACCTCAGCAGAAATGGGCCTCATCTCGCCTGGAGGGGAGAACCTCCTGGATTTTCTCGAGTTGCGGCAGGTCTTCTCGAGTTACGACGGGGACCTCAGGGACCCGCTCTGGTGGCCTCAGGAAAGGCCAGTCCCCATGCGAGTTGCTAGGGGACCTCTAGGGATTCCTCTCCCGTCCATGCCGGGGCCTCAGTCCTTGTGTGGAGTCGGGGCCGGAACCTGAGGATTCCTCTCCAGTGTTGCCATGGATCTTGGGGTGCTTCTGAGTATCCCCAGGGGAGTCAGGCCTCGTCTCGAGGTGGGGCATGCACGTAAGCTTTCCTCCCGAGCTGCAGCAGTAGTGTCAAGCTTCCTGTCACGTGGATCAAGGGATCTGTGGCTTTCCCTCGAGGCTGTCCCTCGAGGCTTTCCCACGAGGCTTTCCCACAGGGCTGTGCCACGTGCTACCTTGGTGTGAGTCGATCCTCGGCGTGAAAGACGAGCCGGTGAAGGGAAAAGAGGTTCCTCTGGAATGGACTGAGACATCTGGTGGACTCTTGGAAAGGTGGCTCGACCCTGGAGTTCCTCTCGCCGTTCCTGTTGAGAGGGCCTCCTCTTGAGATGCGACGGGAACGCCGGGAACTCTTTCCCGATGAAGCAGGGACAGGATCCCTCATCTCGAGCTACGAGGCGGAAACGGGGCTCCTCTGGATGTGCGCGGGACCCTCGTGATTCCTCTCGAGTGGAGACGGGTATGTCGGGGAACTTCTTGATTTGCACCAAGGGTGTGAAGGAGCCTTTCGAAGTTCCAGAGGTGAGGTGTGATCCGCCTCGTGACACCTCAGCAGAAATGGGCCTCATCTCGCCTGGAGGGGAGAACCTCCTGGATTTTCTCGAGTTGCGGCAGGTCTTCTCGAGTTACGACGGGGACCTCAGGGACCCGCTCTGGTGGCCTCAGGAAAGGCCAGTCCCCATGCGAGTTGCTAGGGGACCTCTCGGTATTCCTCTCCTGTCCATGCCGGGTCCTCAGTCGTTGGGCGGAGTCGGGGCCGGAACCTGAGGATTCCTCTCCAGTGTTGCCATGGATCTTGGGGTGCTTCTGAGTCTCCCCAGGGGAGTCAGGCCTCGTCTCGAGTGGGGGCATGCACGTGCGCTTTCCTCCCGAGCTGCAGCAGTAGTGTCACGCTTCCTGTCACGTGGCTCAAGGGATCTGTGGCTTTCCCTCGAGGCTGTCCCTCGAGGCTTTCCCACGAGGCTTTCCCACAGGGCTGTGCCACGTGCCACCTTGGTGTGAGTCGATCCTCGGCGTGAAAGACGAGCCGGTGAAGGGAAAAGAGGTTCCTCTGGAATGGACTGAGACATCTGGTGGACTCTTGGAAAGGTGGCACGACCCTGGAGTTCCTCTCGCCGTTCCTGTTGAGAGGGCCTCCTCTTGAGATGCGACGGGAATGCCGGGAACTCCTTCCCGACGAAGCAGGGACAGGATCCCTCATCTCGAGCTACGAGGCGGAAACGGGGCTCCTCTGGATGTGGGCGGGACCCTCGTGATTCCTCTCGAGTGGAGACGGCTATGTCGGGGAACTTCTTGATTTGCAGCAAGGGTGTGAAGGAGCCTTTCGAAGTTCCAGAGGTGAGGTGTGATCCGCCTCGTGACACCTCAGCGGAAATGGGCCTCATCTCGCCTGGAGGGGAGAACCTCCTGGATTTTCTCGAGTTGCGGCAGCTCTTCTCGAGTTACGACGGGGACCTCAGGGACCCGCTCTGGTGGCCTCAGGAAAGGCCAGTCCCCATGCGAGTTGCTAGGGGACCTCTCGGGATTCCTCTCCCGTCCATGCCGGGGCCTCAGTCCTTGTGTGGAGTCGGGGTCGGAACCTGAGGATTCCTCTCCAGTGTTGCCATGGATCTTGGGGTGCTTCTGAGTCTCCCCAGGGGAGTCAGGCCTCGTCTCGAGTGGGGGCATGCACGTAAGATTTCCTCCCGAGCTGCAGCAGTAGTGTCAAGCTTCCTGTCACGTGGATCAAGGGATCTGTGGCTTTCCCTCGAGGCTGTCCCTCGAGGCTTTCCCACGAGGCTTTCCCACAGGGCTGTGCCACGTGCCACCTTGGTGTGAGTCGATCCTCGGCGTGAAAGACGAGCCGGTGAAGGGAAAAGAGGTTCCTCTGGAATGGACTGAGACATCTGGGGGACTCTTGGAAAGGTGGCACGACCCTGGAGTTCCTCTCGCCGTTCCTGTTGAGAGGGCCTCCTCTTGAGATGCGACGGGAACGCCGGGAACTCTTTCCCGACGAAGCAGGGAAAGGATCCCTCATCTCGAGCTACGAGGCGGAAACGGGGCTCCTCTGGATGTGGGCGGGACCCTCGTGATTCCTCTCGAGTGGAGACGGGTATGTCGGGGAACTTCTTGATTTGCAGCAAGGGTGTGAAGGAGCCTTTCGAAGTTCCAGAGGTGAGGTGTGATCAGCCTCGAGACGCCTCAGCGGAAATGGGCCTCATCTCGCCTGGAGGGGAGAACCTCCTGGATTTTCTCGAGTTGCGGCAGGTCTTCTCGAGTTACGACGGGTACCTCAGGGACCCGCTCTGGTGGCCTCAGGAAAGGCCAGTCCCCATGCGAGTTGCTAGGGGACCTCTCGGGATTCCTCTCCCGTCCATGCCGGGGCCTCAGTCCTTGTGTGGAGTCGGGGCCGGAACCTGAGGATTCCTCTCCAGTGTTGCCATGGATCTTGGGGTGCTTCTGAGTCTCCCCAGGGGAGTCAGGCCTCGTCTCGAGTGGGGGCATGCACGTGCGCTTTCCTCCCGAGCTGCAGCAGTAGTGTCACGCTTCCTGTCACCTGGATCAAGGGATCTGTGGCTTTCCCTCGAGGCTGTCCCTCGAGGCTTTCCCACGAGGCTTTCCCACAGGGCTGTGCCACGTGCCACCTTGGTGTGAGTCGATCCTCGGCGTGAAAGACGATCCGGTGAAGGGAAAAGAGGTTCCTCTGGAATGGACTGAGACATCTGGTCGACTCTTGGAAAGGTGGCACGACCCTGGAGTTCCCCTCGCCGTTCCTGTTGAAAGGGCCTCCTCTTGAGATGCGACGGGAATGCCGGGAACTCTTTCCCGTCGAAGCAGGGACAGGATCCCTCATCTCGAGCTACGAGGCGGAAACGGGGCTCCTCTGGATGTGGGCGGGACCCTCGTGATTCCTCTCGAGTGGAGACGGGTATGTCGGGGAAATTCTTGATTTGCACCAAGGGTGTGAAGGACCCTTTCGAAGTTCCAGAAGTGAGGTGTGATCCGCCTCGTGACACCTCAGCAGAAATGGGCCTCATCTCGCCTGGAGGGGAGAACCTCCTGGATTTTCTCGAGTTGCGGCAGGTCTTCTCGAGTTACGACGGGGACCTCAGGGACCCGCTCTGGTGGCCTCAGGAAAGGCCAGTCCCCATGCGAGTTGCTAGGGGACCTCTCGGGATTCCTCTCCCGTCCATGCCGGGGCCTCAGTCCTTGTGTGGAGTCGGGGCCGGAACCTGAGGATTCCTCTCAAGTGTTGCCATGGATCTTGGGGTGCTTCTGAGTCTCCCCAGGGGAGTCAGGCCTCGTCTCGAGTGGGGGCATGCACGTGCGCTTTCCTCCCGAGCTGCAGCAGTAGTGTCACGCTTCCTGTCACGTGGATCAAGGGATCTGTGGCTTTCCCTCGAGGCTGTCCCTCGAGGCTTTCCCACGAGGCTTTCCCACAGGGCTGTGCCACGTGCCACCTTGGTGTGAGTCGATCCTCGGCGTGAAAGACGAGCCGGTGAAGGGAAAAGAGGTTCCTCTGGAATGGACTGAGACATCTGGGGGACTCTTGGAAAGGTGGCACGACCCTGGACTTCCTCTCGCCGTTCCTGTTGAGAGGGCCTCCTCTTGAGATGCGACGGGAACGCCGGGAACTCTTTCCCGACGAAGCAGGGACAGGATCCCTCATCTCGAGCTACGAGGCCGAAACGGGGCTCCTCTGGATGTGGGCGGGACCCTCGTGATTCCTCTCGAGTGGAGACGGGTATGTCGGGGAACTTCTTGATTTGCACCAAGGGTGTGAAGGAGCCTTTCGAAGTTCCAGAGGTGAGGTGTGATCAGCCTCGAGACGCCTCAGCGGAAATGGGCCTCATCTCGCCTGGAGGGGAGAACCTCCTGGATTTTCTCGAGTTGCGGCAGGTCTTCTCGAGTTACGACGGGGACCTCAGGGACCCGCTCTGGGGGCCTCAGGAAAGGCCAGTCCCCATGCGAGTTGCTAGGGGACCTCTCGGGATTCCTCTCCCGTCCATGCCGGGGCCTCAGTCCTTGTGCGGATTCGGGGCCGGAACCTGAGGATTCCTCTCCAGTGTTGCCATGGATCTTGGGGTGCTTCTGAGTCTCCCCAGGGGAGTCAGGCCTCGTCTCGAGTGGGGGCATGCACGTGCGCTTTCCTCCCGAGCTGCAGCAGTAGTGTCACGCTTCCTGTCACGTGGATCAAGGGATCTGTGGCTTTCCCTCGAGGCTGTCCCTCGAGGCTTTCCCACGAGGCTTTCCCACAGGGCTGTGCCACGTGCCACCTTGGTGTGAGTCGATCCTCGGCGTGAAAGACGAGCCGGTGAAGGGAAAAGAGGTTCCTCTGGAATGGACTGAGACATCTGGGGGACTCTTGGAAAGGTGGCACGACCCTGGAGTTCCTCTCGCCGTTCCTGTTGAGAGGGCCTCCTCTTGAGATGCGACGGGAACGCCGGGAACTCTTTCCCGACGAAGCAGGGACAGGATCCCTCATCTCGAGCTACGAGGCGGAAACGGGGCTCCTCTGGATGTGGGCGGGACCCTCGTGATTCCTCTCGAGTGGAGACGGCTAGGTCGGGGAACTTCTTGATTTGCACCAAGGGTGTGAAGGAGCCTTTCGAAGTTCCAGAGGTGAGGTGTGATCAGCCTCGAGACGCCTCAGCGGAAATGGGCCTCATCTCGCCTGGAGGGGAGAACCTCCTGGATTTTCTCGAGTTGCGGCAGGTCTTCTCGAGTTACGACGGGGACCTCAGGGACCCGCTATGGTGGCCTCAGGAAAGGCCAGTCCCCATGCGAGTTGCTAGGGGACCTCTCGGGATTCCTCTCCCGTCCATGCCGGGGCCTCAGTCCTTGTGCGGAGTCGGGGCCGGAACCTGAGGATTCCTCTCCAGTGTTGCCATGGATCTTGGGGTGCTTCTGAGTCTCCCCAGGGGAGTCAGGCCTCGTCTCGAGTGGGGGCATGCACGTGCGCTTTCCTCCCGAGCTGCAGCAGTAGTGTCACGCTTCCTGTCACGTGGATCAAGGGATCTGTGGCTTTCCCTCGAGGCTGTCCCTCGAGGCTTTCCCACGAGGCTTTCCCACAGGGCTGTGCCACGTGCCACCTTGGTGTGAGTCGATCCTCGGCGTGAAAGACGAGCCGGTGAAGGGAAAAGAGGTTCCTCTGGAATGGACTGAGACATCTGGGGGACTCTTGGAAAGGTGGCACGACCCTGGAGTTCCTCTCGCCGTTCCTGTTGAGAGGGCCTCCTCTTGAGATGCGACGGGAACGCCGGGAACTCTTTCCCGACGAAGCAGGGACAGGATCCCTCATCTCGAGCTACGAGGCGGAAACGGGGCTCCTCTGGATGTGGGCGGGACCCTCGTGATTCCTCTCGAGTGGAGACGGCTAGGTCGGGGAACTTCTTGATTTGCACCAAGGGTGTGAAGGAGCCTTTCGAAGTTCCAGAGGTGAGGTGTGATCCGCCTCGTGACACCTCAGCAGAAATGGGCCTCATCTCGCCTGGAGGGGAGAACCTCCTGGATTTTTTCGAGTTGCGGCAGCTCTTCTCAAGTTACGACGGGGACCTCAGGGACCCGCTCTGGTGGCCTCAGGAAAGGCCAGTCCCCATGCGAGTTGCTAGGGGACCTCTCGGGATTCCTCTCCTGTCCATGCCGGGGCCTCAATCCTTGTGCGGATTCGGGGCCGGAACCTGAGGATTCCTCTCCAGTGTTGCCATGGATCTTGGGGTGCTTCTGAGTCTCCCCAGGGGAGTCAGGCCTCGTCTCGAGTGGGGGCATGCACGTGCGCTTTCCTCCCGAGCTGCAGCAGTAGTGTCACTCTTCCTGTCACGTGGATCAAGGGATCTGTGGCTTTCCCTCGAGGCTGTCCCTTGAGGCTTTCCCACGAGGCTTTCCCACAGGGCTGTGCCACGTACCACCTTGGTGTGAGTCGATCCTCGGCGTGAAAGACGAGCCGGTGAAGGGAAAAGAGGTTCCTCTGGAATGGACTGAGACATCTGGGGGACTCTTGGAAAGGTGGCACGACCCTGGAGTTCCTCTCGCCGTTCCTGTTGAGAGGGCCTCCTCTTGAGATGCGACGGGAACGCCGGGAACTCTTTCCCGACGAAGCAGGGACAGGATCCCTCATCTCGAGCTACGAGGCGGAAACGGGGCTCCTCTGGATGTGGGCGGGACCCTCGTGATTCCTCTCGAGTGGAGACGGGTATGTCGGGGAACTTCTTGATTTGCACCAAGGGTGTGAAGGAGCCTTTCGAAGTTCCAGAGGTGAGGTGTGATCAGCCTCGAGACGCCTCAGCGGAAATGGGCCTCATCTCGCCTGGAGGGGAGAACCTCCTGGATTTTCTCGAGTTGCGGCAGGTCTTCTCGAGTTACGACGGGGACCTCAGGGACCCGCTCTGGTGGCCTCAGGAAAGGCCAGTCCCCATGCGAGTTGCTAGGGGACCTCTCGGGATTCCTCTCTTGTCCATGCCGGGGCCTCAGTCCTTGTGCGGAGTCGGGGCCGGAACCTGAGGATTCCTCTCCAGTGTTGCCATGGATCTTGGGGTGCTTCTGAGTCTCCCCAGGGGAGTCAGCCCTCGTCTCGAGTGGGGGCATGCACGTGCGCTTTCCTCCCGAGCTGCAGCAGTAGTGTCACGCTTCCTGTCACGTGGATCAAGGGATCTGTGGCTTTCCCTCGAGGCTGTCCCTCGAGGCTTTCCCACGAGGCTTTCCCACAGGGCTGTGCCACGTGCCACCTTGGTGTGAGTCGATCCTCGGCGTGAAAGACGAGCCGGTGAAGGGAAAAGAGGTTCCTCTGGAATGGACTGAGACATCTGGGGGACTCTTGGAAAGGTGGCACGACCCTGGAGTTCCTCTCGCCGTTCCTGTTGAGAGGGCCTCCTCTTGAGATGCGACGGGAACGCCGGGAACTCTTTCCCGATGAAGCAGGGACAGGATCCCTCATCTCGAGCTACGAGGCGGAAACGGGGCTCCTCTGGATGTGGGCGGGACCCTCGTGATTCCTCTCGAGTGGAGACGGGTGTGTCGGGGAACTTCTTGATTTGCACCAAGGGTGTGAAGGAGCCTTTCGAAGTTCCAGAGGTGAGGTGTGATTCGCCTCGTGACACCTCAGCAGAAAGGGGCCTCATCTCGCCTGGAGGGGAGAACCTCCTGGATTTTCTCGAGTTGCGGCAGGTCTTCTCGAGTTACGACGGGGACCTCAGGGACCCGCTCTGGTGGCCTCAGGAAAGGCCAGTCCCCATGCGAGTTGCTAGGGGACCTCTCGGGATTCCTCTCCTGTCCATGCCGGGGCCTCAGTCCTTGTGCAGAGTCGGGGCCGGAACCTGAGGATTCCTCTCCAGTGTTGCCATGGATCTTGGGGTGCTTCTGATTCTCCCCAGGGGAGTCAGGCCTCGTCTCGAGTGGGGGCATGCACGTGCGCTTTCCTCCCGAGCTGCAGCAGTAGTGTCACGCTTCCTGTCACGTGGATCAAGGGATCTGTGGCTTTCCCTCGAGGCTGTCCCTCGAGGCTTTCCCACGAGGCTTTCCCACAGGGCTGTAACACGTACCACCTTGGTGTGAGTCGATCCTCGGCGTGAAAGACGAGCCGGTGAAGGGAAAAGAGGTTCCTCTGGAATGGACTGAGACATCTGGGGGACTCTTGGAAAGGTGGCACGACCCTGGAGTTCCTCTCGCCGTTCCTGTTGAGAGGGCCTCCTCTTGAGATGCGACGGGAACGCCGGGAACTCTTTCCCGACGAAGCAGGGACAGGATCCCTCATCTCGAGCTACGAGGCCGAAACGGGGCTCCTCTGGATGTGGGCGGGACCCTCGTGATTCCTCTCGAGTGGAGACGGGTATGTCGGGGAACTTCTTGATTTGCACCAAGGGTGTGAAGGAGCCTTTCGAAGTTCCAGAGGTGAGGTGTGATCAGCCTCGAGACGCCTCAGCGGAAATGGGCCTCATCTCGCCTGGAGGGGAGAACCTCCTGGATTTTCTCGAGTTGCGGCAGGTCTTCTCGAGTTACGACGGGGACCTCAGGGACCCGCTATGTTGGCCTCAGGAAAGGCCAGTCCCCATGCGAGTTGCTAGGGGACCTCTCGGGATTCCTCTCCTGTCCATGCCGGGGCCTCAGTCCTTGTGTGGAGTCGGGGCCGGAACCTGAGGATTCCTCTCCAGTGTTGCCATGGATCTTGGGGTGCTTCTGAGTCTCCCCAGGGGAGTCAGGCCTCGTCTCGAGTGGGGGCATGCACGTGCGCTTTCCTCCCGAGCTGCAGCAGTAGTGTCACGCTTCCTGTCACGTGGATCAAGGGATCTGTGGCTTTCCCTCGAGGCTGTCCCTCGAGGCTTTCCCACGAGGCTTTCCCACAGGGCTGTGCCACGTGCCACCTTGGTGTGAGTCGATCCTCGGCGTGAAAGACGAGCCGGTGAAGGGAAAAGAGGTTCCTCTGGAATGGACTGAGACATCTGGGGGACTCTTGGAAAGGTGGCACGACCCTGGAGTTCCTGTCGCCGTTCCTGTTGAGAGGGCCTCCTCTTGAGATGCGACGGGAACGCCGGGAACTCTTTCCCGACGAAGCAGGGACAGGATCCCTCATCTCGAGCTACGAGGCGGAAACGGGGCTCCTCTGGATGTGGGCGGGACCCTCGTGATTCCTCTCGAGTGGAGACGGGTGTGTCGGGGAACTTCTTGATTTGCACCAAGGGTGTGAAGGAGCCTTTCGAAGTTCCAGAGGTGAGGTGTGATTCGCCTCGTGACACCTCAGCAGAAAGGGGCCTCATCTCGCCTGGAGGGGAGAACCTCCTGGATTTTCTCGAGTTGCGGCAGGTCTTCTCGAGTTACGACGGGGACCTCAGGGACCCGCTCTGGTGGCCTCAGGAAAGGCCAGTCCCCATGCGAGTTGCTAGGGGACCTCTCGGGATTCCTCTCCTGTCCATGCCGGGGCCTCAGTCCTTGTGCAGAGTCGGGGCCGGAACCTGAGGGTTCCTCTCCAGTGTTGCCATGGATCTTGGGGTGCTTCTGATTCTCCCCAGGGGAGTCAGGCCTCGTCTCGAGTGGGGGCATGCACGTGCGCTTTCCTCCCGAGCTGCAGCAGTAGTGTCACGCTTCCTGTCACGTGGATCAAGGGATCTGTGGCTTTCCCTCGAGGCTGTCCCTCGAGGCTTTCCCACGAGGCTTTCCCACAGGGCTGTAACACGTACCACCTTGGTGTGAGTCGATCCTCGGCGTGAAAGACGAGCCGGTGAAGGGAAAAGAGGTTCCTCTGGAATGGACTGAGACATCTGGGGGACTCTTGGAAAGGTGGCACGACCCTGGAGTTCCTCTCGCCGTTCCTGTTGAGAGGGCCTCCTCTTGAGATGCGACGGGAACGCCGGGAACTCTTTCCCGACGAAGCAGGGACAGGATCCCTCATCTCGAGCTACGAGGCCGAAACGGGGCTCCTCTGGATGTGGGCGGGACCCTCGTGATTCCTCTCGAGTGGAGACGGGTATGTCGGGGAACTTCTTGATTTGCACCAAGGGTGTGAAGGAGCCTTTCGAAGTTCCAGAGGTGAGGTGTGATCAGCCTCGAGACGCCTCAGCGGAAATGGGCCTCATCTCGCCTGGAGGGGAGAACCTCCTGGATTTTCTCGAGTTGCGGCAGGTCTTCTCGAGTTACGACGGGGACCTCAGGGACCCGCTATGTTGGCCTCAGGAAAGGCCAGTCCCCATGCGAGTTGCTAGGGGACCTCTCGGGATTCCTCTCCTGTCCATGCCGGGGCCTCAGTCCTTGTGTGGAGTCGGGGCCGGAACCTGAGGATTCCTCTCCAGTGTTGCCATGGATCTTGGGGTGCTTCTGAGTCTCCCCAGGGGAGTCAGGCCTCGTCTCGAGTGGGGGCATGCACGTGCGCTTTCCTCCCGAGCTGCAGCAGTAGTGTCACGCTTCCTGTCACGTGGATCAAGGGATCTGTGGCTTTCCCTCGAGGCTGTCCCTCGAGGCTTTCCCACGAGGCTTTCCCACAGGGCTGTGCCACGTGCCACCTTGGTGTGAGTCGATCCTCGGCGTGAAAGACGAGCCGGTGAAGGGAAAAGAGGTTCCTCTGGAATGGACTGAGATATCTGGGGGACTCTTGGAAAGGTGGCACGACCCTGGAGTTCCTGTCGCCGTTCCTGTTGAGAGGGCCTCCTCTTGAGATGCGACGGGAACGCCGGGAACTCTTTCCCGACGAAGCAGGGACAGGATCCCTCATCTCGAGCTACGAGGCGGAAACGGGGCTCCTCTGGATGTGGGCGGGACCCTCGTGATTCCTCTCGAGTGGAGACGGCTAGGTCGGGGAACTTCTTGATTTGCACCAAGGGTGTGAAGGACCCTTTCGAAGTTCCAGAGGTGAGGTGTGATCAGCCTCGAGACGCCTCAGCGGAAATGGGCCTCATCTCGCCTGGAGGGGAGAACCTCCTGGATTTTCTCGAGTTGCGGCAGGTCTTCTCGAGTTACGACGGGGACCTCAGGGACCCGCTCTGGTGGCCTCAGGAAAGGCCAGTCCCCATGCGAGTTGCTAGGGGGCCTCTCGGGATTCCTCTCCCGTCCATGCCGGGGCCTCAGTCCTTGTGTGGAGTCGGGGCTGGAACCTGAGGATTCCTCTCCAGTGTTGCCATGGATCTTGGGGTGCTTCTGAGTCTCCCCAGGGGAGTCAGGCCTCGTCTCGAGTGGGGGCATGCACGTGCGCTTTCCTCCCGAGCTGCAGCAGTAGTGTCACGCTTCCTGTCTCGTGGATCAAGGGATCTGTGGCTTTCCCTCGAGGCTGTCCCTCGAGGCTTTCCCACGAGGCTTTTCCACAGGGCTGTAACACGTACCACCTTGGTGTGAGTCGATCCTCGGCGTGAAAGACTAGCCGGTGAAGGGAAAAGAGGTTCCTCTGGAATGGACTGAGACATCTGGGGGACTCTTGGAAAGGTGGCACGACCCTGGAGTTCCTCTCGCCGTTCCTGTTGAGAGGGCCTCCTCTTGAGATGCGACGGGAACGCCGGGAACTCTTTCCCGACAAAGCAGGGACAGGATCCCTCATCTCGAGCTACGAGGCCGAAACGGGGCTCCTCTGGATGTGGGCGGGACCCTCGTGATTCCTCTCGAGTGGAGACGGGTATGTCGGGGAACTTCTTGATTTGCAGCAAGGGTGTGAAGGAGCCTTTCGAAGTTCCAGAGGTGAGGTGTGATCAGCCTCGAGACGCCTCAGCGGAAATGGGCCTCATCTCGCCTGGAGGGGAGAACCTCCTGGATTTTCTCGAGTTGCGGCAGGTCTTCTCGAGTTACGACGGGGACCTCAGGGACCCGCTATGTTGGCCTCAGGAAAGGCCAGTCCCCATGCGAGTTGCTAGGGGACCTCTCGGGATTCCTCTCCTGTCCATGCCGGGGCCTCAGTCCTTGTGTGGAGTCGGGGCCGGAACCTGAGGATTCCTCTCCAGTGTTGCCATGGATCTTGGGGTGCTTCTGAGTCTCCCCAGGGGAGTCAGGCCTCGTCTCGAGTGGGGGCATGCACGTGCGCTTTCCTCCCGAGCTGCAGCAGTAGTGTCACGCTTCCTGTCACGTGGATCAAGGGATCTGTGGCTTTCCCTCGAGGCTGTCCCTCGAGGCTTTCCCACGAGGCTTTCCCACAGGGCTGTGCCACGTGCCACCTTGGTGTGAGTCGATCCTCGGCGTGAAAGACGAGCCGGTGAAGGGAAAAGAGGTTCCTCTGGAATGGACTGAGACATCTGGGGGACTCTTGGAAAGGTGGCACGACCCTGGAGTTCCTCTCGCCGTTCCTGTTGAGAGGGCCTCCTCTTGAGATGCGACGGGAACGCCGGGAACTCTTTCCCGACGAAGCAGGGACAGGATCCCTCATCTCGAGCTACGAGGCGGAAACGGGGCTCCTCTGGATGTGGGCGGGACCCTCGTGATTCCTCTCGAGTGGAGACGGCTAGGTCGGGGAACTTTTTGATTTGCACCAAGGGTGTGAAGGACCCTTTCGAAGTTCCAGAGGTGAGGTGTGATCAGCCTCGAGACGCCTCAGCGGAAATGGGCCTCATCTCGCCTGGAGGGGAGAACCTCCTGGATTTTCTCGAGTTGCGGCACGTCTTCTCGAGTTACGACGGGGACCTCAGGGACCCGCTCTGGTGGCCTCAGGAAAGGCCAGTCCCCATGCGAGTTGCTAGGGGACCTCTCGGGATTCCTCTCCTGTCCATGCCGGGGCCTCAGTCCTTGTGTGGAGTCGGGGCCGGAACCTGAGGATTCCTCTCCAGTGTTGCCATGGATCTTGGGGTGCTTCTGAGTATCCCCAGGGGAGTCAGGCCTCGTCTCGAGTGGGGGCATGCACGTAAGATTTCCTCCCGAGCTGCAGCAGTAGTGTCAAGCTTCCTGTCACGTGGATCAAGGGATCTGTGGCTTTCCCTCGAGGCTGTCCCTCGAGGCTTTCCCACGAGGCTTTCCCACAGGGCTGTGCCACGTGCCACCTTGGTGTGAGTCGATCCTCGGCGTGAAAGACGAGCCGGTGAAGGGAAAAGAGGTTCCTCTGGAATGGACTGAGACATCTGGGGGACTCTTGGAAAGGTGGGACGACCCTGGAGTTCCTCTCGCCGTTCCTGTTGAGAGGGCCTCCTCTTGAGATGCGACGGGAACGCCGGGAACTCTTTCCCGACGAAGCAGGGAAAGGATCCCTCATCTCGAGCTACGAGGCGGAAACGGGGCTCCTCTGGATGTGGGCGGGACCCTCGTGATTCCTCTCGAGTGGAGACGGGTATGTCGGGGAACTTCTTGATTTGCACCAAGGGTGTGAAGGAGCCTTTCGAAGTTCCAGAAGTGAGGTGTGATCAGCCTCGAGACGCCTCAGCGGAAATGGGCCTCATCTCGCCTGGAGGGGAGAACCTCCTGGATTTTCTCGAGCTGCGGCAGGTCTTCTCGAGTTACGACGGGGACCTCAGGGACCCGCTCTGCTGGCCTCAGGAAAGGCCAGTCCCCATGCGAGTTGCTAGGGGACCTCTCGGGATTCCTCTCCTGTCCATATCGGGGCCTCAGTCCTTGTGCGGAGTCGGGGCCGGAACCTGGGGATTCCTCTCCAGTGTTGCCATGGATCTTGGGGTGCTTCTGAGTCTCCCCAGGGGAGTCAGGCCTCGTCTCGAGTGGGGGCATGCACGTGCGCTTTCCTCCCGAGCTGCAGCAGTAGTGTCACGCTTCCTGTCACGTGGATCAAGGGATCTGTGGCTTTCCCTCGAGGCTGTCCCTCGAGGCTTTCCCACGAGGCTTTCCCAAAGGGCTGTGCCACGTGCCACCTTGGTGTGAGTCGATCCTCGGCGTGAAAGACGAGCCGGTGAAGGGAAAAGAGGTTCCTCTGGAATGGACTGAGACATCTGGGGGACTCTTGGAAAGGTGGCACGACCCTGGAGTTCCTCTCGCCGTTCCTGTTGAGAGGGCCTCCTCTTGAGATGCGACGGGAACGCCGGGAACTCTTTCCCGACGAAGCAGGGAAAGGATCCCTCATCTCGAGCTACGAGGCGGAAACGGGGCTCCTCTGGATGTGGGCGGGACCCTCGTGATTCCTCTCGAGTGGAGACGGGTATGTCGGGGAACTTCTTGATTTGCACCAAGGGTGTGAAGGAGCCTTTCGAAGTTCCAGAGGTGAGGTGTGATCAGCCTCGAGACGCCTCAGCGGAAATGGGCCTCATCTCGCCTGGAGGGGAGAACCTCCTGGATTTTCTCGAGTTGCGGCAGGTCTTCTCGAGTTACGACGGGGACCTCAGGGACCCGCTCTGGTGGCCTCAGGAAAGGCCAGTCCCCATGCGAGTTGCTAGGGGACCTCTCGGGATTCCTCTCCCGTCCATGCCGGGGCCTCAGTCCTTGTGTGGAGTCGGGGCCGGAACCTGAGGATTCCTCTCCAGTGTTGCCATGGATCTTGGGGTGCTTCTGAGTCTCCCCAGGGGAGTCAGGCCTCGTCTCGAGTGGGGGCATGCACGTGCGCTTTCCTCCCGAGCTGCAGCAGTAGTGTCACGCTTCCTGTCACGTGGATCAAGGGATCTGTGGCTTTCACTCGAGGCTGTCCCTCGAGGCTTTCCCACGAGGCTTTCGCACAGGGTTGTGCCACGTGCCACCTTGGTGTGAGTCGATCCTCGGCGTGAAAGACGAGCCGGTGAAGGGAAAAGAGGTTCCTCTGGAATGGACTGAGACATCTGGGGGACTCTTGGAAAGGTGGCACGACCCTGGAGTTCCTCTCGCGGTTCCTGTTGAGAGGGCCTCCTCTTGAGATGCGACGGGAACGCCGGGAACTCTTTCCCGACGAAGCAGGGAAAGGATCCCTCATCTCGAGCTACGAGGCGGAAACGGGGCTCCTCTGGATGTGGGCGGGACCCTCGTGATTCCTCTCGAGTGGAGACGGGTATGTCGGGGAACTTCTTGATTTGCAGCAAGGGTGTGAAGGAGCCTTTCGAAGTTCCAGAAGTGAGGTGTGATCCGCCTCGTGACACCTCAGAAGAAATGGGCCTCATCTCGCCTGGAGGGGAGAACCTCCTGGATTTTCTCGAGTTGCGGCAGGTCTTCTCGAGTTACGACGGGGACCTCAGGGACCCGCTCTGGTGGCCTCAGGAAAGGCCAGTCCCCATGCGAGTTGCTAGGGGACCTCTCGGGATTCCTCTCCTGTCCATGCCGGGGCCTCAGTCCTTGTGCGGAGTCGGGGCCGGAACCTGAGGATTCCTCTCCAGTGTTGCCATGGATCTTGGGGTGCTTCTGAGTCTCCCCAGGGGAGTCAGGCCTCGTCTCGAGTGGGGGCATGCACGTGCGCTTTCCTCCCGAGCTGCAGCAGTAGTGTCACGCTTCCTGTCACGTGGATCAAGGGATCTGTGGCTTTCCCTCGAGGCTGTCCCTCGAGGCTTTCCCACGAGGCTTTCCCACAGGGCTGTGCCACGTGCCACCTTGGTGTGAGTCGATCCTCGGCGTGAAAGACGAGCCGGTGAAGGGAAAAGAGGTTCCTCTGGAATGGACTGAGACATCTGGGGGACTCTTGGAAAGGTGGCACGACCCTGGAGTTCCTATCGCCGTTCCTGTTGAGAGGGCCTCCTCTTGAGATGCGACGGGAACGCCGGGAACTCTTTCCCGACGAAGCAGGGACAGGATCCCTCATCTCGAGCTACGAGGCCGAAACGGGGCTCCTCTGGATGTGGTCGGGACCCTCGTGATTCCTTTCGAGTGGAGACGGGTATGTCGGGGAACTTCTTGATTTGCACCAAGGGTGTGAAGGAGCCTTTCGAAGTTCCAGAGGTGAGGTGTGATCAGACTCGAGACGCCTCAGCGGAAATGGGCCTCATCTCGCCTGGAGGGGAGAACCTCCTGGATTTTCTCGAGTTGCGGCAGGTCTTCTCGAGTTACGACGGGGACCTCAGGGACCCGCTCTGGTGGCCTCAGGAAAGGCCAGTCCCCATGCGAGTTGCTAGGGGACCTCTCGGGATTCCTCTCCCGTCCATGCCGGGGCCTCAGTCCTTGTGTGGAGTCGGGGCCGGAACCTGAGGATTCCTCTCCAGTGTTGCCATGGATCTTGGGGTGCTTCTGAGTCTCCCCAGGGGAGTCAGGCCTCGTCTCGAGTGGGGGCATGCACGTGCGCTTTCCTCCCGAGCTGCAGCAGTAGTGTCACGCTTCCTGTCACGTGGATCAAGGGATCTGTGGCTTTCACTCGAGGCTGTCCCTCGAGGCTTTCCCACGAGGCTTTCGCACAGGGTTGTGCCACGTGCCACCTTGGTGTGAGTCGATCCTCGGCGTGAAAGACGAGCCGGTGAAGGGAAAAGAGGTTCCTCTGGAATGGACTGAGACATCTGGGGGACTCTTGGAAAGGTGGCACGACCCTGGAGTTCCTCTCGCCGTTCCTGTTGAGAGGGCCTCCTCTTGAGATGCGACGGGAACGCCGGGAACTCTTTCCCGACGAAGCAGGGACAGGATCCCTCATCTCGAGCTACGAGGCGGAAACGGGGCTCCTCTGGATGTGGGCGGGACCCTCGTGATTCCTCTCGAGTGGAGACGGGTATGTCGGGGAACTTCTTGATTTGCAGCAAGGGTGTGAATGAGCCTTTCGAAGTTCCAGAAGTGAGGTGTGATCCGCCTCGTGACACCTCAGAAGAAATGGGCCTCATCTCGCCTGGAGGGGAGAACCTCCTGGATTTTCTCGAGTTGCGGCAGGTCTTCTCGAGTTACGACGGGGACCTCAGGGACCCGCTCTGGTGGCCTCAGGAAAGGCCAGTCCCCATGCGAGTTGCTAGGGGACCTCTCGGGATTCCTCTCCTGTCCATGCCGGGGCCTCAGTCCTTGTGTGGAGTCGGGGCCGGAACCTGAGGATTCCTCTCCAGTGTTGCCATGGATCTTGGGGTGCTTCTGAGTATCCCCAGGGGAGTCAGGCCTCGTCTCGAGTGGGGGCATGCACGTAAGATTTCCTCCCGAGCTGCAGCAGTAGTGTCAAGCTTCCTGTCACGTGGATCAAGGGATCTGTGGCTTTCCCTCGAGGCTGTCCCTCGAGGCTTTCCCACGAGGCTTTCCCACAGGGCTGTGCCACGTGCCACCTTGGTGTGAGTCGATCCTCGGCGTGAAAGACGAGCCGGTGAAGGGAAAAGAGGTTCCTCTGGAATGGACTGAGACATCTGGGGGACTCTTGGAAAGGTGGGACGACCCTGGAGTTCCTCTCGCCGTTCCTGTTGAGAGGGCCTCCTCTTGAGATGCGACGGGAACGCCGGGAACTCTTTCCCGACGAAGCAGGGAAAGGATCCCTCATCTCGAGCTACGAGGCGGAAACGGGGCTCCTCTGGATGTGGGCGGGACCCTCTTGATTCCTCTCGAGTGGAGACGGGTATGTCGGGGAACTTCTTGATTTGCAGCAAGGGTGTGAAGGAGCCTTTCGAAGTTCCAGAGGTGAGGTGTGATCAGCCTCGAGACGCCTCAGCGGAAATGGGCCTCATCTCGCCTGGAGGGGAGAACCTCCTGGATTTTCTCGAGTTGCGGCAGGTCTTCTCGAGTTACGACGGGGACCTCAGGGACCCGCTCTGCTGGCCTCAGGAAAGGCCAGTCCCCATGCGAGTTGCTAGGGGACCTCTCGGGATTCCTCTCCTGTCCATGCCGGGGCCTCAGTCCTTGTGCGGAGTCGGGGCCGGAACCTGGGGATTCCTCTCCAGTGTTGCCATGGATCTTGGGGTGCTTCTGAGTCTCCCCAGGGGAGTCAGGCCTCGTCTCGAGTGGGGGCATGCACGTGCGCTTTCCTCCCGAGCTGCAGCAGTAGTGTCACGCTTCCTGTCACGTGGATCAAGGGATCTGTGGCTTTCCCTCGAGGCTGTCCCTCGAGGCTTTCCCACGAGGCTTTCCCAAAGGGCTGTGCCACGTGCCACCTTGGTGTGAGTCGATCCTCGGCGTGAAAGACGAGCCGGTGAAGGGAAAAGAGGTTCCTCTGGAATGGACTGAGACATCTGGGGGACTCTTGGAAAGGTGGCACGACCCTGGAGTTCCTCTCGCCGTTCCTGTTGAGAGGGCCTCCTCTTGAGATGCGACGGGAACGCCGGGAACTCTTTCCCGACGAAGCAGGGACAGGATCCCTCATCTCGAGCTACGAGGCGGAAACGGGGCTCCTCTGGATGTGGGCGGGACCCTCGTGATTCCTCTCGAGTGGAGACGGCTAGGTCGGGGAACTTCTTGATTTGCACCAAGGGTGTGAAGGAGCCTTTCGAAGTTCCAGAGGTGAGGTGTGATCCGCCTCGTGACACCTCAGCAGAAATGGGCCTCATCTCGCCTGGAGGGGAGAACCTCCTGGATTTTTTCGAGTTACGGCAGCTCTTCTCAAGTTACGACGGGGACCTCAGGGACCCGCTCTGGTGGCCTCAGGAAAGGCCAGTCCCCATGCGAGTTGCTAGGGGACCTCTCGGGATTCCTCTCCCGTCCATGCCGGGGCCTCAGTCCTTGTGTGGAGTCGGGGCCGGAACCTGAGGATTCCTCTCCAGTGTTGCCATGGATCTTGGGGTGCTTCTGAGTATCCCCAGGGGAGTCAGGCCTCGTCTCGAGTGGGGGCATGCACGTAAGATTTCCTCCCGAGCTGCAGCAGTAGTGTCAAGCTTCCTGTCACGTGGATCAAGGGATCTGTGGCTTTCCCTCGAGGCTGTCCCTCGAGGCTTTCCCACGAGGCTTTCCCACAGGGCTGTGCCACGTGCCACCTTGGTGTGAGTCGATCCTCGGCGTGAAAGACGAGCCGGTGAAGGGAAAAGAGGTTCCTCTGGAATGGACTGAGACATCAGGGGGACTCTTGGAAAGGTGGCACGACCCTGGAGTTCCTCTCGCCGTTCCTGTTGAGAGGGCCTCCTCTTGAGATGCGACGGGAACGCCGGGAACTCTTTCCCGATGAAGCAGGGACAGGATCCCTCATCTCGAGCTACGAGGCGGAAACGGGGCTCCTCTGGATGTGGGCGGGACCCTCGTGATTCCTCTCGAGTGGAGACGGGTATGTCGGGGAACTTCTTGATTTGCACCAAGGGTGTGAAGGAGCCTTTCGAAGTTCCAGAGGTGAGGTGTGATTCGCCTCGTGACACCTCAGCAGAAATGGGCCTCATCTCGCCTGGAGGGGAGAACCTCCTGGATTTTCTCGAGTTGCGGCAGGTCTTCTCGAGTTACGACGGGGACCTCAGGGACCCGCTCTGGTGGCCTCAGGAAAGGCCAGTCCCCATGCGAGTTGCTAGGGGACCTCTCGGGATTCCTCTCCTGTCCATGCCGGGGCCTCAGTCCTTGTGCGGAGTCGGGGACGGAACCTGAGGATTCCTCTCCAGTGTTGCCATGGATCTTGGGGTGCTTCTGAGTCTCCCCAGGGGAGTCAGGCCTCGTCTCGAGTGGGGGCATGCACGTGCGCTTTCCTCCCGAGCTGCAGCAGTAGTGTCACGCTTCCTGTCACGTGGATCAAGGGATCTGTGGCTTTCCCTCGAGGCTGTCCCTCGAGGCTTTCCCACGAGGCTTTCCCACAGGGCTGTGCCACGTGCCACCTTGGTGTGAGTCGATCCTCGGCGTGAAAGACGAGCCGGTGAAGGGAAAAGAGGTTCCTCTGGAATGGACTGAGACATCTGGGGGACTCTTGGAAAGGTGGCACGACCCTGGAGTTCCTCTCGCCGTTCCTGTTGAGAGGGCCTCCTCTTGAGATGCGACGGGAACGCCGGGAACTCTTTACAGACGAAGCAGGGACAGGATCCCTCATCTCGAGCTACGAGGCGGAAACGGGGCTCCTCTGGATGTGGGCGGGACCCTCGTGATTCCTCTCGAGTGGAGACGGCTAGGTCGGGGAACTTCTTGATTTGCACCAAGGGTGTGAAGGAGCCTTTCGAAGTTCCAGAGGTGAGGTGTGATCCGCCTCGTGACACCTCAGCAGAAATGGGCCTCATCTCGCCTGGAGGGGAGAACCTCCTGGATTTTTTCGAGTTACGGCAGCTCTTCTCAAGTTACGACGGGGACCTCAGGGACCCGCTCTGGTGGCCTCAGGAAAGGCCAGTCCCCATGCGAGTTGCTAGGGGACCTCTCGGGATTCCTCTCCCGTCCATGCTGGGGCCTCAGTCCTTGTGTGGAGTCGGGGCCGGAACCTGAGGATTCCTCTCCAGTGTTGCCATGGATCTTGGGGTGCTTCTGAGTATCCCCAGGGGAGTCAGGCCTCGTCTCGAGTGGGGGCATGCACGTAAGATTTCCTCCCGAGCTGCAGCAGTAGTGTCAAGCTTCCTGTCACGTGGATCAAGGGATCTGTGGCTTTCCCTCGAGGCTGTCCCTCGAGGCTTTCCCACGAGGCTTTCCCACAGGGCTGTGCCACGTGCCACCTTGGTGTGAGTCGATCCTCGGCGTGAAAGACGAGCCGGTGAAGGGAAAAGAGGTTCCTCTGGAATGGACTGAGACATCTGGGGGACTCTTGGAAAGGTGGCACGACCCTGGAGTTCCTCTCGCCGTTCCTGTTGAGAGGGCCTCCTCTTGAGATGCGACGGGAACGCCGGGAACTCTTTCCCGATGAAGCAGGGACAGGATCCCTCATCTCGAGCTACGAGGCGGAAACGGGGCTCCTCTGGATGTGGGCGGGACCCTCGTGATTCCTCTCGAGTGGAGACGGGTATGTCGGGGAACTTCTTGATTTGCACCAAGGGTGTGAAGGAGCCTTTCGAAGTTCCAGAGGTGAGGTGTGATTCGCCTCGTGACACCTCAGCAGAAATGGGCCTCATCTCGCCTGGAGGGGAGAACCTCCTGGATTTTCTCGAGTTGCGGCAGGTCTTCTCGAGTTACGACGGGGACCTCAGGGACCCGCTCTGGTGGCCTCAGGAAAGGCCAGTCCCCATGCGAGTTGCTAGGGGACCTCTCGGGATTCCTCTCCTGTCCATGCCGGGGCCTCAGTCTTTGTGCGGAATCGGGGCTGGAACCTGAGGATTCCTCTCCAGTGTTGCCATGGATCTTGGGGTGCTTCTGAGTCTCCCCAGGGGAGTCAGGCCTCGTCTCGAGTGGGGGCATGCACGTGCGCTTTCCTCCCGAGCTGCAGCAGTAGTGTCACGCTTCCTGTCACGTGGATCAAGGGATCTGTGGCTTTCCCTCGAGGCTGTCCCTCGAGGCTTTCCCACGAGGCTTTCCCACAGGGCTGTGCCACGTACCACCTTGGTGTGAGTCGATCCTCGGCGTGAAAGACGAGCCGGTGAAGGGAAAAGAGGTTCCTCTGGAATGGACTGAGACATCTGGGGGACTCTTGGAAAGGTGGCACGACCCTGGAGTTCCTCTCGCCGTTCCTGTTGAGAGGGCCTCCTCTTGAGATGCGACGGGAATGCCGGGAACTCTTTCCCGACGAAGCAGGGAAAGGATCCCTCATCTCGAGCTACGAGGCGGAAACGGGGCTCCTCTGGATGTGGGCGGGACCCTCGTGATTCCTCTCGAGTGGAGACGGGTATGTCGGGGAACTTCTTGATTTGCACCAAGGGTGTGAAGGAGCCTTTCGAAGTTCCAGAGGTGAGGTGTGATCAGCCTCGAGACGCCTCAGCGGAAATGGTCCTCATCTCGCCTGGAGGGGAGAACCTCCTGGATTTTCTCGAGTTGCGGCAGGTCTTCTCGAGTTACGACGGGGACCTCAGGGACCCGCTATGGTGGCCTCAGGAAAGGCCAGTCCCCATGCGAGTTGCTAGGGGACCTCTCGGGATTCCTCTCCTGTCCATGCCGGGGCCTCAGTCCTTGTGCGGAGTCGGGGACGGAACCTGAGGATTCCTCTCCAGTGTTGCCATGGATCTTGGGGTGCTTCTGAGTCTCCCCAGGGGAGTCAGGCCTCGTCTCGAGTGGGGGCATGCACGTGCGCTTTCCTCCCGAGCTGCAGCAGTAGTGTCACGCTTCCTGTCACGTGGATCAAGGGATCTGTGGCTTTCCCTCGAGGCTGTCCCTCGAGGCTTTCCCACGAGGCTTTCCCACAGGGCTGTGCCACGTGCCACCTTGGTGTGAGTCGATCCTCGGCGTGAAAGACGAGCCGGTGAAGGGAAAAGAGGTTCCTCTGGAATGGACTGAGACATCTGGGGGACTCTTGGAAAGGTGGCACGACCCTGGAGTTCCTCTCGCCGTTCCTGTTGAGAGGGCCTCCTCTTGAGATGCGACGGGAACGCCGGGAACTCTTTACAGACGAAGCAGGGACAGGATCCCTCATCTCGAGCTACGAGGCGGAAACGGGGCTCCTCTGGATGTGGGCGGGACCCTCGTGATTCCTCTCGAGTGGAGACGGCTAGGTCGGGGAACTTCTTGATTTGCACCAAGGGTGTGAAGGAGCCTTTCGAAGTTCCAGAGGTGAGGTGTGATCCGCCTCGTGACACCTCAGCAGAAATGGGCCTCATCTCGCCTGGCGGGGAGAACCTCCTGGATTTTTTCGAGTTGCGGCAGCTCTTCTCAAGTTACGACGGGGACCTCAGGGACCCGCTCTGGTGGCCTCAGGAAAGGCCAGTCCCCATGCGAGTTGCTAGGGGACCTCTCGGGATTCCTCTCCCGTCCATGCTGGGGCCTCAGTCCTTGTGTGGAGTCGGGGCCGGAACCTGAGGATTCCTCTCCAGTGTTGCCATGGATCTTGGGGTGCTTCTGAGTATCCCCAGGGGAGTCAGGCCTCGTCTCGATTGGGGGCATGCACGTAAGATTTCCTCCCGAGCTGCAGCAGTAGTGTCAAGCTTCCTGTCACGTGGATCAAGGGATCTGTGGCTTTCCCTCGAGGCTGTCCCTCGAGGCTTTCCCACGAGGCTTTCCCACAGGGCTGTGCCACGTGCCACCTTGGTGTGAGTCGATCCTCGGCGTGAAAGACGAGCCGGTGAAGGGAAAAGAGGTTCCTCTGGAATGGACTGAGACATCTGGGGGACTCTTGGAAAGGTGGCACGACCCTGGAGTTCCTCTCGCCGTTCCTGTTGAGAGGGCCTCCTCTTGAGATGCGACGGGAACGCCGGGAACTCTTTCCCGACGAAGCAGGGAAAGGATCCCTCATCTCGAGCTACGAGGCCGAAACGGGGCTCCTCTGGATGTGGGCGGGACCCTCGTGATTCCTCTCGAGTGGAGACGGGTATGTCGGGGAACTTCTTGATTTGCACCAAGGGTGTGAAGGAGCCTTTCGAAGTTCCAGA
Organism: Budorcas taxicolor; assembly: GCF_023091745.1. NCBI lineage: Eukaryota > Metazoa > Chordata > Mammalia > Artiodactyla > Bovidae > Budorcas > Budorcas taxicolor. Next base: position 217,690 of record NW_026292213.1, on the reverse strand, counting down.
GGTGAGGTGTGATCAGACTAGAGACGCCTCAGCGGAAATGGGCCTCATCTCGCCTGGAGGGGAGAACCTCCTGGATTTTCTCGAGTTGCGGCAGGTCTTCTCGAGTTACGACGGGGACCTCAGGGACCCGCTCTGGTGGCCTCAGGAAAGGCCAGTCCCCATGCGAGTTGCTAGGGGACCTCTTGGGATTCCTCTCCCGTCCATGCCGGGGCCTCAGTCCTTGTGTGGAGTCGGGGCCGGAACCTGAGGATTCCTCTCCAGTGTTGCCATGGATCTTGGGGTGCTTCTGAGTCTCCCCAGGGGAGTCAGGCCTCGTCTCGAGTGGGGGCATGCACGTGCGCTTTCCTCCCGAGCTGCAGCAGTAGTGTCACGCTTCCTGTCACGTGGATCAAGGGATCTGTGGCTTTCACTCGAGGCTGTCCCTCGAGGCTTTCCCACGAGGCTTTCGCACAGGGTTGTGCCACGTGCCACCTTGGTGTGAGTCGATCCTCGGCGTGAAAGACGAGCCGGTGAAGGGAAAAGAGGTTCCTCTGGAATGGACTGAGACATCTGGGGGACTCTTGGAAAGGTGGCACGACCCTGGAGTTCCTCTCGCGGTTCCTGTTGAGAGGGCCTCCTCTTGAGATGCGACGGGAACGCCGGAAACTCTTTCCCGACGAAGCAGGGACAGGATCCCTCATCTCGAGCTACGAGGCGGAAACGGGGCTCCTCTGGATGTGGGCGGGACCCTCGTGATTCCTCTCGAGTGGAGACGGGTATGTCGGGGAACTTCTTGATTTGCACCAAGGGTGTGAAGGAGCCTTTCGAAGTTCCAGAGGTGAGGTGTGATTCGCCTCGTGACACCTCAGCAGAAATGGGCCTCATCTCGCCTGGAGGGGAGAACCTCCTGGATTTTCTCGAGTTGCGGCAGGTCTTCTCGAGTTACGACGGGGACCTCAGGGACCCACTCTGGTGGCCTCAGGAAAGGCCAGTCCCCAAGCGAGTTGCTAGGGGACCTCTCGGGATTCCTCTCCTGTCCATGCCGGGGCCTCAGTCCTTGTGCGGAGTCGGGGCCGGAACCTGAGGATTCCTCTCCAGTGTTGCCATGGATCTTGGGGTGCTTCTGAGTCTCCCCAGGGGAGTCAGGCCTCGTCTCGAGTGGGGGCATGCACGTAAGATTTCCTCCCGAGCTGCAGCAGTAGTGTCACGCTTCCTGTCACGTGGATCAAGGGATCTGTGGCTTTCCCTCTAGGCTGTCCCTCGATGCTTTCCCATGAGGCTTTCCCACAGGGCTGTGCCACGTACCACCTTGGTGTGAGTCGATCCTCGGCGTGAAAGACGAGCCGGTGAAGGGAAAAGAGGTTCCTCTGGAATGGACTGAGACATCTGGGGGACTCTTGGAAAGGTGGCACGACCCTGGAGTTCCTCTCGCCGTTCCTGTTGAGAGGGCCTCCTCTTGAGATGCGACGGGAACGCCGGGAACTCTTTCCCGACGAAGCAGGGACAGGATCCCTCATCTCGAGCTACGAGGCCGAAACGGGGCTCCTCTGGATGTGGGCGGGACCCTCGTGATTCCTCTCGAGTGGAGACGGGTATGTCGGGGAACTTCTTGATTTGCACCAAGGGTGTGAAGGAGCCTTTCGAAGTTCCAGAGGTGAGGTGTGATCAGCCTCGAGACGCCTCAGCGGAAATGGGCCTCATCTCGCCTGGAGGGGAGAACCTCCTGGATTTTCTCGAGTTGCGGCAGGTCTTCTCGAGTTACGACGGGGACCTCAGGGACCCGCTATGGTGGCCTCAGGAAAGGCCAGTCCCCATGCGAGTTGCTAGGGGACCTCTCGGGATTCCTCTCCCGTCCATGCCGGGGCCTCAGTCCTTGTGTGGAGTCGGGGCCGGAACCTGAGGATTCCTCTCCAGTGTTGCCATGGATCTTGGGGTGCTTCTGAGTCTCCCCAAGGGAGTCAGGCCTCGTCTCGAGTGGGGGCATGCACGTGCGCTTTCCTCCCGAGCTGCAGCAGTAGTGTCACGCTTCCTGTCACGTGGATCAAGGGATCTGCGGCTTTCCCTCGAGGCTGTCCCTCGAGGCTTTCCCACGAGGCTTTCCCACAGGGCTGTGCCACGTACCACCTTGGTGTGAGTCGATCCTCGGCGTGAAAGACGAGCCGGTGAAGGGAAAAGAGGTTCCTCTGGAATGGACTGAGACATCTGGGGGACTCTTGGAAAGGTGGCACGACCCTGGAGTTCCTCTCGCCGTTCCTGTTGAGAGGGCCTCCTCTTGAGATGCGACGGGAACGCCGGGAACTCTTTCCCGACGAAGCAGGGACAGGATCCCTCATCTCGAGCTACGAGGCCGAAACGGGGCTCCTCTGGATGTGGGCGGGACCCTCGTGATTCCTCTCGAGTGGAGACGGGTATGTCGGGGAACTTCTTGATTTGCACCAAGGGTGTGAAGGAGCCTTTCGAAGTTCCAGAGGTGAGGTGTGATCAGCCTCGAGACGCCTCAGCGGAAATGGGCCTCATCTCGCCTGGAGGGGAGAACCTCCTGGATTTTCTCGAGTTGTGGCAGGTCTTCTCGAGTTACGACGGGGACCTCAGGGACCCGCTATGTTGGCCTCAGGAAAGGCCAGTCCCCATGCGAGTTGCTAGGGGACCTCTCGGGATTCCTCTCCTGTCCATGCCGGGGCCTCAGTCCTTGTGTGGAGTCGGGGCCGGAACCTGAGGATTCCTCTCCAGTGTTGCCATGGATCTTGGGGTGCTTCTGAGTCTCCCCAGGGGAGTCAGGCCTCGTCTCGAGTGGGGGCATGCACGTGCGCTTTCCTCCCGAGCTGCAGCAGTAGTGTCACGCTTCCTGTCACGTGGATCAAGGGATCTGTGGCTTTCCCTCGAGGCTGTCCCTCGAGGCTTTCCCACGAGGCTTTCCCACAGGGCTGTGCCACGTGCCACCTTGGTGTGAGTCGATCCTCGGCGTGAAAGACGAGCCGGTGAAGGGAAAAGAGGTTCCTCTGGAATGGACTGAGACATCTGGGGGACTCTTGGAAAGGTGGCACGACCCTGGAGTTCCTGTCGCCGTTCCTGTTGAGAGGGCCTCCTCTTGAGATGCGACGGGAACGCCGGGAACTCTTTCCCGACGAAGCAGGGACAGGATCCCTCATCTCGAGCTACGAGGCGGAAACGGGGCTCCTCTGGATGTGGGCGGGACCCTCGTGATTCCTCTCGAGTGGAGACGGCTAGGTCGGGGAACTTCTTGATTTGCACCAAGGGTGTGAAGGAGCCTTTCGAAGTTCCAGAGGTGAGGTGTGATCAGCCTCGAGACGCCTCAGCGGAAATGGGCCTCATCTCGCCTGGAGGGGAGAACCTCCTGGATTTTCTCGAGTTGCGGCATGTCTTCTCGAGTTACGACGGGGACCTCAGGGACCCGCTCTGGTGGCCTCAGGAAAGGCCAGTCCCCATGCGAGTTGCTAGGGGACCTCTCGGGATTCCTCTCCCGTCCATGCCGGGGCCTCAGTCCTTGTGTGGAGTCGGGGCCGGAACCTGAGGATTCCTCTCCAGTGTTGCCATGGATCTTGGGGTGCTTCTGAGTCTCCCCAGGGGAGTCAGGCCTCGTCTCGAGTGGGGGCATGCACGTGCGCTTTCCTCCCGAACTGCAGCAGTAGTGTCAAGCTTCCTGTCACGTGGATCAAGGGATCTGTGGCTTTCCCTCGAGGCTGTCCCTCGAGGCTTTCCCACGAGGCTTTCCCACAGGGCTGTGCCACGTGCCACCTTGGTGTGAGTCGATCCTCGGCGTGAAAGACGAGCCGGTGAAGGGAAAAGAGGTTCCTCTGGAATGGACTGAGACATCTGGGGGACTCTTGGAAAGGTGGCACGACCCTGGACTTCCTCTCGCCGTTCCTGTTGAGAGGGCCTCCTCTTGAGATGCGACGGGAACGCCGGGAACTCTTTCCCGACGAAGCAGGGACAGGATCCCTCATCTCGAGCTACGAGGCGGAAACGGGGCTCCTCTGGATGTGGGCGGGACCCTCGTGATTCCTCTCGAGTGGAGACGTGTATGTCGGGGAACTTCTTGATTTGCACCAAGGGTGTGAAGGACCCTTTCGAAGTTCCAGAGGTGAGGTGTGATCAGCCTCGAGACGATTCCGCGGAAATGGGCCTCATCTCGCCTGGAGGGGAGAACCTCCTGGATTTTCTCGAGTTGCGGCAGGTCTTCTCGAGTTACGACGGGGAACTCAGGGACCCGCTCTGGTGGCCTCAGGAAAGGCCAGTCCCCATGCGAGTTGCTAGGGGACCTCTCGGGATTCCTTTCCCGTCCATGCCGGGGCCTCAGTCCTTGTGTGGAGTCGGGGCCGGAACCTGAGGATTCCTCTCCAGTGTTGCCATGGATCTTGGGGTGCTTCTGAGTCTCCCCAGGGGAGTCAGGCCTCGTCTCGAGTGGGGGCATGCACGTGCGCTTTCCTCCCGAGCTGCAGCAGTAGTGTCACGCTTCCTGTCACGTGGATCAAGGGATCTGTGGCTTTCCCTTGAGGCTGTCCCTCGAGGCTTTCCCACGAGGCTTTCCCACAGGGCTGTGCCACGTACCACCTTGGTGTGAGTCGATCCTCGGCGTGAAAGACGAGCCGGTGAAGGGAAAAGAGGTTCCTCTGGAATGGACTGAGACATCTGGGGGACTCTTGGAAAGGTGGCACGACCCTGGAGTTCCTCTCGCCGTTCCTGTTGAGAGGGCCTCCTCTTGAGATGCGACGGGAACGCCGGGAACTCTTTCCCGACGAAGCAGGGAAAGGATCCCTCATCTCGAGCTACGAGGCCGAAACGGGGCTCCTCTGGATGTGGGCGGGACCCTCGTGATTCCTCTCGAGTGGAGACGGGTATGTCGGGGAACTTCTTGATTTGCACCAAGGGTGTGAAGGAGCCTTTCGAAGTTCCAGAGGTGAGGTGTGATCAGCCTCGAGACGCCTCAGCGGAAATGGGCCTCATCTCGCCTGGAGGGGAGAACCTCCTGGATTTTCTCGAGTTGCGGCAGGTCTTCTCGAGTTACGACGGGGACCTCAGGGACCCGCTATGTTGGCCTTAGGAAAGGCCAGTCCCCATGCGAGTTGCTAGGGGACCTCTCGGGATTCCTCTCCTGTCCATGCCGGGGCCTCAGTCCTTGTGTGGAGTCGGGGCCGGAACCTGAGGATTCCTCTCCAGTGTTGCCATGGATCTTGGGGTGCTTCTGAGTCTCCCCAGGGGAGTCAGGCCTCGTCTCGAGTGGGGGCATGCACGTGCGCTTTCCTCCCGAGCTGCAGCAGTAGTGTCACGCTTCCTGTCACGTGGATCAAGGGATCTGTGGCTTTCCCTCGAGGCTGTCCCTCGAGGCTTTCCCACGAGGCTTTCCCACAGGGCTGTGCCACGTGCCACCTTGGTGTGAGTCGATCCTCGGCGTGAAAGACGAGCCGGTGAAGGGAAAAGAGGTTCCTCTGGAATGGACTGAGACATCTGGGGGACTCTTGGAAAGGTGGCACGACCCTGGAGTTCCTGTCGCCGTTCCTGTTGAGAGGGCCTCCTCTTGAGATGCGACGGGAACGCCGGGAACTCTTTCCCGACGAAGCAGGGACAGGATCCCTCATCTCGAGCTACGAGGCGGAAACGGGGCTCCTCTGGATGTGGGCGGGACCCTCGTGATTCCTCTCGAGTGGAGACGGCTAGGTCGGGGAACTTCTTGATTTGCACCAAGGGTGTGAAGGAGCCTTTCGAAGTTCCAGAGGTGAGGTGTGATCCGCCTCGTGACACCTCAGCAGAAATGGGCCTCATCTCGCCTGGAGGGGAGAACCTCCTGGATTTTTTCGAGTTGCGGCAGCTCTTCTCGAGTTACGACGGGGACCTCAGGGACCCGCTCTGGTGGCCTCAGGAAAGGCCAGTCCCCATGCGAGTTGCTAGGGGACCTCTCGGGATTCCTCTCCCGTCCAGTCTGGGGCCTCAGTCCTTGTGTGGAGTCGGGGCCGGAACCTGAGGATTCCTCTCCAGTGTTGCCATGGATCTTGGGGTGCTTCTGAGTCTCCCCAGGGGAGTCAGGCCTCGTCTCGAGTGGGGGCATGCACGTAAGATTTCCTCCCGAGCTGCAGCAGTAGTGTCACGCTTCCTGTCACGTGGATCAAGGGATCTGTGGCTTTCCCTCGAGGCTGTCCCTCGAGGCTTTCCCACGAGGCTTTCCCACAGGGCTGTGCCACGTGCCACCTTGGTGTGAGTCGATCCTCGGCGTGAAAGACGAGCCGGTGAAGGGAAAAGAGGTTCCTCTGGAATGGACTGAGACATCTGGGGGACTCTTGGAAAGGTGGGACGACCCTGGAGTTCCTCTCGCCGTTCCTGTTGAGAGGGCCTCCTCTTGAGATGCGACGGGAACGCCGGGAACTCTTTCCCGACGAAGCAGGGACAGGATCCCTCATCTCGAGCTACGAGGCGGAAACGGGGCTCCTCTGGATGTGGGCGGGACCCTCGTGATTCCTCTCGAGTGGAGACGGGTATGTCGGGGAACTTCTTGATTTGCACCAAGGGTGTGAAGGAGCCTTTCGAAGTTCCAGAGGTGAGGTGTGATCCGCCTCGTGACACCTCAGCAGAAATGGGCCTCATCTCGCCTGGAGGGGAGAACGTCCTGGATTTTTTCGAGTTGCGTCAGCTCTTCTCGAGTTACGACGGGGACCTCAGGGACCCGCTCTGGTGGCCTCAGGAAAGGCCAGTCCCCATGCGAGTTGCTAGGGGACCTCTCGGGATTCCTCTCCCGTCCATGCCGGGGCCTCAGTCCTTGTGTGGAGTCGGGGCCGGAACCTGAGGATTCCTCTCCAGTGTTGCCATGGATCTTGGGGTGCTTCTGAGTCTCCCCAGGGGAGTCAGGCCTCGTCTCGAGTGGGGGCATGCACGTAAGATTTCCTCCCGAGCTGCAGCAGTAGTGTCAAGCTTCCTGGCACGTGGATCAAGGGATCTGTGGCTTTCCCTCGAGGCTGTCCCTCGAGGCTTTCCCACGAGGCTTTCCCACAGGGCTGTGCCACGTGCCACCTTGGTGTGAGTCGATCCTCGGCGTGAAAGACGAGCCGGTGAAGGGAAAAGAGGTTCCTCTGGAATGGACTGAGACATCTGGGGGACTCTTGGAAAGGTGGGACGACCCTGGAGTTCCTCTCGCCGTTCCTGTTGAGAGGGCCTCCTCTTGAGATGCGACGGGAACGCCGGGAACTCTTTCCCGACGAAGCAGGGAAAGGATCCCTCATCTCGAGCTACGAGGCGGAAACGGGGCTTCTCTGGATGTGGGCGGGACCCTCGTGATTCCTCTCGAGTGGAGACGGGTATGTCGGGGAACTTCTTGAGTTGCACCAAGGGTGTGAAGGAGCCTTTCGAAGTTCCAGAGGTGAGGTGTGATCAGCCTCGAGACGCCTCAGCGGAAATGGGCCTCATCTCGCCTGGAGGGGAGAACCTCCTGGATTTTCTCGAGTTGCGGCAGGTCTTCTCGAGTTACGACGGGGACCTCAGGGACCCGCTCTGGTGGCCTCAGGAAAGGCCAGTCCCCATGCGAGTTGCTAGGGGACCTCTCGGGATTCCTCTCCTGTCCATGCTGGGGCCTCAGTCCTTGTGTGGAGTCGGGGCCGGAACCTGAGGATTCCTCTCCAGTGTTGCCATGGATCTTGGGGTGCTTCTGAGTCTCCCCAGGGGAGTCAGGCCTCGTCTCGAGTGGGGGCATGCACGTGCGCTTTCCTCCCGAGCTGCAGCAGTAGTGTCACGCTTCCTGTCACGTGGATCAAGGGATCTGTGGCTTTCACTCGAGGCTGTCCCTCGAGGCTTTCCCACGAGGCTTTCGCACAGGGTTGTGCCACGTGCCACCTTGGTGTAAGTCGATCCTCGGCGTGAAAGACGAGCCGGTGAAGGGAAAAGAGGTTCCTCTGGAATGGACTGAGATATCTGGGGGACTCTTGGAAAGGTGGCACGACCCTGGAGTTCCTCTCGCGGTTCCTGTTGAGAGGGCCTCCTCTTGAGATGCGACGGGAACGCCGGGAACTCTTTCCCGACGAAGCAGGGACAGGATCCCTCATCTCGAGCTACGAGGCGGAAACGGGGCTCCTCTGGATGTGGGCGGGACCCTCCTGATTCCTCTCGAGTGGAGACGGGTATGTCGGGGACCTTCTTGATTTGCAGCAAGGGTGTGAAGGAGCCTTTCGAAGTTCCAGAAGTGAGGTGTGATCCGCCTCGTGACACCTCAGAAGAAATGGGCCTCATCTCGCCTGGAGGGGAGAACCTCCTGGATTTTCTCGAGTTGCGGCAGGTCTTCTCGAGTTACGACGGGGACCTCAGGGACCCGCTCTGGTGGCCTCAGGAAAGGCCAGTCCCCATGCGAGTTGCTAGGGGACCTCTCGGGATTCCTCTCCCGTCCATGCCGGGGCCTCAGTCCTTGTGTGGAGTCGGGGCCGGAACCTGAGGATTCCTCTCCAGTGTTGCCATGGATCTTGGGGTGCTTCTGAGTCTCCCCAGGGGAGTCAGGCCTCGTCTCGAGTGGGGGCATGCACGTGCGCTTTCCTCCCGAGCTGCAGCAGTAGTGTCACGCTTCCTGTCACGTGGATCAAGGGATCTGTGGCTTTCACTCGAGGCTGTCCCTCGAGGCTTTCCCACGAGGCTTTGGCACATGGTTGTGCCTCGTGCCACCTTGGTGTGAGTCGATCCTCGGCGTGAAAGACGAGCCGGTGAAGGGAAAAGAGGTTCCTCTGGAATGGACTGAGACATCTGGGGGACTCTTGGAAAGGTGGCACGACCCTGGAGTTCCTCTCGCCGTTCCTGTTGAGAGGGCCTCCTCTTGAGATGCGACGGGAACGCCGGGAACTCTTTCCCGACGAAGCAGGGAAAGGATCCCTCATCTCGAGCTACGAGGCGGAAACGGGGCTCCTCTGGATGTGGGCGGGACCCTCGTGATTCCTCTCGAGTGGAGACGGGTATGTCGGGGAACTTCTTGATTTGCACCAAGGGTGTGAAGGAGCCTTTCGAAGTTCCAGAGGTGAGGTGTGATCCGCCTCTTGACACCTCAGCAGAAATGGGCCTCATCTCGCCTGGAGGGGAGAACGTCCTGGATTGTTTCGAGTTGCGGCAGCTCTTCTCGAGTTACGACGGGGACCTCAGGGACCCGCTCTGGTGGCCTCAGGAAAGGCCAGTCCCCATGCGAGTTGCTAGGGGACCTCTCGGGATTCCTCTCCCGTCCATGCCGGGGCCTCAGTCCTTGTGTGGAGTCGGGGCCGGAACCTGAGGATTCCTCTCCAGTGTTGCCATGGATCTTGGGGTGCTTCTGAGTATCCCCAGGGGAGTCAGGCCTCGTCTCGAGTGGGGGCATGCACGTAAGCTTTCCTCCCGAGCTGCAGCAGTAGTGTCAAGCTTCCTGTCCCGTGGATCAAGGGATCTGTGGCTTTCCCTCGAGGCTGTCCCTCGAGGCTTTCCCACGAGGCTTTCCCACAGGGCTGTGCCACGTGCCACCTTGGTGTGAGTCGATCCTCGGCGTGAAAGACGAGCCGGTGAAGGGAAAAGAGGTTCCTCTGGAATGGACTGAGACATCTGGGGGACTCTTGGAAAGGTGGCACGACCCTGGAGTTCCTCTCGCCGTTCCTGTTGAGAGGGCCTCCTCTTGAGATGCGACGGGAACGCCGGGAACTCTTTCCCGACGAAGCAGGGAAAGTCTCCCTCATCTCGAGCTACGAGGCGGAAACGGGGCTCCTCTGGATGTGGGCGGGACCCTCGTGATTCCTCTCGAGTGGAGACGGGTATGTCGGGGAACTTCTTGATTTGCACCAAGGGTGTGAAGGAGCCTTTCGAAGTTCCAGAGGTGAGGTGTGATCAGCCTCGAGACGCCTCAGCGGAAATGGGCCTCATCTCGCCTGGAGGGGAGAACCTCCTGGATTTTCTCGAGTTGTGGCAGGTCTTCTCGAGTTACGACGGGGACCTCAGGGACCCGCTCTGGTGGCCTCAGGAAAGGCCAGTCCCCATGCGAGTTGCTAGGGGACCTCTCGGGATTACTCTCCCGTCCATGCCGGGGCCTCAGTCCTTGTGTGGAGTCGGGGCCGGAACCTGAGGATTCCTCTCCAGTGTTGCCATGGATCTTGGGGTGCTTCTGAGTCTCCCCAGGGGAGTCAGGCCTCGTCTTGAGTGGGGGCATGTACGTGCGCTTTCCTCCCGAGCTGCAGCAGTAGTGTCACGCTTCCTGTCACGTGGATCAAGGGATCTGTGGCTTTCACTCGAGGCTGTCCCTCGAGGCTTTCCCACGAGGCTTTCCCACAGGGCTGTGCCACGTGCCACCTTGGTGTGAGTCGATCCTCGGCGTGAAAGACGAGCCGGTGAAGGGAAAAGAGGTTCCTCTGGAATGGACTGAGACATCTGGGGGACTCTTGGAAACGTGGCACGACCCTGGAGTTCCTCTCGCCGTTCCTGTTGAGAGGGCCTCCTCTTGAGATGCGACGGGAACGCCGGGAACTCTTTCCCGACGAAGCAGGGAAAGGATCCCTCATCTCGAGCCTCGAGGCGGAAACGGGGCTCCTCTGGATGTGGGCGGGACCCTCGTGATTCCTCTCGAGTGGAGACGGGTATGTCGGGGAACTTCTTGATTTGCACCAAGGGTGTGAAGGAGCCTTTCGAAGTTCCAGAGGTGAGGTGTGATCAGCCTCGAGACGCCTCAGCGGAAATGGGCCTCATCTCGCCTGGAGGGGAGAACCTCCTGGATTTTCTCGAGTTGTGGCAGGTCTTCTCGAGTTACGACGGGGACCTCAGGGACCCGCTCTGGTGGCCTCAGGAAAGGCCAGTCCCCATGCGAGTTGCTAGGGGACCTCTCGGGATTACTCTCCCGTCCATGCCGGGGCCTCAGTCCTTGTGTGGAGTCGGGGCCGGAACCTGAGGATTCCTCTCCAGTGTTGCCATGGATCTTGGGGTGCTTCTGAGTCTCCCCAGGGGAGTCAGGCCTCGTCTTGAGTGGGGGCATGTACGTGCGCTTTCCTCCCGAGCTGCAGCAGTAGTGTCACGCTTCCTGTCACGTGGATCAAGGGATCTGTGGCTTTCACTCGAGGCTGTCCCTCGAGGCTTTCCCACGAGGCTTTCCCACAGGGCTGTGCCACGTGCCACCTTGGTGTGAGTCGATCCTCGGCGTGAAAGACGAGCCGGTGAAGGGAAAAGAGGTTCCTCTGGAATGGACTGAGACATCTGGGGGACTCTTGGAAAGGTGGCACGACCCTGGAGTTCCTCTCGCCGTTCCTGTTGAGAGGGCCTCCTCTTGAGATGCGACGGGAACGCCGGGAACTCTTTCCCGACGAAGCAGGGAAAGGATCCCTCATCTCGAGCCTCGAGGCGGAAACGGGGCTCCTCTGGATGTGGGCGGGACCCTCGTGATTCCTCTCGAGTGGAGACGGGTATGTCGGGGAACTTCTTGATTTGCACCAAGGGTGTGAAGGAGCCTTTCGAAGTTCCAGAGGTGAGGTGTGATCAGCCTCGAGACGCCTCAGCGGAAATGGGCCTCATCTCGCCTGGAGGGGAGAACCTCCTGGATTTTCTCGAGTTGCGGCAGGTCTTCTCGAGTTACGACGGGGACCTCAGGTACCCGCTCTGGTGGCCTCAGGAAAGGCCAGTCCCCATGCGAGTTGCTAGGGGACCTCTCGGGATTCCTCTCCCGTTCATGCCGGGGCCTCAGTCCTTGTGTGGAGTCGGGGCCGGAACCTGAGGATTCCTCTCCAGTGTTGCCATGGATCTTGGGGTGCTTCTGAGTCTCCCCAGGGGAGTCAGGCCTCGTCTCGAGTGGGGGCATGCACGTGCGCTTTCCTCCCGAGCTGCAGCAGTAGTGTCACGCTTCCTGTCACGTGGATCAAGGGATCTGTGGCTTTCCCTCGAGGCTGTCCCTCGAGGCTTTCCCACGAGGCTTTCCCACAGGGCTGTGCCACGTGCCACCTTGGTGTGAGTCGATCCTCGGCGTGAAAGACGAGCCGGTGAAGGGAAAAGAGGTTCCTCTGGAATGGACTGAGACATCTGGGGGACTCTTGGAAAGGTGGCACGACCCTGGAGTTCCTGTCGCCGTTCCTGTTGAGAGGGCCTCCTCTTGAGATGCGACGGGAACGCCGGGAACTCTTTCCCGACGAAGCAGGGACAGGATCCCTCATCTCGAGCTACGAGGCGGAAACGGGGCTCCTCTGGATGTGGGCGGGACCCTCGTGATTCCTCTCGAGTGGAGACGGCTAGGTCGGGGAACTTCTTGATTTGCACCAAGGGTGTGAAGGAGCCTTTCGAAGTTCCAGAGGTGAGGTGTGATCCGCCTCGTGACACCTCAGCAGAAATGGGCCTCATCTCGCCTGGAGGGGAGAACCTCCTGGATTTTTTCGAGTTGCGGCAGCTCTTCTCGAGTTACGACGGGGACCTCAGGGACCCGCTCTGGTGGCCTCAGGAAAGGCCAGTCCCCATGCGAGTTGCTAGGGGACCTCTCGGGATTACTCTCCCGTCCATGCCGGGGCCTCAGTCCTTGTGTGGAGTCGGGGCCGGAACCTGAGGATTCCTCTCCAGTGTTGCCATGGATCTTGGGGTGCTTCTGAGTCTCCCCAGGGGAGTCAGGCCTCGTCTTGAGTGGGGGCATGTACGTGCGCTTTCCTCCCGAGCTGCAGCAGTAGTGTCACGCTTCCTGTCACGTGGATCAAGGGATCTGTGGCTTTCACTCGAGGCTGTCCCTCGAGGCTTTCCCACGAGGCTTTCCCACAGGGCTGTGCCACGTGCCACCTTGGTGTGAGTCGATCCTCGGCGTGAAAGACGAGCCGGTGAAGGGAAAAGAGGTTCCTCTGGAATGGACTGAGACATCTGGGGGACTCTTGGAAAGGTGGCACGACCCTGGAGTTCCTCTCGCCGTTCCTGTTGAGAGGGCCTCCTCTTGAGATGCGACGGGAACGCCGGGAACTCTTTCCCGACGAAGCAGGGAAAGGATCCCTCATCTCGAGCCTCGAGGCGGAAACGGGGCTCCTCTGGATGTGGGCGGGACCCTCGTGATTCCTCTCGAGTGGAGACGGGTATGTCGGGGAACTTCTTGATTTGCACCAAGGGTGTGAAGGAGCCTTTCGAAGTTCCAGAGGTGAGGTGTGATCAGCCTCGAGACGCCTCAGCGGAAATGGGCCTCATCTCGCCTGGAGGGGAGAACCTCCTGGATTTTCTCGAGTTGTGGCAGGTCTTCTCGAGTTACGACGGGGACCTCAGGGACCCGCTCTGGTGGCCTCAGGAAAGGCCAGTCCCCATGCGAGTTGCTAGGGGACCTCTCGGGATTACTCTCCCGTCCATGCCGGGGCCTCAGTCCTTGTGTGGAGTCGGGGCCGGAACCTGAGGATTCCTCTCCAGTGTTGCCATGGATCTTGGGGTGCTTCTGAGTCTCCCCAGGGGAGTCAGGCCTCGTCTTGAGTGGGGGCATGTACGTGCGCTTTCCTCCCGAGCTGCAGCAGTAGTGTCACGCTTCCTGTCACGTGGATCAAGGGATCTGTGGCTTTCACTCGAGGCTGTCCCTCGAGGCTTTCCCACGAGGCTTTCCCACAGGGCTGTGCCACGTGCCACCTTGGTGTGAGTCGATCCTCGGCGTGAAAGACGAGCCGGTGAAGGGAAAAGAGGTTCCTCTGGAATGGACTGAGACATCTGGGGGACTCTTGGAAAGGTGGCACGACCCTGGAGTTCCTCTCGCCGTTCCTGTTGAGAGGGCCTCCTCTTGAGATGCGACGGGAACGCCGGGAACTCTTTCCCGACGAAGCAGGGAAAGGATCCCTCATCTCGAGCCTCGAGGCGGAAACGGGGCTCCTCTGGATGTGGGCGGGACCCTCGTGATTCCTCTCGAGTGGAGACGGGTATGTCGGGGAACTTCTTGATTTGCACCAAGGGTGTGAAGGAGCCTTTCGAAGTTCCAGAGGTGAGGTGTGATCAGCCTCGAGACGCCTCAGCGGAAATGGGCCTCATCTCGCCTGGAGGGGAGAACCTCCTGGATTTTCTCGAGTTGCGGCAGGTCTTCTCGAGTTACGACGGGGACCTCAGGTACCCGCTCTGGTGGCCTCAGGAAAGGCCAGTCCCCATGCGAGTTGCTAGGGGACCTCTCGGGATTCCTCTCCCGTTCATGCCGGGGCCTCAGTCCTTGTGTGGAGTCGGGGCCGGAACCTGAGGATTCCTCTCCAGTGTTGCCATGGATCTTGGGGTGCTTCTGAGTCTCCCCAGGGGAGTCAGGCCTCGTCTCGAGTGGGGGCATGCACGTGCGCTTTCCTCCCGAGCTGCAGCAGTAGTGTCACGCTTCCTGTCACGTGGATCAAGGGATCTGTGGCTTTCCCTCGAGGCTGTCCCTCGAGGCTTTCCCACGAGGCTTTCCCACAGGGCTGTGCCACGTGCCACCTTGGTGTGAGTCGATCCTCGGCGTGAAAGACGAGCCGGTGAAGGGAAAAGAGGTTCCTCTGGAATGGACTGAGACATCTGGGGGACTCTTGGAAAGGTGGCACGACCCTGGAGTTCCTGTCGCCGTTCCTGTTGAGAGGGCCTCCTCTTGAGATGCGACGGGAACGCCGGGAACTCTTTCCCGACGAAGCAGGGACAGGATCCCTCATCTCGAGCTACGAGGCGGAAACGGGGCTCCTCTGGATGTGGGCGGGACCCTCGTGATTCCTCTCGAGTGGAGACGGCTAGGTCGGGGAACTTCTTGATTTGCACCAAGGGTGTGAAGGAGCCTTTCGAAGTTCCAGAGGTGAGGTGTGATCCGCCTCGTGACACCTCAGCAGAAATGGGCCTCATCTCGCCTGGAGGGGAGAACCTCCTGGATTTTTTCGAGTTGCGGCAGCTCTTCTCGAGTTACGACGGGGACCTCAGGGACCCGCTCTGGTGGCCTCAGGAAAGGCCAGTCCCCATGCGAGTTGCTAGGGGACCTCTCGGGATTCCTCTCCCGTCCAGGCTGGGGCCTCAGTCCTTGTGTGGAGTCGGGGCCGGAACCTGAGGATTCCTCTCCAGTGTTGCCATGGATCTTGGGGTGCTTCTGAGTCTCCCCAGGGGAGTCAGGCCTCGTCTCGAGTGGGGGCATGCACGTAAGATTTCCTCCCGAGCTGCAGCAGTAGTGTCACGCTTCCTGTCACGTGGATCAAGGGATCTGTGGCTTTCCCTCGAGGCTGTCCCTCGAGGCTTTCCCACGAGGCTTTCCCACAGGGCTGTGCCACGTGCCACCTTGGTGTGAGTCGATCCTCGGCGTGAAAGACGAGCCGGTGAAGGGAAAAGAGGTTCCTCTGGAATGGACTGAGACATCTGGGGGACTCTTGGAAAGGTGGGACGACCCTGGAGTTCCTCTCGCCGTTCCTGTTGAGAGGGCCTCCTCTTGAGATGCGACGGGAACGCCGGGAACTCTTTCCCGACGAAGCAGGGAAAGGATCCCTCATCTCGAGCTACGAGGCGGAAACGGGGCTCCTCTGGATGTGGGCGGGACCCTCGTGATTCCTCTCGAGTGGAGACGGGTATGTCGGGGAACTTCTTGATTTGCACCAAGGGTGTGAAGGAGCCTTTCGAAGTTCCAGAGGTGAGGTGTGATCCGCCTCGTGACACCTCAGCAGAAATGGGCCTCATCTCGCCTGGAGGGGAGAACGTCCTGGATTTTTTCGAGTTGCGTCAGCTCTTCTCGAGTTACGACGGGGACCTCAGGGACCCGCTCTGGTGGCCTCAGGAAAGGCCAGTCCCCATGCGAGTTGCTAGGGGACCTCTCGGGATTCCTCTCCCGTCCATGCCGGGGCCTCAGTCCTTGTGTGGAGTCGGGGCCGGAACCTGAGGATTCCTCTCCAGTGTTGCCATGGATCTTGGGGTGCTTCTGAGTCTCCCCAGGGGAGTCAGGCCTCGTCTCGAGTGGGGGCATGCACGTAAGATTTCCTCCCGAGCTGCAGCAGTAGTGTCAAGCTTCCTGGCACGTGGATCAAGGGATCTGTGGCTTTCCCTCGAGGCTGTCCCTCGAGGCTTTCCCACGAGGCTTTCCCACAGGGCTGTGCCACGTGCCACCTTGGTGTGAGTCGATCCTCGGCGTGAAAGACGAGCCGGTGAAGGGAAAAGAGGTTCCTCTGGAATGGACTGAGACATCTGGGGGACTCTTGGAAAGGTGGGACGACCCTGGAGTTCCTCTCGCCGTTCCTGTTGAGAGGGCCTCCTCTTGAGATGCGACGGGAACGCCGGGAACTCTTTCCCGACGAAGCAGGGAAAGGATCCCTCATCTCGAGCTACGAGGCGGAAACGGGGCTTCTCTGGATGTGGGCGGGACCCTCGTGATTCCTCTCGAGTGGAGACGGGTATGTCGGGGAACTTCTTGAGTTGCACCAAGGGTGTGAAGGAGCCTTTCGAAGTTCGAGAGGTGAGGTGTGATCAGCCTCGAGACGCCTCAGCGGAAATGGGCCTCATCTCGCCTGGAGGGGAGAACCTCCTGGATTTTCTCGAGTTGCGGCAGGTCTTCTCGAGTTACGACGGGGACCTCAGGGACCCGCTCTGGTGGCCTCAGGAAAGGCCAGTCCCCATGCGAGTTGCTAGGGGACCTCTTGGGATTCCTCTCCCGTCCATGCCGGGGCCTCAGTCCTTGTGTGGAGTCGGGGCCGGAACCTGAGGATTCCTCTCCAGTGTTGCCATGGATCTTGGGGTGCTTCTGAGTATCCCCAGGGGAGTCAGGCCTCGTCTCGAGTGGGGGCATGCACGTAAGCTTTCCTCCCGAGCTGCAGCAGTAGTGTCAAGCTTCCTGTCCCGTGGATCAAGGGATCTGTGGCTTTCCCTCGAGGCTGTCCCTCGAGGCTTTCCCACGAGGCTTTCCCACAGGGCTGTGCCACGTGCCACCTTGGTGTGAGTCGATCCTCGGCGTGAAAGACGAGCCGGTGAAGGGAAAAGAGGTTCCTCTGGAATGGACTGAGACATCTGGGGGACTCTTGGAAAGGTGGCACGACCCTGGAGTTCCTCTCGCCGTTCCTGTTGAGAGGGCCTCCTCTTGAGATGCGACGGGAACGCCGGGAACTCTTTCCCGACGAAGCAGGGAAAGTCTCCCTCATCTCGAGCTACGAGGCGGAAACGGGGCTCCTCTGGATGTGGGCGGGACCCTCGTGATTCCTCTCGAGTGGAGACGGGTATGTCGGGGAACTTCTTGATTTGCACCAAGGGTGTGAAGGAGCCTTTCGAAGTTCCAGAGGTGAGGTGTGATCAGCCTCGAGACGCCTCAGCGGAAATGGGCCTCATCTCGCCTGGAGGGGAGAACCTCCTGGATTTTCTCGAGTTGTGGCAGGTCTTCTCGAGTTACGACGGGGACCTCAGGGACCCGCTCTGGTGGCCTCAGGAAAGGCCAGTCCCCATGCGAGTTGCTAGGGGACCTCTCGGGATTACTCTCCCGTCCATGCCGGGGCCTCAGTCCTTGTGTGGAGTCGGGGCCGGAACCTGAGGATTCCTCTCCAGTGTTGCCATGGATCTTGGGGTGCTTCTGAGTCTCCCCAGGGGAGTCAGGCCTCGTCTTGAGTGGGGGCATGTACGTGCGCTTTCCTCCCGAGCTGCAGCAGTAGTGTCACGCTTCCTGTCACGTGGATCAAGGGATCTGTGGCTTTCACTCGAGGCTGTCCCTCGAGGCTTTCCCACGAGGCTTTCCCACAGGGCTGTGCCACGTGCCACCTTGGTGTGAGTCGATCCTCGGCGTGAAAGACGAGCCGGTGAAGGGAAAAGAGGTTCCTCTGGAATGGACTGAGACATCTGGGGGACTCTTGGAAAGGTGGCACGACCCTGGAGTTCCTCTCGCCGTTCCTGTTGAGAGGGCCTCCTCTTGAGATGCGACGGGAACGCCGGGAAATCTTTCCCGACGAAGCAGGGAAAGGATCCCTCATCTCGAGCCTCGAGGCGGAAACGGGGCTCCTCTGGATGTGGGCGGGACCCTCGTGATTCCTCTCGAGTGGAGACGGGTATGTCGGGGAACTTCTTGATTTGCACCAAGGGTGTGAAGGAGCCTTTCGAAGTTCCAGAGGTGAGGTGTGATCAGCCTCGAGACGCCTCAGCGGAAATGGGCCTCATCTCGCCTGGAGGGGAGAACCTCCTGGATTTTCTCGAGTTGCGGCAGGTCTTCTCGAGTTACGACGGGGACCTCAGGTACCCGCTCTGGTGGCCTCAGGAGAGGCCAGTCCCCATGCGAGTTGCTAGGGGACCTCTCGGGATTCCTCTCCCGTTCATGCCGGGGCCTCAGTCCTTGTGTGGAGTCGGGGCCGGAACCTGAGGATTCCTCTCCAGTGTTGCCATGGATCTTGGGGTGCTTCTGAGTCTCCCCAGGGGAGTCAGGCCTCGTCTCGAGTGGGGGCATGCACGTAAGCTTTCCTCCCGTGCTGCAGCAGTAGTGTCACGCTTCCTGTCACGTGGATCAAGGGATCTGTGGCTTTCCCTCGAGGCTGTCCCTCGAGGCTTTCCCACGAGGCTTTCCCACAGGGTTGTGCCACGTGCCACCTTGGTGTGAGTCGATCCTCGGCGTGAAAGACGAGCCGGTGAAGGGAAAAGAGGTTCCTCTGGAATGGACTGAGACATCTGGGGGACTCTTGGAAAGGTGGCACGACCCTGGAGTTCCTCTCGCCGTTCCTGTTGAGAGGGCCTCCTCTTGAGATGCGACGGGAACGCCGGGAACTCTTTCCCGACGAAGCAGGGAAAGGATCCCTCATCTCGAGCCTCGAGGCGGAAACGGGGCTCCTCTGGATGTGGGCGGGACCCTCGTGATTCCTCTCGAGTGGAGACGGGTATGTCGGGGAACTTCTTGATTTGCACCAAGGGTGTGAAGGACCCTTTCGAAGTTCCAGAGGTGAGGTGTGATCAGCCTCGAGATGCCTCAGCGGAAATGGGCCTCATCTCGCCTGGAGGGGAGAACCTCCTGGATTTTCTCGAGTTGCGGCAGGTCTTCTCGAGTTACGATGGGGAACTCAGGGACCCGCTCTGGTGGCCTGAGGAAAGGCCAGTGCCCATGCGAGTTGCTAGGGGACCTCTCGGGATTCCTCTCCCGTCCATGTCGGGGCCTCAGTCCTTGTGTGGAGTCGGGGCCGGAACCTGAGGATTCCTCTCCAGTGTTGCCATGGATCTTGGGGTGCTTCTGAGTCTCCCCAGGGGAGTCAGGCCTCGTCTCGAGTGGGGGCATGCACGTGCGCTTTCCTCCCGAGCTGCAGCAGTAGTGTCATGCTTCCTGTCACGTGGATCAAGGGATCTGTGGCATTCCCTCGAGGCTGTCCCTCGAGCCTTTCCCACGAGGCTTTCCCACAGGGCTGTGCCACGTGCCACCTTGGTGTGAGTCGATCCTCGGCGTGAAAGACGAGCCGGTGAAGGGAAAAGAGGTTCCTCTGGAATGGACTGAGACATCTGGGGGACTCTTGGAAAGGTGGCACGACCCTGGAGTTCCTCTCGCCGTTCCTGTTGAGAGGGCCTCCTCTTGAGATGCGACGGGAACGCCGGGAACTCTTTCCCGACGAAGCAGGGACAGGATCCCTCATCTCGAGCTACGAGGCGGAAACGGGGCTCCTCTGGATGTGCGCGGGACCCTCGTGATTCCTCTCGAGTGGAGACGGGTATGTCGGGGAACTTCTTGATTTGAAGCAAGGGTGTGAAGGAGCCTTTCGAAGTTCCAGAGGTGAGGTGTGATCAGCCTCGAGACGCCTCAGCAGAAATGGGCCTCATCTCGCCTGGAGGGGAGAACCTCCTGGATTTTCTCGAGTTGCGGCAGGTCTTCTCGAGTTACGAAGGGGACCTCAGGGACCCGCTATGGTGGCCTCAGGAAAGGCCAGTCCCCATGCGAGTTGCTAGGGGTCTCTCGGGATTCCTCTCCCGTCCATGCCGGGGCCTGAGTCCTTGTGTGGAGTCGGGGCCGGAACCTGAGGATTCCTCTCCAGTGTTGCCATGCATCTTGGGGTGCTTCTGAGTCTCCCCAGGGGAGTCAGGCCTCGTCTCGAGTCGGGGCATGCACGTGCACTTTCCTCCCGTCCTGCAGCAGTAGTGTCACGCTTCCTGTCACGTGGATCAAGGGATCTGTGGCTTTCCCTTGAGGCTGTCCCTCGAGGCTTTCCCACGAGGCTTTCCCACAGGGCTGTGCCACGTGCCACCTTGGTGTGAGTCGATCCTCGGCGTGAAAGATGAGCCGGTGAAGGGAAAAGAGGTTCCTCTGGAATGGACTGAGACATCTGGGGGACTCTTGGAAAGGTGGCACGACCCTGGAATTCCTCTCGCCGTTCCTGTTGAGAGGGCCTCCTCTTGAGATGCGACGGGAACGCCGGGAACTCTTTCCCGACGAAGCAGGGACAGGATCCCCCATCTCGAGCTACGAGGCGGAAACGGGGCTCCTCTGGATGTGGGCGGGACCCTCGTGATTCCTCTCGAGTGGAGACGGGTATGTCGGGGAAATTCTTGATTTGCACCAAGGGTGTGAAGGACCCTTTCGAAGTTCCAGAAGTGAGGTGTGATCCGCCTCGTGACACCTCAGCAGAAATGGGCCTCATCTCGCCTGGAGGGGAGAACCTCCTGGATTTTCTCGAGTTGCGGCAGGTCTTCTCGAGTTACGACTGGGACCTCAGGGACCCGCTCTGGTGGCCTCAGGAAAGGCCAGTCCCCATGCGAGTTGCTAGGGGACCTCTCGGGATTCCTCTCCCGTCCATGCCGGGGCCTCAGTCCTTGTGTGGAGTCGGGGCCGGAACCTGAGGAATCCTCTCCAGTGTTGCCATGGATCTTGGGGTGCTTCTGAGTATCCCCAGGGCAGTCAGGCCTCGTCTCGAGTGGGGGCATGCACGTAAGCTTTCCTCCCGAACTGCAGCAGTAGTGTCAAGCTTCCTGTCACGTGGATCAAGGGATCTGTGGCTTTCCCTCGAGGCTGTCCCTCGAGGCTTTCCCACGAGGTTTTCCCACAGGGCTGTGCCACGTGCCACCTTGGTGTGAGTCGATCCTCGGCGTGAAAGACGAGCCGGTGAAGGGAAAAGAGGTTCCTCTGGAATGGACTGAGACATCTGGGGGACTCTTGGAAGGGTGGCATGACCCTGGAGTTCCTCTCGCCGTTCCTGTTGAGAGGGCCTCCTCTTGAGATGCGACGGGAACGCCGGGAACTCTTTCCCGACGAAGCAGGGACAGGATCCCTCATCTCGAGCTACGAGGCCGAAACGGGGCTCCTCTGGATCTGGGCGGGACCCTCGTGATTCCTCTCGAGTGGAGACGGGTATGTCGGGGAACTTCTTGATTTGCAGCAAGGGTGTGAAGGAGCCTTTCGAGGTTCCAGAGGTGAGGTGTGATTCGCCTCGTGACACCTCAGCAGAAATGGGCCTCATCTCGCCTGGAGGGGAGAACCTCCTGGATTTTCTCGAGTTGCGGCAGGTCTTCTCGAGTTATGACGGGGACCTCAGGGACCCGCTCTGGTGGCCTCAGGAAAGGCCAGTCCCCATGCGAGTTGCTAGGGGACCTCACGGGATTCCTCTCCTGTCCATGCCGGGGCCTCAGTCCTTGTGCGGAGTCGGGGCCGGAACCTGAGGGTTCCTCTCCAGTGTTGCCATGGATCTTGGGGTGCTTCTGAGTCTCCCCAGGGGAGTCAGGCCTCGTCTCGAGTGGGGGCATGCACGTGCGCTTTCCTCCCGAGCTGCAGCAGTAGTGTCACGCTTCCTGTCACGTGGATCAAGGTATCTGTGGCTTTCCCTCGAGGCTGTCCCTCGAGGCTTTCCCACGAGGCTTTCCCACAGGGCTGTGCCACGTGCCACCTTGGTGTGAGTCGATCCTCGGCGTGAAAGACGAGCCGGTGAAGGGAAAAGAGGTTCCTCTGGAATGGACTGAGACATCTGGGGGACTCTTGGAAAGGTGGCACGACCCTGGAGTTCCTCTCGCCGTTCCTGTTGAGAGGGCTTCCTCTTGAGATGCGACGGGAACGCCGGGAACTCTTTCCCGACGAAGCAGGGACAGGATCCCTCATCTCGAGCTACGAGGCCGAAACGGGGCTCCTCTGGATCTGGGCGGGACCCTCGTGATTCCTCTCGAGTGGAGACGGGTATGTCGGGGAACTTCTTGATTTACACCAAGGGTGTGAAGGACCCTTTCGAATTTCCAGAGGTGAGGTGTGATCAGCCTCGAGACGCCTCAGCGGAAATGGGCCTCATCTCGCCTGGAGGGGAGAACCTCCTGGATTTTCTCGAGTTGCGGCAGGTCTTCTCGAGTTACGACGGGGACCTCAGGGACCCGCTCTGGTGGCCTCAGGAAAGGCCAGTCCCCATGCGAGCTGCTAGGGGACCTCACGGGATTCCTCTCCTGTCCATGCCGGGGCCTCAGTCCTTGTGCGGAGTCGGGGCCGGAACCTGAGGATTCCTCTCCAGTGTTGCCATGGATCTTGGGGTGCTTCTGAGTCTCCCCAGGGGAGTCAGGCCTCGTCTCGAGTGGGGGCATGCACGTGCGCTTTCCTCCCGAGCTGCAGCAGTAGTGTCACGCTTCCTGTCACGTGGATCAAGGGATCTGTGGCTTTCCCTCGAGGCTGTCCCTCGAGGCTTTCCCACGAGGCTTTCCCACAGGGCTGTGCCACGTGCCACCTTGGTGTGAGTCGATCCTCGGCGTGAAAGACGAGCCGGTGAAGGGAAAAGAGGTTCCTCTGGAATGGACTGAGACATCTGGGGGACTCTTGGAAAGGTGGCACGACCCTGGAGTTCCTCTCGCCGTTCCTGTTGAGAGGGCCTCCTCTTGAGATGCGACGGGAACGCCGGGAACTCTTTCCCGACGAAGCAGGGACAGGATCCCTCATCTCGAGCTACGAGGCCGAAACGGGGCTCCTCTGGATGTGGGCGGGACCCTCGTGATTCCTCTCGAGTGGAGACGGGTATGTCGGGGAACTCCTTGATTTGCAGCAAGGGTGTGAAGGAGCCTTTTGAAGTTCCAGACGTGAGGTGTGATTCGCCTCGTGACACCTCAGCAGAAATGGGCCTCATCTCGCCTGGAGGGGAGAACCTCCTGGATTTTCTCGAGTTGCGACAGGTCTTCTCGAGTTACGACGGGGACCTCAGGGACCCGCTCTGGTGGCCTCAGGAAAGGCCAGTCCCCATGCGAGTTGCTAGGGGACCTCTCGGGATTCCTCTCCTGTCCATGCCGGGGCCTCAGTCCTTGTGCGGAGTCGGGGCCGGAACCTGAGGATTCCTCTCCAGTGTTGCCATGGATCTTGGGGTGCTTCTGAGTCTCCCCAGGGGAGTCAGGCCTCGTCTCGAGTGGGGGCATGCACGTGCGCTTTCCTCCCGAGCTGCAGCAGTAGTGTCACGCTTCCTGTCACGTGGATCAAGGGATCTGTGGCTTTCCCTCGAGGCTGTCCCTCGAGGCTTTCCCACGAGGCTTTCCCACAGGGCTGTGCCACGTGCCACCTTGGTGTGAGTCGATCCTCGGCGTGAAAGACGAGCCGGTGAAGGGAAAAGAGGTTCCTCTGGAATGGACTGAGACATCTGGGGGACTCTTGGAAAGGTGGCACGACCCTGGAGTTCCTCTCGCCGTTCCTGTTGAGAGGGCCTCCTCTTGAGATGCGACGGGAACGCCGGGAACTCTTTCCCGAAGAAGCAGGGACAGGATCCCTCATCTCGAGCTACGAGGCCGAAACGGGGCTCCTCTGGATGTGGGCGGGACCCTCGTGATTCCTCTCGAGTGGAGACGGGTATGTCGGGGAACTTCTTGATTTGCACCAAGGGTGTGAAGGACCCTTTCGAAGTTCCAGAGGTGAGGTGTGATCAGCCTCGAGACGCCTCAGCGGAAATGGGCCTCATCTCGCCTGGAGGGGAGAACCTCCTGGATTTTCTCGAGTTGCGGCAGGTCTTCTCGAGTTACGACGGGGACCTCAGGGACCCGCTCTGGTGGCCTCAGGAAAGGCCAGTCCCCATGCGAGTTGCTAGGGGGCCTCTCGGGATTCCTCTCCCGTCCATGCCGGGGCCTCAGTCCTTGTGTGGAGTCGGGGCCGGAACCTGAGGATTCCTCTCCAGTGTTGCCATGGATCTTGGGGTGCTTCTGAGTCTCCCCAGGGGAGTCGGGCCTCGTCTCGAGTGGGGGCATGCACGTGCGCTTTCCTCCCGAGCTGCAGCAGTAGTGTCACTCTTCCTGTCACGTGGATCAAGGGATCTGTGGCTTTCCCTCGAGGCTGTCCCTCGAGGCTTTCCCACGAGGCTTTCCCACAGGGCTGTGCCACATGCCACCTTGGTGTGAGTCGATCCTCGGCGTGAAAGACGAGCCGGTGAAGGGAAAAGAGGTTCCTCTGGAATGGACTGAGACATCTGGGGGACTCTTGGAAAGGTGGCACGACCCTGGAGTTCCTCTCGCCGTTCCTGTTGAGAGGGCCTCCTCTTGAGATGCGACGGGAACGCCGGGAACTCTTTCCCGACGAAGCAGGGAAAGGATCCCTCATCTCGAGCTACGAGGCGGAAACGGGGCTCCTCTGGATGTGGGCGGGACCCTCGTGATTCCTCTCGAGTGGAGACGGGTATGTCAGGGAACTTCTTGATTTGCACCAAGGGTGTGAAGGACCCTTTCGAAGTTCCAGAGGGGAGGTGTGATCAGCCTCGAGAGGCCTCAGCGGAAATGGTCCTCATCTCGCCTGGAGGGGAGAACCTCCTGGATTTTCTCGAGTTGCGGCAGGTCTTCTCGAGTTACGACGGGGACCTCAGGGACCCGCTCTGGTGGCCTCAGGAAAGGCCAGTCCCCTTGCGAGTTGCTAGGGGGCCTCTCGGGATTCCTCTCCCGTCCATGCCGGGGCCTCAGTCCTTGTGTGGAGTCGGGCCCGGAACCTGAGGATTCCTCTCCAGTGTTGCCATGGATCTTGGGGTGCTTCTGAGTCTCCCCAGGGGAGTCGGGCCTCGTCTCCAGTGGGGGCATGCACGTGCGCTTTCCTCCCGAGCTGCAGCAGCAGTGTCACGTTTCCTTTCACGTGGATCAAGGGATCTGTGGCTTTCCCTCGAGGCTGTCCCTCGAGGCTTTCCCACGAGGCTTTCCCACAGGGCTGTGCCACGTGCCACCTTGGTGTGAGTCGATCCTCGGCGTGAAAGACGAGCCGGTGAAGGGAAAAGAGGTTCCTCTGGAATGGACTGAGACATCTGGGGGACTCTTGGAATGGTGGCACGACCCTGGAGTTCCTCTCGCCGTTCCTGTTGAGAGGGCCTCCTCTTGAGATGCGACGGGAACGCCGGGAACTCTTTCCCGACGAAGCAGGGACAGGATCCCTCATCTCGAGCTACGAGGCGGAAACGGGGCTCCTCTGGATGTGGGCGGGTCCCTCGTGATTCCTCTCGAGTGGAGACGGCTATGTCGGGGAACTTCTTGATTTGCAGCAAGGGTGTGAAGGAGCCTTTCGAAGTTCCAGAGGTGAGATGTGATCAGCCTCGAGACGCCTCAGCAGAAATGGGCCTCATCTCGCCTGGAGGGGAGAACCTCCTGGATTTTCTCCAGTTGCGGCATGTCTTCACGAGTTACGAAGGGGACCTCAGGGACCCGCTCTGGTGGCCTCAGGAAAGGCCAGTCCCCATGCGAGTTGCTAGGGGTCTCTCGGGATTCCTCTCCCGTCCATGCCGGGGCCTCAGTCCTTGTGTGGAGTCGGGGCCGGAACCTGAGGATTCCTCTCCAGTGTTGCCATGGATCTTGGGGTGCTTCTGAGTCACCCCAGGGGAGTCAGGCCTCGTCTCGAGTGGGGGCATGCACGTGCGCTTTCCTCTCGAGCTGCAGCAGTAGTGTCACGCTTCCTGTCACGTGGATCAAGGGATCTGTGGCTTTCCCTCGAGGCTGTCCCTCGAGGCTTTCCCACGAGGCTTTCCCACAGGGCTGTGCCACGTGCCACCTTGGTGGGAGTCGATCCTCGGCGTGAAATACAAGCCGGTGAAGGGAAAAGAGGTTCCTCTGTAATGGACTGAGACATCTGGGGGACTTTGGAAAGGTGGCACGACACTGGAGTTCCTCTCGCCGTTCCTGTTGAGAGGGGCTCCTCTTGAGATGCGACGGGAACTCGGGGAACTCTTTCCCGACGAAGCAGGGACAGGATCCCTCATCTCGAGCTATGAGGCCGAAACGGGGCGCCTCTGAATGTGGGCGGGACCCTCGTGATTCCTCTCGAGTGGAGACGGGTATGTCGGGGAACTTCTTGATTTGCAGCAAGGGTGTGAAGGAGCCTTTCGAAGTTCCGGAGGTGAGGTGTGATCCGCCTCGTGACACCTCAGCAGAAATGGGCCTCATCTCGCCTGGAGGGGAGAACCTCCTGGATTTTCTCGAGTTGCGGCAGGTCTTCTCGAGTTACGACGGGGACCACATGGACCCGCTCTGGTGGCCTCAGGAAAGGCCAGTCCCCATGCGAGTTGCTAGGGGACCTCTCGGGATTACTCTCCCGTCCATGCCGGGGCCTCAGTCCTTGTGTGGAGTCGGGGCCGGAACCTGAGGATTCCTCTCCAGTGTTGCCATGGATCTTGGGGTGCTTCTGAGTCTCCCCAGGGGAGTCGGGCCTCGTCTCGAGTGGGGGCATGCACGTGCGGTTTCCTCCCGAGCTGCAGCAGCAGTGTCACGCTTCCTTTCACGTGGATCAAGGGATCTGTGGCTTTCCCTCGAGGCTGTCCCTCGAGGCTTTCCCACGAGGCTTTCCCACAGGGCTGTGCCACGTGCCACCTTGGTGTGAGTCGATCCTCGGCGTGAAAGACGAGCCGGTGAAGGGAAAAGAGGTTCCTCTGGAATGGACTGAGACATCTGGGGGACTCTTGGAATGGTGGCACGACCCTGGAGTTCCTCTCGCCGTTCCTGTTGAGAGGGCCTCCTCTTGAGATGCGACGGGAACGCCGGGAACTCTTTCCCGACGAAGCAGGGAAAGGATCCCTCATCTCGAGCTACGAGGCGGAAACGGGGCTCCTCTGGATGTGGGCGGGACCCTCGTGATTCCTCTCGAGTGGAGACGGGTATGTCGGGGAACATCTTGATTTGCACCAAGGGTGTGAAGGACCCTTTCGAAGTTCCAGAGGTGAGGTGTGATCAGCCTCGAGAGGCCTCAGCGGAAATGGGCCTCATCTCGCCTGGAGGGGAGAACCTCCTGGATTTTCTCGAGTTGCGGCAGGTCTTCTCGAGTTACGACGGGGACCTCCGGGACCCGCTCTGGTGGCCCTATGAAAGGCCAGTCCCCTTGCGAGTTGCTAGGGGGCCTCTCGGGATTCCTCTCCCGTCCATGCCGGGGCCTCAGTCCTTGTGTGGAGTCGGGGCCGGAACCTGAGGATTCCTCTCCAGTGTTGCCATGGATCTTGGGGTGCTTCTGAGTCTCCCCAGGGGAGTCAGGCCTCGTCTCGAGTGGGGGCATGCACGTGCGCTTTCCTCCCGAGCTGCAGCAGTAGTGTCACGCTTCCTGTCACGTGGATCAAGGGATCTGTGGCTTTCCCTCGAGGCTGTCCCTCGAGGCTTTCCCACGAGGCTTTCCCACAGGGCTGTGCCACGTGCCACCTTGGTGTGAGTCGATCCTCGGCGTGAAAGACGAGCCGTTGAAGGGAAAAGAGGTTCCTCTGGAATGGACTGAGACATCTGGGGGACTCTTGGAATGGTGGCACGACCCTGGAGTTCCTCTCGACGTTCCTGTTGAGAGGGCCTCCTCTTGAGATGCGACGGGAACGCCGGGAACTCTTTCCCGACGAAGCAGGGAAAGGATCCCTCATCTCGAGCTACGAGGCGGAAACGGGGCTCCTCTGGATGTGGGCGGGACCCTCGTGATTCCTCTCGACGGCCTCCTCTTGAGATGCGACGGGAACGCCGGGAACTCTTTCCCGACGAAGCAGGGAAAGGATCCCTCATCTCGAGCTACGAGGCGGAAACGGGGCTCCTCTGGATGTGGGCGGGTCCCTCGTGATTCCTCTCGAGTGGAGACGGGTATGTCGGGGAACTTCTTGATTTGCACCAAGGGTGTGAAGGAGCCTTTCGAAGTTCCAGAGGTGAGATGTGATCAGCCTCGAGACGCCTCAGCAGAAATGGGCCTCATCTCGCCTGGAGGGGAGAACCTCCTGGATTTTCTCGAGTTGCGGCATGTCTTCACGAGTTACGAAGGGGACCTCAGGGACCCGCTCTGGTGGCCTCAGGAAAGGCCAGTCCCCATGCGAGTTGCTAGGGGTCTCTCGGGATTCCTCTCCCGTCCATGCCGGGGCCTCAGTCCTTGTGTGGAGTCGGGGCTGGAACCTGAGGATTCCTCTCCAGTGTTGCCATGGATCTTGGGGTGCTTCTGAGTCTCCCCAGGGGAGTCGGGCCTCGTCTCGAGTGGGGGCATGCACGTGCGCTTTCCTCCCGAGCTGCAGCAGCAGTGTCACGCTTCCTTTCACGTGGATCTAGGGATCTGTGGCTTTCCCTCGAGGCTGTCCCTCGAGGCTTTCCCACGAGGCTTTCCCACAGGGCTGTGCCACGTGCCACCTTGGTGTGAGTCGATCTTCGGCGTGAAGACGAGCCGGTGAAGGGAAAAGAGGTTCCTCTGGAATGGACTGAGACATCTGGGGGACTCTTGGAATGGTGGCACGACCCTGGAGTTTCTCTCGCCGTTCCTGTTGAGAGGGCCTCCTCTTGAGATGCGACGGGAACGCCGGGAACTCTTTCCCGACGAAGCAGGGAAAGGATCCCTCATCTCGAGCTACGAGGCGGAAACGGGGCTCCTCTGGATGTGGGCGGGACCCTCGTGATTCCTCTCGAGTGGAGACGGGTATGTCGGGGAACTTCTTGATTTGCACCAAGGGTGTGAAGGACCCTTTCGAAGTTCCAGAGGTGAGGTGTGATCCGCCTCGTGACACCTCAGCGGAAATGGGCCTCATCTCGCCTGGAGGGGAGAACCTCCTGGATTTTCTCGAGTTGCGGCAGGTCTTCTCGAGTTACGACGGGGACCACAGGGACCCGCTCTGGTGGCCTCAGGAAAGGCCAGTCCCCTTGCGAGTTGCTAGGGGGCCTCTCGGGATTCCTCTCCCGTCCATGCCGGGGCCTCAGTCCTTGTGTGGAGTCGGGCCCGGAATCTGAGGATTCCTCTCCAGGGTTGCCATGGATCTTGGGGTGCTTCTGAGTCTCCCCAGGGGAGTCAGGCCTCGTCTCGAGTGGGGGCATGCACGTGCGCTTTCCTCCCGAGCTGCAGCAGTAGTGTCACGCTTCGTGTCACGTGGATCAAGGGATCTGTGGCTTTCCCTCGAGGCTGTCCCTCGAGGCTTTCCCACGAGGCTTTCCCACAGGGCTGTGCCACGTGCCACCTTGGTGTGAGTCGATCCTCGGCGTGAAAGACGAGCCGGTGAAGGGAAAAGAGGTTCCTCTGGAATGGACTGAGACATCTGGGGGACTCTTGGAATGGTGGCACGACCCTGGAGTTCCTCTCGCCGTTCCTGTTGAGAGGGCCTCCTCTTGAGATGCGACGGGAACGCCGGGAAATCTTTCCCGACGAAGCAGGGAAAGGATCCCTCATCTCGAGCTACGAGGCGGAAACGGGGCTCCTCTGGATGTGGGCGGGTCCCTCGTGATTCCTCTCGAGTGGAGACGGCTATGTCGGGGAACTTCTTGATTTGCACCAAGGGTGTGAGGGAGCCTTTCGAAGTTCCAGAGGTGAGATGTGATCAGCCTCGAGACGCCTCAGCAGAAATGGGCCTCATCTCGCCTGGAGGGGAGAACCTCCTGGATTTTCTCGAGTTGCGGCATGTCTTCACGAGTTACGAAGGGGACCTCAGGGACCCGCTCTGGTGGCCTCAGGAAAGGCCAGTCCCCATGCGAGTTGCTAGGGGTCTCTCGGGATTCCTCTCCCGTCCATGCCGGGGCCTCAGTCCTTGTGTGGAGTCGGGGCCGGAACCTGAGGATTCCTCTCCAGTGTTGCCATGGATCTTGGGGTGCTTCTGAGTCTCCCCAGGGGAGTCAGGCCTCATCTCGAGTGGGGGCATGCACGTGCGCTTTCCTCTCGAGCTGCAGCAGTAGTGTCACGCTTCCTGTCACGTGGATCAAGGGATCTGTGGCTTTCCCTCGAGGCTGTCCCTCGAGGCTTTCCCACGAGGCTTTCCCACAGGGCTGTGCCACGTTCCACCTTGGTGGGAGTCGATCCTCGGCGTGAAAGACAAGCCGGTGAAGGGAAAAGAGGTTCCTCTGGAATGGACTGAGACATCTGGGGGACTCTTGGAAAGGTGGCACGACCCTGGAGTTCCTCTCGCCGTTCCTGTTGAGAGGGCCTCCTCTTGAGATGCGACGGGAACTCCGGGAACTCTTTCCCGACGAAGCAGGGACAGGATCCCTCATCTCGAGCTACGAGGCCGAAACGGGGCTCCTCTGAATGTGGGCGGGACCCTCGTGATTCCTCTCGAGTGGAGACGGGTATGTCGGGGAACTTCTTGATTTGCAGCAAGGGTGTGAAGGAGCCTTTCGAAGTTCCAGAGGTGAGGTGTGATCCGCCTCGTGACACCTCAGCAGAAATGGGCCTCATCTCGCCTGGAGGGGAGAACCTCCTGGATTTTCTCGAGTTGCGGCAGGTCTTCTCGAGTTACGACGGGGACCACATGAACCCGCTCTGGTGGCCTCAGGAAAGGCCAGTCCCCATGCGAGTTGCTAGGGGACCTCTCGGGATTCCTCTCCCGTCCATGCCGGGGCCTCAGTCCTTGTGTGGAGTCGGGGCCGGAACCTAAGGATTCCTCTCCAGTGTTGCCATGGATCTTGGGGTGCTTCTGAGTCTCCCCAGGGGAGTCGGGCCTCGTCTCGAGTGGGGGCATGCACGTGCGCTTTCCTCCCGAGCTGCAGCAGCAGTGTCACGCTTCCTTTCACGTGGATCAAGGGATCTGTGGCTTTCCCTCGAGGCTGTCCCTCGAGGCATTCCCATGAGGCTTTCCCACAGGGCTGTTCCACGTGCCACCTTGGTGTGAGTCGATCCTCGGCGTGAAAGACGAGCCGGTGAAGGGAAAAGAGGTTCCTCTGGAATGGACTGAGACATCTGGGGGACTCTTGGAATGGTGGGACGACCCTGGAGTTCCTCTCGCCGATCCTGTTGAGAGGGCCTCCTCTTGAGATGCGACGGGAACGCCGGGAACTCTTTCCCGACGAAGCAGGGAAAGGATCCCTCATCTCGAGCTACGAGGCGGTAACGGGGCTCCTCTGGATGTGGGCGGGACCCTCGTGATTCCTCTCGAGTGGAGACGGGTATGTCGGGGAACTTCTTGATTTGCACCAAGGGTGTGAAGGACCCTTTCGAAGTTCCAGAGGTGAGGTGTGATCCGCCTCGTGACACCTCAGCGGAAATGGGCCTCATCTCGCCTGGAGGGGAGAACCTCCTGGATTTTCTCGAGTTGCGGCAGGTCTTCTCGAGTTACGACGGGGACCACAGGGACCCGCTCTGGTGGCCTCAGGAAAGGCCAGTCCCCATGCGAGTTGCTAGGGGACCTCTCGGTATTCCTCTCCCGTCCATGCCGGGGCCTCAGTCCTTGTGTGGAGTCGGGGCCGGAACCTGAGGATTCCTCTCCAGTGTTGCCATGGATCTTGGGGTGCTTCTGAGTCTCCCCAGGGGAGTCGGGCCTCGTCTCGAGTGGGGGCATGCACGTGCGCTTTCCTCCCGAGCTGCAGCAGCAGTGTCACGCTTCCTTTCACGTGGATCAAGGGATCTGTGGCTTTCCCTCGAGGCTGTCCCTCGAGGCTTTCCCACGAGGCTTTCCCACAGGGCTGTGCCACGTGCCACCTTGGTGTGAGTCGATCCTCGGCGTGAAAGACGAGCCGGTGAAGGGAAAAGAGGTTCCTCTGGAATGGACTGAGACATCTGGGGGACTCTTGGAATGGTGGCACGACCCTGGAGTTCCTCTCGCCGTTCCTGTTGAGAGGGCCTCCTCTTGAGATGCGACGGGAACGCCGGGAACTCTTTCCCGACGAAGCAGGGAAAGGATCCCTCATCTCGAGCTACGAGGCGGAAACGGGGCTCCTCTGGATGTGGGCGGGACCCTCGTGATTCCTCTCGAGTGGAGACGGGTATGTCGGGGAACTTCTTGATTTGCACCAAGGGTGTGAAGGACCCTTTCGAAGTTCCAGAGGGGAGGTGTGATCAGCCTCGAGAGGCCTCAGCGGAAATGGGCCTCATCTCGCCTGGAGGGGAGAACCTCCTGGATTTTCTCGAGTTGCGGCAGGTCTTCTCGAGTTACGACGGGGACCTCAGGGACCCGCTCTGGTGGCCTCAGGAAAGGCCAGTCCCCTTGCGAGTTGCTAGGGGGCCTCTCGCGATTCCTCTCCCGTCCATGCCGGGGCCTCAGTCCTTGTGTGGAGTCGGGGCCGGAACCTGAGGATTCCTCTCCAGTGTTGCCATGGATCTTGGGGTGCTTCTGAGTCTCCCCAGGGGAGTCAGGCCTCGTCTCGAGTGGGGGCATGCACGTGCGCTTTCCTCCCGAGCTGCAACAGTAGTGTCACGCTTCCTGTCACGTGGATCAAGGGATCTGTGGCTTTCCCTCGAGGCTGTCCCTCGAGACTTTCCCACGAGGCTTTCCCACAGGGCTGTGCCACGTGCCACCTTGGTCTGAGTCAATCCTCGGCGTGAAAGACGAGCCGGTGAAGGGAAAAGAGGTTCCTCTGGAATGGACTGAGACATCTGGGGGACTCTTGGAATGGTGGCACGACCCTGGAGTTCCTCTCGCCGTTCCTGTTGAGAGGGCCTCCTCTTGAGATGCGACGGGAACGCCGGGAACTCTTTCCCGACGAAGCAGGGAAAGGATCCCTCATCTCGAGCTACGAGGCGGAAACGGGGCTCCTCTGGATGTGGGCGGGTCCCTCGTGATTCCTCTCGAGTGGAGACGGCTATGTCGGGGAACTTCTTGATTTGCACCAAGGGTGTGAAGGAGCCTTTCGAAGTTCCAGAGGTGAGATGTGATCAGCCTCGAGACGCCTCAGCAGAAATGGGCCTCATCTCGCCTGGAGGGGAGAACCTCCTGGATTTTCTCGAGTTGCGGCATGTCTTCACGAGTTACGAAGGGGACCTCAGGGACCCGCTCTGGTGGCCTCAGGAAAGGCCAGTCCCCATGCGAGTTGCTAGGGGTCTCTCGGGATTCCTCTCCCGTCCATGCCGGGGCCTCAGTCCTTGTGTGGATTCGGGGCCGGAACCTGAGGATTCCTCTCCAGTGTTGCCATGGATCTTGGGGTGCTTCTGAGTCTCCCCAGGGGAGTCAGGCCTCGTCTCGAGTGGGGGCATGCACGTGCGCTTTCCTCTCGAGCTGCAGCAGTAGTGTCACGCTTCCTGTCACGTGGATCAAGGGATCTGTGGCTTTCCCTCGAGGCTTTCCCACGAGGCTTTCCCACAGGGCTGTGCCACGTGCCACCTTGGTGGGAGTCGAACTTCGGCGTGAAAGACAAGCCGGTGAAGGGAAAAGAGGTTCCTCTGGAATGGACTGAGACATCTGGGGGACTCTTGGAAAGGTGGCACGACACTGGAGTTCCTCTCGCCGTTCCTGTTGAGAGGGCCTCCTCTTGAGATGCGACGGGAACTCCGGGAACTCTTCCCGATGAAGCAGGGACAGGATCCCTCATCTCGAGCTACGAGGCCGAAACGGGGCGCCTCTGAATGTGGGCGGGACCCTCGTGATTCCTCTCGAGTGGAGACGGGTATGTCGGGGAACTTCTTGATTTGCAGCAAGGGTGTGAAGGAGCCTTTCGAAGTTCCAGAGGTGAGGTGTGATCCGCCTCGTGACACCTCAGCAGAAATGGGCCTCATCTCGCCTGGAGGGGAGAACCTCCTGGATTTTCTCGAGTTGCGGCAGGTCTTCTCGAGTTACGACGGGGACCACATGGACCCGCTCTGGTGGCCTCAGGAAAGGCCAGTCCCCATGCGAGTTGCTAGGGGACCTCTCGGGATTCCTCTCCCGTCCATGCCGGGGCCTCAGTCCTTGTGTGGAGTCGGGGCCGGAACCTAAGGATTCCTCTCCAGTGTTGCCATGGATCTTGGGGTGCTTCTGAGTCTCCCCAGGGGAGTCGGGCCTCGTCTCGAGTGGGGGCATGCACGTGCGCTTTCCTCCCGAGCTGCAGCAGCAGTGTCACGCTTCCTTTCACGTGGATCAAGGGATCTGTGGCTTTCCCTCGAGGCTGTCCCTCGAGGCATTCCCATGAGGCTTTCCCACAGGGCTGTTCCACGTGCCACCTTGGTGTGAGTCGATCCTCGGCGTGAAAGACGAGCCGGTGAAGGGAAAAGAGGTTCCTCTGGAATGGACTGAGACATCTGGGGGACTCTTGGAATGGTGGCACGACCCTGGAGTTCCTCTCGCCGTTCCTGTTGAGAGGGCCTCCTCTTGAGATGCGACGGGAACGCCGGGAACTCTTTCCCGACGAAGCAGGGAAAGGATCCCTCATCTCGAGCTACGAGGCGGAAACGGGGCTCCTCTGGATGTGGGCGGGACCCTCGTGATTCCTCTCGAGTGGAGACGGGTATGTCGGGGAACTTCTTGATTTGCACCAAGGGTGTGAAGGACCCTTTCGAAGTTCCAGAGGGGAGGTGTGATCATCCTCGAGACGCCTCAGCGGAAATGGGCCTCATCTCGCCTGGAGGGGAGAACCTCCTGGATTTTCTCGAGTTGCGGCAGGTCTTCTCGAGTTACGACGGGGACCTCAGGGACCCGCTCTGGTGGCCTCAGGAAAGGCCAGTCCCCTTGCGAGTTGCTAGGGGACCTCTCGGGATTCCTCTCCCGTCCATGCCGGGGCCTCAGTCCTTGTGTGGAGTCCGGCCCGGAACCTGAGGATTCCTCTCCAGTGTTGCCATGGATCTTGGGGTGCTTCTGAGTCTCCCCAGGGGAGTCAGGCCTCGTCTCGAGTGGGGGCATGCACGTGCGCTTTCCGCCCGAGCTGCAGCAGTAGTGTCACGCTTCCTGTCACGTGGATCAAGGGATCTGTGGCTTTCCCTCGAGGCTGTCCCTCGAGACTTTCCCACGAGGCTTTCCCACAGGGCTGTGCCACGTGCCACCTTGGTGTGAGTCAATCCTCGGCGTGAAAGACGAGCCGGTGAAGGGAAAAGAGGTTCCTCTGGAATGGACTGAGACATCTGGGGGACTCTTGGAATGGTGGCACGACCCTGGAGTTCCTCTCGCCGTTCCTGTTGAGAGGGCCTCCTCTTGAGATGCGACGGGAACGCCGGGAACTCTTTCCCGACGAAGCAGGGAAAGGATCCCTCATCTCGAGCTACGAGGCCGAAACGGGGCTCCTCTGGATGTGGGCGGGTCCCTCGTGATTCCTCTCGAGTGGAGACGGCTATGTCGGGGAACTTCTTGATTTGCACCAAGGGTGTGAAGGAGCCTTTCGAAGTTCCAGAGGTGAGATGTGATCAGCCTCGAGACGCCTCAGCAGAAATGGGCCTCATCTCGCCTGGAGGGGAGAACCTCCTGGATTTTCTCGAGTTGCGGCATGTCTTCACGAGTTACGAAGGGGACCTCAGGGACCCGCTCTGGTGGCCTCAGGAAAGGCCAGTCCCCATGCGAGTTGCTAGGGGTCTCTCGGGATTCCTTTCCCGTCCATGCCGGGGCCTCAGTCCTTGTGTGGATTCGGGGCCGGAACCTGAGGATTCCTCTCCAGTGTTGCCATGGATCTTGGGGTGCTTCTGAGTCTCCCCAGGGGAGTCAGGCCTCGTCTCGAGTGGGGGCATGCACGTGCGCTTTCCTCTCGAGCTGCAGCAGTAGTGTCACGCTTCCTGTCACGTGGATCAAGGGATCTGTGGCTTTCCCTCGAGGCTTTCCCACGAGGCTTTCCCACAGGGCTGTGCCACGTGCCACCTTGGTGGGAGTCGAACCTCGGCGTGAAAGACAAGCCGGTGAAGGGAAAAGAGGTTCCTCTGGAATGGACTGAGACATCTGGGGGACTCTTGGAAAGGTGGCACGACACTGGAGTTCCTCTCGCCGTTCCTGTTGAGAGGGCCTCCTCTTGAGATGCGACGGGAACTCCGGGAACTCTTTCCCGATGAAGCAGGGACAGGATCCCTCATCTCGAGCTACGAGGCCGAAACGGGGCGCCTCTGAATGTGGGCGGGACCCTCGTGATTCCTCTCGAGTGGAGACGGGTATGTCGGGGAACTTCTTGATTTGCAGCAAGGGTGTGAAGGAGCCTTTCGAAGTTCCAGAGGTGAGGTGTGATCCGCCTCGTGACACCTCAGCAGAAATGGGCCTCATCTCGCCTGGAGGGGAGAACCTCCTGGATTTTCTCGAGTTGCGGCAGGTCTTCTCGAGTTACGACGGGGACCACATGGACCCGCTCTGGTGGCCTCAGGAAAGGCCAGTCCCCATGCGAGTTGCTAGGGGACCTCTCGGGATTCCTCTCCCGTCCATGCCGGGGCCTCAGTCCTTGTGTGGAGTCGGGGCTGGAACCTGAGGTTTCCTCTCCAGTGTTGCCATGGATCTTGGGGTGCTTCTGAGTCTCCCCAGGGGAGTCGGGCCTCGTCTCGAGTGGGGGCATGCACGTGCGCTTTCCTCCCGAGCTGCAGCAGCAGTGTCACGCTTCCTTTCACGTGGATCAAGGGATCTGTGGCTTTCCCTCGAGGCTGTCCCTCGAGGCTTTCCCACGAGGCTTTCGCACAGTGCTGTGCCACGTGCCACCTTGGTGTGAGTCGATCCTCGGCGTGAAAGACGAGCCGGTGAAGGGAAAAGAGGTTCCTCTGGAATGGACTGAGACATCTGGGGGACTCTTGGAAAGGTGGCACGACCCTGGAGTTCCTCTCGCCGTTCCTGTTGAGAGGGCCTCCTCTTGAGATGCGACGGGAACGCCGGGAACTCTTTCCCGACGAAGCAGGGAAAGGATCCCTCATCTCGAGCTACGAGGCGGAAACGGGGCTCCTCTGGATGTGGGCGGGTCCCTCGTGATTCCTCTCGAGTGGAGACGGGTATGTCGGGGAACTTCTTGATTTGCACCAAGGGTGTGAAGGAGCCTTTCGAAGTTCCAGAGGTGAGATGTGATCAGCCTCGAGACGCCTCAGCAGAAATGGGCCTCATCTCGCCTGGAGGGGAGAACCTCCTGGATTTTCTCGAGTTGCGGCATGTCTTCACGAGTTACGAAGGGGACCTCAGGGACCCGCTCTGGTGGCCTCAGGAAAGGCCAGTCCCCATGCGAGTTGCTAGGGGTCTCTCGGGATTCCTCTCCCGTCCATGCCGGGGCCTCAGTCCTTGTGTGGAGTCGGGCCCGGAATCTGAGGATTCCTCTCCAGTGTTGCCATGGATCTTGGGGTGCTTCTGAGTCTCCCCAGGGGAGTCAGGCCTCGTCTCGAGTGGGGGCATGCACGTGCGCTTTCCTCCCGAGCTGCAGCAGTAGTGTCACGCTTCCTGTCACGTGGATCAAGGGATCTGTGGCTTTCCCTCGAGGCTGTCCCCCGAGGCTTTCCCACGAGGCTTTCCCACAGGGCTGTGCCACGTGCCACCTTGGTGTGAGTCGATCCTCGGCGTGAAAGACGAGCCGGTGAAGGGAAAAGAGGTTCCTCTGGAATGGACTGAGACATCTGGGGGACTCTTGGAATGGTGGCACGACCCTGGAGTTCCTCTCGCCGTTCCTGTTGAGAGGGCCTCCTCTTGAGATGCGACGGGAACGCCGGGAACTCTTTCCCGACGAAGCAGGGAAAGGATCCCTCATCTCGAGCTACGAGGCGGAAACGGGGCTCCTCTGGATGTGGGCGGGACCCTCGTGATTCCTCTCGAGTGGAGACGGGTATGTCGGGGAACTTCTTGATTTGCACCAAGGGTGTGAAGGACCCTTTCGAAGTTCCAGAGGGGAGGTGTGATCATCCTCGAGACGCCTCAGCGGAAATGGGCCTCATCTCGCCTGGAGGGGAGAACCTCCTGGATTTTCTCGAGTTGCGGCAGGTCTTCTCGAGTTACGACGGGGACCTCAGGGACCCGCTCTGGTGGCCTCAGGAAAGGCCAGTCCCCTTGCGAGTTGCTAGGGGACCTCTCGGGATTCCTCTCCCGTCCATGCCGGGGCCTCAGTCCTTGTGTGGAGTCCGGCCCGGAACCTGAGGATTCCTCTCCAGTGTTGCCATGGATCTTGGGGTGCTTCTGAGTCTCCCCAGGGGAGTCAGGCCTCGTCTCGAGTGGGGGCATGCACGTGCGCTTTCCGCCCGAGCTGCAGCAGTAGTGTCACGCTTCCTGTCACGTGGATCAAGGGATCTGTGGCTTTCCCTCGAGGCTGTCCCTCGAGACTTTCCCACGAGGCTTTCCCACAGGGCTGTGCCACGTGCCACCTTGGTGTGAGTCAATCCTCGGCGTGAAAGACGAGCCGGTGAAGGGAAAAGAGGTTCCTCTGGAATGGACTGAGACATCTGGGGGACTCTTGGAATGGTGGCACGACCCTGGAGTTCCTCTCGCCGTTCCTGTTGAGAGGGCCTCCTCTTGAGATGCGACGGGAACGCCGGGAACTCTTTCCCGACGAAGCAGGGAAAGGATCCCTCATCTCGAGCTACGAGGCCGAAACGGGGCTCCTCTGGATGTGGGCGGGTCCCTCGTGATTCCTCTCGAGTGGAGACGGCTATGTCGGGGAACTTCTTGATTTGCACCAAGGGTGTGAAGGAGCCTTTCGAAGTTCCAGAGGTGAGATGTGATCAGCCTCGAGACGCCTCAGCAGAAATGGGCCTCATCTCGCCTGGAGGGGAGAACCTCCTGGATTTTCTCGAGTTGCGGCATGTCTTCACGAGTTACGAAGGGGACCTCAGGGACCCGCTCTGGTGGCCTCAGGAAAGGCCAGTCCCCATGCGAGTTGCTAGGGGTCTCTCGGGATTCCTTTCCCGTCCATGCCGGGGCCTCAGTCCTTGTGTGGATTCGGGGCCGGAACCTGAGGATTCCTCTCCAGTGTTGCCATGGATCTTGGGGTGCTTCTGAGTCTCCCCAGGGGAGTCAGGCCTCGTCTCGAGTGGGGGCATGCACGTGCGCTTTCCTCTCGAGCTGCAGCAGTAGTGTCACGCTTCCTGTCACGTGGATCAAGGGATCTGTGGCTTTCCCTCGAGGCTTTCCCACGAGGCTTTCCCACAGGGCTGTGCCACGTGCCACCTTGGTGGGAGTCGAACCTCGGCGTGAAAGACAAGCCGGTGAAGGGAAAAGAGGTTCCTCTGGAATGGACTGAGACATCTGGGGGACTCTTGGAAAGGTGGCACGACACTGGAGTTCCTCTCGCCGTTCCTGTTGAGAGGGCCTCCTCTTGAGATGCGACGGGAACTCCGGGAACTCTTTCCCGATGAAGCAGGGACAGGATCCCTCATCTCGAGCTACGAGGCCGAAACGGGGCGCCTCTGAATGTGGGCGGGACCCTCGTGATTCCTCTCGAGTGGAGACGGGTATGTCGGGGAACTTCTTGATTTGCAGCAAGGGTGTGAAGGAGCCTTTCGAAGTTCCAGAGGTGAGGTGTGATCCGCCTCGTGACACCTCAGCAGAAATGGGCCTCATCTCGCCTGGAGGGGAGAACCTCCTGGATTTTCTCGAGTTGCGGCAGGTCTTCTCGAGTTACGACGGGGACCACATGGACCCGCTCTGGTGGCCTCAGGAAAGGCCAGTCCCCATGCGAGTTGCTAGGGGACCTCTCGGGATTCCTCTCCCGTCCATGCCGGGGCCTCAGTCCTTGTGTGGAGTCGGGGCTGGAACCTGAGGTTTCCTCTCCAGTGTTGCCATGGATCTTGGGGTGCTTCTGAGTCTCCCCAGGGGAGTCGGGCCTCGTCTCGAGTGGGGGCATGCACGTGCGCTTTCCTCCCGAGCTGCAGCAGCAGTGTCACGCTTCCTTTCACGTGGATCAAGGGATCTGTGGCTTTCCCTCGAGGCTGTCCCTCGAGGCTTTCCCACGAGGCTTTCGCACAGTGCTGTGCCACGTGCCACCTTGGTGTGAGTCGATCCTCGGCGTGAAAGACGAGCCGGTGAAGGGAAAAGAGGTTCCTCTGGAATGGACTGAGACATCTGGGGGACTCTTGGAAAGGTGGCACGACCCTGGAGTTCCTCTCGCCGTTCCTGTTGAGAGGGCCTCCTCTTGAGATGCGACGGGAACGCCGGGAACTCTTTCCCGACGAAGCAGGGAAAGGATCCCTCATCTCGAGCTACGAGGCCGAAACGGGGCTCCTCTGGATGTGGGCGGGTCCCTCGTGATTCCTCTCGAGTGGAGACGGCTATGTCGGGGAACTTCTTGATTTGCACCAAGGGTGTGAAGGAGCCTTTCGAAGTTCCAGAGGTGAGATGTGATCAGCCTCGAGACGCCTCAGCAGAAATGGGCCTCATCTCGCCTGGAGGGGAGAACCTCCTGGATTTTCTCGAGTTGCGGCATGTCTTCACGAGTTACGAAGGGGACCTCAGGGACCCGCTCTGGTGGCCTCAGGAAAGGCCAGTCCCCATGCGAGTTGCTAGGGGTCTCTCGGGATTCCTTTCCCGTCCATGCCGGGGCCTCAGTCCTTGTGTGGATTCGGGGCCGGAACCTGAGGATTCCTCTCCAGTGTTGCCATGGATCTTGGGGTGCTTCTGAGTCTCCCCAGGGGAGTCAGGCCTCGTCTCGAGTGGGGGCATGCACGTGCGCTTTCCTCTCGAGCTGCAGCAGTAGTGTCACGCTTCCTGTCACGTGGATCAAGGGATCTGTGGCTTTCCCTCGAGGCTTTCCCACGAGGCTTTCCCACAGGGCTGTGCCACGTGCCACCTTGGTGGGAGTCGAACCTCGGCGTGAAAGACAAGCCGGTGAAGGGAAAAGAGGTTCCTCTGGAATGGACTGAGACATCTGGGGGACTCTTGGAAAGGTGGCACGACACTGGAGTTCCTCTCGCCGTTCCTGTTGAGAGGGCCTCCTCTTGAGATGCGACGGGAACTCCGGGAACTCTTTCCCGATGAAGCAGGGACAGGATCCCTCATCTCGAGCTACGAGGCCGAAACGGGGCGCCTCTGAATGTGGGCGGGACCCTCGTGATTCCTCTCGAGTGGAGACGGGTATGTCGGGGAACTTCTTGATTTGCAGCAAGGGTGTGAAGGAGCCTTTCGAAGTTCCAGAGGTGAGGTGTGATCCGCCTCGTGACACCTCAGCAGAAATGGGCCTCATCTCGCCTGGAGGGGAGAACCTCCTGGATTTTCTCGAGTTGCGGCAGGTCTTCTCGAGTTACGACGGGGACCACATGGACCCGCTCTTGTGGCCTCAGGAAAGGCCAGTCCCCATGCGAGTTGCTAGGGGACCTCTCGGGATTCCTCTCCCGTCCATGCCGGGGCCTCAGTCCTTGTGTGGAGTCGGGGCTGGAACCTGAGGTTTCCTCTCCAGTGTTGCCATGGATCTTGGGGTGCTTCTGAGTCTCCCCAGGGGAGTCGGGCCTCGTCTCGAGTGGGGGCATGCACGTGCGCTTTCCTCCCGAGCTGCAGCAGCAGTGTCACGCTTCCTTTCACGTGGATCAAGGGATCTGTGGCTTTCCCTCGAGGCTGTCCCTCGAGGCTTTCCCACGAGGCTTTCGCACAGTGCTGTGCCACGTGCCACCTTGGTGTGAGTCGATCCTCGGCGTGAAAGACGAGCCGGTGAAGGGAAAAGAGGTTCCTCTGGAATGGACTGAGACATCTGGGGGACTCTTGGAAAGGTGGCACGACCCTGGAGTTCCTCTCGCCGTTCCTGTTGAGAGGGCCTCCTCTTGAGATGCGACGGGAACGCCGGGAACTCTTTCCCGACGAAGCAGGGAAAGGATCCCTCATCTCGAGCTACGAGGCGGAAACGGGGCTCCTCTGGATGTGGGCGGGTCCCTCGTGATTCCTCTCGAGTGGAGACGGGTATGTCGGGGAACTTCTTGATTTGCACCAAGGGTGTGAAGGAGCCTTTCGAAGTTCCAGAGGTGAGATGTGATCAGCCTCGAGACGCCTCAGCAGAAATGGGCCTCATCTCGCCTGGAGGGGAGAACCTCCTGGATTTTCTCGAGTTGCGGCATGTCTTCACGAGTTACGAAGGGGACCTCAGGGACCCGCTCTGGTGGCCTCAGGAAAGGCCAGTCCCCATGCGAGTTGCTAGGGGTCTCTCGGGATTCCTCTCCCGTCCATGCCGGGGCCTCAGTCCTTGTGTGGAGTCGGGCCCGGAATCTGAGGATTCCTCTCCAGTGTTGCCATGGATCTTGGGGTGCTTCTGAGTCTCCCCAGGGGAGTCAGGCCTCGTCTCGAGTGGGGGCATGCACGTGCGCTTTCCTCCCGAGCTGCAGCAGTAGTGTCACGCTTCCTGTCACGTGGATCAAGGGATCTGTGGCTTTCCCTCGAGGCTGTCCCCCGAGGCTTTCCCACGAGGCTTTCCCACAGGGCTGTGCCACGTGCCACCTTGGTGTGAGTCGATCCTCGGCGTGAAAGACGAGCCGGTGAAGGGAAAAGAGGTTCCTCTGGAATGGACTGAGACATCTGGGGGACTCTTGGAATGGTGGCATGACCCTGGAGTTCCTCTCGCCGTTCCTGTTGAGAGGGCCTCCTCTTGAGATGCGACGGGAACGCCGGGAACTCTTTCCCGACGAAGCAGGGAAAGGATCCCTCATCTCGAGCTACGAGGCGGAAACGGGGCTCCTCTGGATGTGGGCGGGTCCCTCGTGATTCCTCTCGAGTGGAGACGGCTATGTCGGGGAACTTCTTGATTTGCACCAAGGGTGTGAAGGAGCCTTTCGAAGTTCCAGAGGTGAGATGTGATCAGCCTCGAGACGCCTCAGCAGAAATGGGCCTCATCTCGCCTGGAGGGGAGAACCTCCTGGATTTTCTCGAGTTGCGGCATGTCTTCACGAGTTACGAAGGGGACCTCAGGGACCCGCTCTGGTGGCCTCAGGAAAGGCCAGTCCCCATGCGAGTTGCTAGGGGTCTCTCGGGATTCCTCTCCCGTCCATGCCGGGGCCTCAGTCCTTGTGTGGAGTCGGGGCCGGAACGTGAGGATTCCTCTCCAGTGTTGCCATGGATCTTGGGGTGCTTCTGAGTCTCCCCAGGGGAGTCAGGCCTCGTCTCGTGTGGGGGCATGCACGTGCGCTTTCCTCCCGAGCAGCAGCAGTAGTGTCACGCTTCCTGTCACGTGGATCAAGGGATCTGCGGCTTTGCCTCGAGGCTTTCCGAAGAGGCTTTCCCCCAGGGCTGTGCCACGTGCCACCTTGGTGTGAGTCATTCCTCGGCGTGAAAGACGAGCCGGTGAAGGGGAAAGAGGTTCCTCTGGAATGGACTGAGACATCTGGGGGACTCTTGGAATGGTGGCACGACCCTGGAGTTCCTCTCGCCGTTCCTGTTGAGAGGGCCTCCTCTTGAGAGGGGACGGGAACGCCGGGAAATCTTTCCCGACGAAGCAGGGAAAGGATCCCTCATCTCGAGCTACGAGGCGGAAACGGGGCTCCTCTGGATGTGGGCGGGACCCTCGTGTTTCCTCTCGAGTGGAGACAGGTATGTCGGGGAACTTCTTGATTTGCACCAAGGGTGTGAAGGACCCTTTCGAAGTTCCAGAGGTGAGGTGTGATCAGCCTCGAGACGCCTCAGCGGAAATAGGCCTCATCTCGCCTGGACGGGAGATCCTCCTGGATTTCCTCGAGTTGCGGCAGGTCTTCTCGTGTTACGACGGGGACCTCAGGGACACGCTCTGGTGGCCTCAGGAATGGCCAGTCGCCATGCGAGTTGCTAGGGGCCATCTCGGGATTGCTCTCCCGTCCATGCCGGGGCCTCAGTCCTTGTGTGGAGTCGGAGCCGGTACCTGAGGATTCCTCTCCCGTGTTGCCATGGATCTTGGGGTGCTTCTGAGTCTCCCCAGGGGAATCAGGCCTCGTCTCGAGTGGGGGCATGCACGTGCGCTTTCCTCCCGAGCTGCACCAGTAGTGTCACGCTTCCTGTCACGTGGATCAAGCGATCTGTGGCTTTCCCTTGAGGCTGTCCCTCGAGGCTGTCCCACGAGTCTTTCCCACAGGGCTGTGCCACGTGCCACCTTGGTGTGAGTCGATCCTCGGCGTGAAAGACGAGCCGGTGAAGGGAAAAGAGGTTCCTCTGGAAAGGACTGAGACATCTGGGGGACTC
Source organism: Budorcas taxicolor (assembly GCF_023091745.1). Classification (NCBI taxonomy): domain Eukaryota; kingdom Metazoa; phylum Chordata; class Mammalia; order Artiodactyla; family Bovidae; genus Budorcas; species Budorcas taxicolor. Next base: position 173,825 of record NW_026292213.1, on the reverse strand, counting down.
ATGGAATGGTGGCACGACCCTGGAGTTCCTCTCGCCGTTCCTGTTGAGAGGGCCTCCTCTTGACATGGGACGGGAACACCGGGAACTCTTTCCCGACGAAGCAGGGAAAGGATCCCTCATCTCGAGCTACGAGGCGGAAACGGGGCTCCTCTGGATGTGGGCGGGACCCTCGTGTTTCCTCTCGAGTGGAGACGGTTATGTCGGGGAACTTCTTGATTTGCACCAACGGTGTGAAGGACCCTTTCGAAGTTCCAGAGGTGAGGTGTGATCAGCCTCAAGACGCCTCAGCGGAAATGGGCCTCATCTCGCCTGGAGGGGAGAACCTCGTGCGTTTTCTCGAGTTGAGGCAGGTCTTCTCGAGTTATGACGGGGACCATAGGGACCCGCTCTGGTGGCCTCAGGAAAGGCCAGTCCCCATGCGAGTTGCTAGGGGACCTGTCGGGATTCCTCCCCCGTCCATGTCGGGGAATGAGACCTTGTGTGGAGTCGGGGCCGGAACCTGAGGATTCCTCTCCAGTGTTGCCATGGATCTTGGGGTGCTTCTGAGTCTCCCCAGGGGAGTCAGGCCTCGTCTCGAGTGGGGGCATGCACGTGCGCTTTCCTCCCGAGCTGCAGCAGTAGTGTCACGCTTCCTGTCACGTGGATCAAGGGATCTGTGGCTTTCCCTCGAGGCTGTCCCTCGAGGCTTTCCGATGAGGCTTTCCCACAGGGCTGTGCCACGTGCCACCTTGTTGTGAGTCGATCCTCGGCGTGAAAGACGAGCCGGTGAAGGGAAAAGAGGTTCCTCTGGAATGGACTGAGACATTTGGAGGACTCTTGGAATGGTGGCACGACCCTGGAGTTCCTCTCGCCGTTCCTGTTGAGAGGGCCTCCTCTTGAGATGCCACGGGAACGCCGGGAACTTGTTCCCGACGAAGCAGGGAAAGGATCCCTCATCTCGAGCTACGAGGCGGAAACGGGGCTCCTCTGGATGTGGGCGTGACGATCGTGTTTCCTCTCGAGTTGAGACGGATAAGTCGGGGAACTTCTTGATTTGAACCAAGGGTGTGAAGAACCCTTTCGAAGTTCCAGAGTTGAGGTGTGATCAGCCTCGAGACACCTCAGCGGAAATGGGCCTCATCTCGCCTGGAGGGGAGAACCTCCTGAATTTTCTCGAGGTGCGGCAGGTCTTCTCGAGTTCCGACGGGGATCTCAGGGACCCGCTCTGGTGGCCTCAGGAAAGGCCAGTCCCCATGCGAGTTGCTAAGGGGCATCTCGGGATTCCTCTCCCGTCCATGCCGTGGCCTAAGACCTTTTGTGGAGTCGGGGCCGGAACCTGAGGATTCCTCTCCAGTGTTGCAATGGATCTTGGGGTGCTTCTGAGTCTCCGCAGGGGAGTCAGGCCTCGTCTCCAGTGGAGGCATGCACGTGCGCTTTCCTCTCGAGCTGCAGCAGTAGTGTCACGCTTCCTGTCACGTGGATCAAGGGATCTGTGGCTTTCCCTCGAGTCTTTCGCTCGAGGCTTTCGCACGAGGCTTTCCCACAGGGCTGTGCCACGTGCCACCTTGGTGTGAGTCGATCCTCGGCGTGAAAGACAAGCCGGTGAAGGGAAAAGAGGTTCCTCTGGAATGGACTGAGACATCTGGGGTCTCTTGGAATGGTGGCACGACCCTGGAGTGCCTCTCGCCGTTCCTGTTGAGAGAGCCTCCTTTTGAGATGCGACGGGAACGCCGGGCACTGTTTCCCGACGAAGAAGGTAAAGGATCCCTCATCTCGAGCTACGAGGCGGAAACGGGGCTCCTCTGGATGTGGGCGGGACCCTCGTGATTCATCTCGAGTGGAGACGGGTATGTTGGGGAACTTCTTGATTTGCACCAAGGGTGTGAAGGACCCTTTCGAAGTTCCAGAGGTGAGGTGTGATCAGCCTCGAGACGCCTCAGCGGAAATGGGCCTCATCTCGTCAGGAGGGGAGAAACTCCTGGATTTTCTGGAATTGCGGCAGGTCTTCTCGAGTTACGACGGGGACCTCAGGGACCCGCTCTGGTGGCCTCAGGAAAGGCCAGTCCCCATGCGAGTTGCTAGGGGCCATCTCCGGATTCCTCTCCCGTCCATGCCGGTGCCTAAGACCTTGTGTGGAATCGGGGCCAGAACCTGAGGATTCCTCTCCAGTGTTGCCATGGATCTTGGGGTGCTTCTGAGTCTCCGAAGGGGAGTCAGGCCTCGTCTCGAGTGGGGGCATGCACGTGCGCTTTCCTCCCAAGCTGCAGCAGTAGGGTCACGCTTCCTGTCACGTGGATCAAGGGATCTGTGGCTTTCCCTCGAGGCTTTCGATCGAGGCTTACACACGAGGTTTTCCCACAGGGCTGTGCCACGTTCCACCTTGGTGTGAGTCGATCCTCGGCGTGAAAGATGAGCCGGTGAAGGGAAAAGAGGTTCCTCTGGAATGGACTGAGACATCTGGGGGACTCTTGGAATGGTGGCACGACCCTGGAGTTCCTCTCGCCGTTCCTGTTGAGAGGGCCTCCTCTTGAGATGCGACGGGAACGCCGGGAACTCTTTCCCAACGAAGCAGGGAAAGGATCCCTCATCTCGAGCTACGAGGCGCAAACGGGGCTCCTCTGGATGTGGGCGGGACCCTCGTGATTCATCTCGAGTGGAGACGCGTATGTTGGGGAACTTCTTGATTTGCAGGGGTGTGAAGGAGCCTTTCGAAGTTCCAGAGGTGAGGTGTGATCCGCCTCGAGACGCCTCAGCAGAAATGGGCCTCATCTCGCCTGCAGGGGAGAACCTCCTGGATTTTCTCGAGTTGCGGCACGTCTTCTCGAGTTACGACGGGGACCTCAGGGACCCGCTCTGGTGGCCTCAGTAAAGGCCAGTCCCTATACCAGTTGTTAGGGGACCTCTCGGGATTCCTCTCCCGTCCATGCCGGGGACTCAGTTCTTGTGTGGAGTCGGGGCCAGAACCTGAGGATTCCTCTCCAGTGTTGCCATGGATCTTGGGGTGCTTCTGAGTCTCCCCAGGGGAGTCAGGCCTCGTCTCGAGTGGGGGCATGCACGTGCGCTTTCCTCCCGAGCTGCAGCAGTAGTGTCACGCTTCCAGTCACGTGGATCAAGGGATCTGTGGCTTTCCCTCGAGGCTGTCCCTCGAGGCTTTCCCACGAGGCTTTCCCACAGTGCTGTGCCACGTGTCACCCTGGTGTGTGTCGATCCTCGGCGTGAAAGAAAAGCCGGTGAAGGGAAAAGAGGTTCCTCTGGAATGGACTGAGACATCTGGGGGACTCTTGGAATGGTGGCACGACCCTGGAGTTCCTCTCGCCGTTCCTGTTGAGAGGGCCTCCTCTTGAGATGCGACGGGAATGCCGGGAACTCTTTCTCGACGAAGCAGGGAAAGCATCCCTCATCTCGAGCTACGAGGCGGAAACGGGGCTCCTCTGGATGTGGGCGGGACCCTTGTGATTCCTCTCGAGTGGAGACGGGTATGTCGGGGAACTTCTTGATTTGCACCAAGGGTGTGAAGGACCCTTTCGAAGTTCCAGAGAGGAGGTGAGATCAGCCTCGAGACGCCTCAGCAGAAATGGGCCTCATCTCGCCTGGAGGGGAGAACCTCCTGGATTTTCTCGAGTTGCGGCAGGTCTTCTCGAGTTACGACGGGGACCTCAGGGACCCGCTCTGGTGGCCTCAGGAAAGGCCAGTCCCCATGCGAGTTGCTAGGGGACCACTCGGGATTCCTCTCCCGTCCATGCCGGGGCCTCAGTCCTTGTGTGGAGTCGGGGGCGGAACCTGAGGATTCCTCTCCAGTGTTGCCATGGATCTTGGGGTGCTTCTGAGTCTCCCCAGGGGAGTCAGGCCTCGTCTCGAGTGGGGGCATGCACGTGTGCTTTCCTCCCGAGCTGCAGGAGTAGTGTCACGCTTCCTGTCACGTGGATCAAGGGATCTGCGGCTTTGCCTCGAGGCTTTCCGAAGAGGCTTTCCCCCAGGGCTGTGCCACGTGCCACCTTGGTGTGAGTCATTCCTTGGCGTGAAAGAGGAGCCGGTGAAGGGAAAAGAGGTTCCTCTGGAATGGAGTGAGACATCTGGGGGACTCTTGGAATGGTGGCACGACCCTGGAGTTCCTCTCGCCGTTCCTGTTGAGAGGGCCTCCTCTTGAGAGGCGACGGGAACGCCGGGAACTCTTTCCCGACGAAGCAGGGAAAGGATCCCTCATCTCGAGCTACGAGGCGGAAACGGGGCTCCTCTGGATATGGGCGGGACCCTCGTGATTCCTCTCGAGTGGAGACGGTATGTCGGGGAACTTCTTGATTTGCATCAAGGGTGTGAAGGACCCTTTCGAAGTTCCAGAGGTGAGGTGTGATCAGCCTCGAGACGCCTCAGCGGAAATGGGCCTCATCTCGCCTGGAGGGGAGAACCTCCTGGATTTTATCGAGTGCGGCAGGTCTTCTCGAGTTACCACGGGGACCTCAGGGACCCGCTCTGGTGGCCTCAGGAAAGGCCAGTCCCCATGCGAGTTGCTAGGGGACCTCTCCGGATTCCTCTCCCGTCCATGCCGGGGCCTCAGTCCTTGTGTGGAGTCGGGGCCGGAACGTGAGGATTCCTCTCCATTGTTGCCATGGATCTTGGGGTGCTTCGGAGTCTCCCCAGGGGAGTCAGGCCTCGTCTCGAGTGGGGGCATGCACGTGCACTTTCCTCCCGAGCTGCAGCAGTAGTGTCACGCTTCCTGTCACATGTATCAAGGGATCTGCGGCTTTGCCTCGAGGCTTTCCGAAGAGGCTTTCCCCCAGGGCTGTGCCACGTGCCACCTTGGTGTGAGTCATTCCTCGGCGTGAAAGACGAGCCGGTGAAGGGAAAAGAGATTCCTCTGGAATGGACTGAGACATCTGGGGGACTCTTGGAATGGTGGCACGACCCTGGAGTTCCTCTCGCCGTTCCTGTTGAGAGGGCCTCCTCTTGAGAGGGGACGGGAACGCCGGGAAATCTTTCCCGACGAAGCAGGGAAAGGATCCCTCATCTCGAGCTACGAGGCGGAAACGGGGCTCCTCTGGATGTGGGCGGGACCCTCGTGTTTCCTCTCGAGTGGAGACAGGTATGTCGGGGAACTTCTTGATTTGCACCAAGGGTGTGAAGGACCCTTTCGAAGTTCCAGAGGTGAGGTGTGATCAGCCTCGAGACGCCTCAGCGGAAATAGGCCTCATCTCGCCTGGAGGGGAGATCCTCCTGGATTTCCTCGAGTTGCGGCAGGTCTTCTCGTGTTACGACGGGGACCTCAGGGACACGCTCTGGTGGCCTCAGGAATGGCCAGTCGCCATGCGAGTTGCTAGGGGCCATCTCGGGATTGCTCTCCCGTCCATGCCGGGGCCTCAGTCCTTGTGTGGAGTCGGAGCCGGTACCTGAGGATTCCTCTCCCGTGTTGCCATGGACCTTGGGGTGCTTCTGAGTCTCCCCAGGGGAATCAGGCCTCGTCTCGAGTGGGGGCATGCACGTGCGCTTTCCTCCCAAGCTGCAGCAGTAGGGTCACGCTTCCTGTCACGTGGATCAAGGGATCTGTGGCTTTCCCTCGAGGCTTTCGATCGAGGCTTACACACGAGGTTTTCCCACAGGGCTGTGCCACGTGCCACCTTGGTGTGAGTCGATCCTCGGCGTGAAAGATGAGCCGGTGAAGGGAAAAGAGGTTCCTCTGGAATGGACTGAGACATCTGGGGGACTCTTGGAATGGTGGCACGACCCTGGAGTTCCTCTCGCCGTTCCTGTTGAGAGGGCCTCCTCTTGAGATGCGACGGGAACGCCGGGAACTCTTTCCCAACGAAGCAGGGAAAGGATCCCTCATCTCGAGCTACGAGGCGCAAACGGGGCTCCTCTGGATGTGGGCGGGACCCTCGTGATTCATCTCGAGTGGAGACGCGTATGTTGGGGAACTTCTTGATTTGCAGGGGTGTGAAGGAGCCTTTCGAAGTTCCAGAGGTGAGGTGTGATCCTCCTTGAGACGCCTCAGCAGAAATGGGCCTCATCTCGCCTGGAGGGGAGAACCTCCCGGATTTTCTCGAGTTGCGGCAGGTCTTCTCGAGTTACGACGGGGACCTCAGGGACCCGCTCTGGTGGCCTCAGGAAAGGCCAGTCCCCATGCGAGTTGCTAGGGGACCTCTCGGGATTCCTCTCCCGTCCCTGCCGGGGCCTCAGTCCTTGTGTGGATTCGGGGCCGGAACCTGAGGTTTCCTCTCCAGTGTTGCTATGGATCTTGGGGTGCTTCTGAGTCTCCCCAGGGGAGTCAGGCCTCGTCTCGAGTGGGGGCATGCACGTGCGCTTTCCTCCCGAGCTGCAGAAGTAGTGTCACGCTTCCTGTCACGTGGATCAAGGGATCTGTGGCTTTCCCTCGAGTCTGTCCCTCGAGGCTTTCCCACGAGGCTTTCCCACAGGGCTGTGCCACGTGCCACCTTGGTGTGAGTCGATCCTCGGCGTGAAAGACGAGCTGGTGAAGGGAAAAGAGGTTCCTCTGGAATGGACTGAGACATCTGGGGGACTCTTGGAATGGTGGCACGACCCTGGAGTTCCTCTCGCCATTCCTTTTGAGAGGTCCTCCTCTTGATATGCGACGGGAATGCCGGGAACTCTTTCCCGAAAAAGCAGGGAAAGGATCCCTCAACTCGAGCTACGAGGCGGAAACGGGGCTCCTCTGGATTTGGGCGGGACCCTCGTGATTCCTCTCGAGTGGAGACGGGTATGTCGGGGAACTTCTTGATTTGCACCAAGGGTGTGAAGGAGCCTTTCGAAGTTCCAGAGGTGAGGTGTGATCAGCCTCGAGACGCCTCATCGGAAAAGGGCCTCATCTCGCCTGGAGGGGAGAACCTCCCGGATTTTCTCGAGTTGTGGCAGGTCTTCTCGAGTTACGACGGGGACCTCAGGGACCCGCTCTGGTGGCCTCAGGAAAGGCCAGTCCCCATGCGAGTTGCTAGGGGGCCTCTCGGGATTCCTCTCCCGTCCATGCCGGGGCCTCAGTCCTTGTGTGGAGTCGGGGCCGGAACCTGAGAATTCCTCTCCAGTGTTGCCATGGATCTTGGGGTGCTTCTGAGTCTCCCCAGGGGAGTCAGGCCTCGTCTCGAGTGGGGGCATGCACGTGCGCTTTCCTCCCGAGCTGCAGCAGTAGTGTCACGCTTCCTGTCACGTGGATCAAGGGATCTGTGGCTTTCCCTCGAGGCTGTCCCTCGAGGCTTTCCCACGAGGCTTTCCCACAGGGCTGTGCCACGTTCCACCTTGGTGTGGGTCGATCCTCGGCGTGAAAGACGAGCCGGTGAAGGGAAAAGAGGTTCCTCTGGAATGGACTGAGACATCTGGGGGACTCTTGGAATGGTGGCACGACCCTGGAGTTCCTCTCGCCATTCCTTTTGAGAGGTCCTCCTCTTGAGATGCGACGGGAACGCCGGGAACTCTTTCCCGACGAAGCAGGGAAAGGATCCCTCATCTCGAGCTACGAGGCGGAAACGAGGCTCCTCTGGATTTGGGCGGGACCCTCGTGATTCCTCTCGAGTGGAGACGGGTATGTCGGGGAACTTCTTGATTTGCACCAAGGGTGTGAAGGAGCCTTTCGAAGTTCCAGAGGTGAGGTGTGATCAGCCTCGAGACGCCTCATCGAAAATGGGCCTCATCTCGCCTGGAGGGGAGAACCTCCTGGATTTTCTCGAGTTGCGGCAGGTCTTCTCGAGTTACGACGGGGACCTCAGGGACCCGCTCTGGTGGCCTCAGTAAAGGCCAGTCCCCATGCGAGTTGCTAGGGGGCCTCTCTGGATTCCTCTCCCGTCCATGCCGGGGCCTCAGTCCTTGTGTGGAGTCAGGGCCGGAACCTGAGGTTTCCTCTCCAGTGTTGCCATGGATCTTGGGGTGCTTCTGAGTGTCCTCAAGGGAGTCAGGCCTCGTCTCGAGTGGGGGCATGCACGTGCGCTTTCCTCCCGAGCTGCAGCAGTAGTGTCACGCTTCCTGTCACGTGGATCAAGGGATCTGTGGCTTTCCCTCGAGGCTGTCCCTCGAGGCTTTCCCACGAGGCTTACCCACAGGGCTGTGCCACGTGCCACCTTGGTGTGAGTCGATCCTCGGCGTGAAAGACGAGCCGGTGAAGGGAAAAGAGGTTCCTCTGGAATGGACTGAGACATCTGGGGGACTCTTGGAATGGTGGCACGACCCTGGAGTTCCTCTCGCCGTTCCTGTTGAGAGGGCCTCCTCTTGAGATGCGACGGGAACGCCGGGAACTCTTTCCCGACGAAGCAGGGAAAGGATGCCTCATCTCGAGCTACGAGGCGGACCCGGGGCTCCTCTGGATGTCGGCGGGACCCTCGTGATTCCTCTCGAGTGGAGATGGGTATTTCAGGGAACTTCTTGATTTGCACCAAGGGTGTGAATGACCCTTTCGAAGTTCCAGAGGGGAGGTGTGATCAGCCTCGAGACGCCTCAGCGGAAATGGGCCTCACCTCGCCTGGAGGGGAGAACCTCCTGGATTTTCTCGAGGTGCGGCAGGTCTTCTCGAGTTACGACGGGGACCTCAGGGACCCGCTCTGGTGGCCTCAGGAAAGGCCAGTCCCCATGCGAGTTGCTAGGGGACCTCTCGGGATTCCTCTCCCGTCCATGCCGGGGCCTCAGTCCTTGTGTGGAGTCGGGGCCGGAACCTGAGGATTCCTCTCCAGTGTTGCCATGGATCTTGGGGTGCTTCTGAGTCTCCCCAGGGGAGTCAGGCCTCGTCTCGAGTGGGGGCATGCACGTGCGCTTTCCTCCCGAGCTGCAGCAGTAGTGTCACGCTTCCTGTCACGTGGATCAAGGGATCTGTGGCTTTCCTTCGAGGCTGTCCCTCGAGGCTTTCCCACGAGGCTTTCCCACAGGGCTGTGCCACGTGCCACCTTGGTGTGAGTCGACCCTCGGAGTGAAAGTCGAGCCGGTGAAGGGAAAAGAGGTTCCTCTGGAATGGACTGAGATATCTGGGGGACTCTTGGAATGGTGGCACGACCCTGGAGTTCCTCTCACCGTTCCTTTTGAGAGGGCCTCCTCTTGAGATGCGACGGGAACGCCGGGAACTCTTTCCCGACGAAGCAGGGAAAGGATCCCTCATCTCGAGCTACGAGGCAGAAACGGGGCTCCTCTGGATGTGGGCGGGACCCTCGTGATTCCTCTCGAGTGGAGACGGTATGTCGGGGAACTTCTTGATTTGCACCAAGGGTGTGAAGGACCCTTTCGAAGTTCCAGAGGTGAGGTGTGATCAGCCTCGAGACGCCTCAGCGGAAATGGGCCTCATCTCGCCTGGAGGGGAGAACCTGCTGGATTTTCTCGAGTTGCGGCAGGTCTTCTCGAGTTACGACGGGGACCTCAGGGACCCGCTCTGGTGGCCTCAGGAAAGGCCAGTCCCCATGCGAGTTGCTAGGGGACCTCTCGGGATTCCTCTCCCGTCCATGCCGGGGCCTCAGTCCTTGTGTGGAGTCGGGGCCAGAACCTGAGCATTCCTCGCCAGTGTTGCCATGGATCTTGGGGTGCTTCTGAGTCTCCCCAGGGGAGTCAGGCCTCGTCTCGAGTGGGGGCATGCACGTGCGCTTTCCTCCCGAGCTGCAGCAGTAGTGTCACGCTTCCTGTCACGTGGATCAAGGGATCTGTGGCTTTCCCTCGAGGCTGTCCCTCGAGGCTTTCCCACGAGGCCTTCCCACAGGGCTGTGCCACGTGCCACCTTGGTGTGAGTCGATCCTCGGCGTGAAAGACGAGCCGGTGAAGGGAAAAGAGGTTCCTCTGGAATGGACTGAGACATCTGGGGGACTCTTGGAAAGGTGGTACGACCCTGGAGTTCCTCTCGCCATTCCTGTTGAGAGGGCCTCCTCTTGAGATGCGACGGGAATGCCGGGAACTCTTTCCCGACGAAGCAGGGAAAGGATCCCTCAACTCGAGCTACGAGGCGGACCCAGGGCTCCTCTGGATGTCGGCGGGACGCTCGTGATTCCTCTCGAGTGGAGACGGCTAGGTCGGGGAACTTCTTGATTTGCACCAAGGGTGTGAAGGACCCTTTCGAAGTTCCAGAGGGGAGGTGTGATCCGCCTTGTGACACCTCAGCAGAAATGGGCCTCATCTCGCCTGGAGGGGAGAACCTCCTGGATTATCTCGAGTTGCGGCAATCCTTCTCGAGTTACAACGGGGACCTCAGGGACCCGCTCTGGTGGCCTAAGGAAAGGCCAGTCCCCATGCGAGTTGCTCGGGGACCTCTCGGGATTCCTCTCCCGTCCATGCCGGGGCCTCAGTCCTTGTGTGGAGTCGGGGCCGGAACCTGAGGATTCCTCTCCAGTGTTGCCATGGATCTTGGGGTGCTTCTGAGTCTCCCCAGGGGAGTCAGGCCTCGTTTCGAGTGGGGGCATGCACGTGCGCTTTCCTCCCGAGCTGCAGCAGTAGTGTCACGCTTCCTGTCACGTGGATCAAGGGATCTGTGGCTTTCCCTCGAGGCTGTCCCTCGAGGCTTTCCCACGAGGCTTTCCCACAGGGCTGTGCCACGTGCCACCTTGGTGGGAGTCGATCCTCGGCGTGAAAGACGAGCCGGTGAAGGGAAAAGAGGTTCCTCTGGAATGGACTGAGACATCTGGGGGACTCTTGGAAAGGTGGCACGACCCTGGAGTTCCTCTCGCCGTTCCTGTTGAGAGGGCCTCCTCTTGAGATGCGACGGGAACGCCGGGAACTCTTTCCCGACGAAGCAGGGACAGTATCCCTCATCTCGAGCTACGAGGCCGAAACGGGGCTCCTCTGGATGTGGGCGGGACCCTCGTGATTCCTCTCGAGTGGAGACGGGTATGTCGGGGAACTTCTTGATTTGCACCAAGGGTGTGAAGGAGCCTTTCGAAGTTCCAGAGGTGAGGTGTGATCCGCCTCGTGACACCTCAGCAGAAATGGGCCTCATCTCGCCTGGAGGGGAGAACCTCCTGGATTTTCTCGAGTTGCGGCAGGTCTTCTCGACTTACGACGGGGACCTCAGGGACCCGCTCTGGTGGCCTCAGGAAAGGCCAGTCCCCATGCGAGTTGCTAGGGGGCCTCTCTGGATTCCTCTCCCGTCCATGCAGGGGCCTCAGTCCTTGTGTGGAGTCAGGGCCGGAACCTGAGGTTTCCTCTCCAGTGTTGCCATGGATCTTGGGGTGCTTCTGAGTGTCCTCAAGGGAGTCAGGCCTCGTCTCGAGTGGGGGCATGCACGTGCGCTTTCCTCCCGAGCTGCAGCAGTAGTGTCACGCTTCCTGTCACGTGGATCAAGGGATCTGTGGCTTTCCCTCGAGGCTGTCCCTCGAGGCTTTCCCACGAGGCTTACCCACAGGGCTGTGCCACGTGCCACCTTGGTGTGAGTCGATCCTCGGCGTGAAAGACGAGCCGGTGAAGGGAAAAGAGGTTCCTCTGGAATGGACTGAGACATCTGGGGGACTCTTGGAATGGTGGCATGACCCTGGAGTTCCTCTCGCCGTTCCTGTTGAGAGGGCCTCCTCTTGAGATGCGACGGGAACGCCGGGAACTCTTTCCCGACGAAGCAGGGAAAGGATGCCTCATCTCGAGCTACGAGGCGGACCCGGGGCTCCTCTGGATGTCGGCGGGACCCTCGTGATTCCTCTCGAGTGGAGATAGGTATTTCGGGGAACTTCTTGATTTGCACCAAGGGTGTGAATGACCCTTTCGAAGTTCCAGAGGGGAGGTGTGATCAGCCTCGAGACGCCTCAGCGGAAATGGGCCTCACCTCGCCTGGAGGGGAGAACCTCCTGGATTTTCTCGAGGTGCGGCAGGTCTTCTCGAGTTACGACGGGGACCTCAGGGACCCGCTCTGGTGGCCTCAGGAAAGGCCAGTCCCCATGCGAGTTGCTAGGGGACCTCTCGGGATTCCTCTCCCGTCCATGCCGGGGCCTCAGTCCTTGTGTGGAGTCGGGGCCGGAACCTGAGGATTCCTCTCCAGTGTTGCCATGGATCTTGGGGTGCTTCTGAGTCTCCCCAGGGGAGTCAGGCCTCGTCTCGAGTGGGGGCATGCACGTGCGCTTTCCTCCCGAGCTGCAGCAGTAGTGTCACGCTTCCTGTCACGTGGATCAAGGGATCTGTGGCTTTCCTTCGTGGCTGTCCCTCGAGGCTTTCCCACGAGGCTTTCCCACAGGGCTGTGCCACGTGCCACCTTGGTGTGAGTCGACCCTCGGAGTGAAAGTCGAGCCGGTGAAGGGAAAAGAGGTTCCTCTGGAATGGACTGAGATATCTGGGGGACTCTTGGAATGGTGGCACGACCCTGGAGTTCCTCTCGCCGTTCCTTTTGAGAGGGCCTCCTCTTGAGATGCGACGGGAACGCCGGGAACTCTTTCCCGACGAAGCAGGGAAAGGATCCCTCATCTCGAGCTACGAGGCAGAAACGGGGCTCCTCTGGATGTGGGCGGGACCCTCGTGATTCCTCTCGAGTGGAGACGGTATGTCGGGGAACTTCTTGATTTGCACCAAGGGTGTGAAGGACCCTTTCGAAGTTCCAGAGGTGAGGTGTGATCAGCCTCGAGACGCCTCAGCGGAAATGGGCCTCATCTCGCCTGGAGGGGAGAACCTGCTGGATTTTCTCGAGTTGCGGCAGGTCTTCTCGAGTTACGACGGGGACCTCAGGGACCCGCTCTGGTGGCCTCAGGAAAGGCCAGTCCCCATGCGAGTTGCTAGGGGACCTCTCGGGATTCCTCTCCCGTCCATGCCGGGGCCTCAGTCCTTGTGTGGAGTCGGGGCCAGAACCTGAGCATTCCTCGCCAGTGTTGCCATGGATCTTGGGGTGCTTCTGAGTCTCCCCAGGGGAGTCAGGCCTCGTCTCGAGTGGGGGCATGCACGTGCGCTTTCCTCCCGAGCTGCAGCAGTAGTGTCACGCTTCCTGTCACGTGGATCAAGGGATCTGTGGCTTTCCCTCGAGGCTGTCCCTCGAGGCTTTCCCACGAGGCCTTCCCACAGGGCTGTGCCACGTGCCACCTTGGTGTGAGTCGATCCTCGGCGTGAAAGACGAGCCGGTGAAGGGAAAAGAGGTTCCTCTGGAATGGACTGAGACATCTGGGGGACTCCTGGAAAGGTGGTACGACCCTGGAGTTCCTCTCGCCATTCCTGTTGAGAGGGCCTCCTCTTGAGATGCGACGGGAATGCCGGGAACTCTTTCCCGACGAAGCAGGGAAAGGATCCCTCAACTCGAGCTACGAGGCGGACCCAGGGCTCCTCTGGATGTCGGCGGGACGCTCGTGATTCCTCTCGAGTGGAGACGGCTAGGTCGGGGAACTTCTTGATTTGCACCAAGGGTGTGAAGGAGCCTTTCGAAGTTCCAGAGGTGAGGTGTGATCCGCCTCGTGACACCTCAGGAGAAATGGGCCTCATCTCGCCTGGAGGGGAGAACCTCCTGGATTTTCTCGAGTTGCGGCAGGTCTTCTCGACTTACGACGGGGACCTCAGGGACCCGCTCTGGTGGCCTCAGGAAAGGCCAGTCCCCATGCGAGTTGCTTGGGGACCTCTCGGGATTCCTCTCCCGTCCATGCCGGGGCCTCAGTCCTTGTGTGGAGTCGGGGCTGGAACCTGAGGATTCCTCTCCAGTGTTGCCATGGATCTTGGGGTGCTTCTGAGTCTCCCCAGGGTAGTCGGGCCTCGTCTCGAGTGGGGGCATGCACGTGCGCTTTCCTCCCAAGCTGCAGCAGTAGTGTCACGCTTCCTGTCACGTGGATCAAGGGATCTGTGGCTTTCCCTCGAGGCTGTCGCTCGAGGCTTTCCCACGAGGCTTTCCCACAGGGCTGAGCCACGTGCCACCTTGGTGTGAGTCGATCCTCGGCATGAAAGACGAGCCGGTGAAGGGAAAAGAGTTTCCTCTGGAATGGACTGAGACATCTGGGGGACTCTTGGAAGGGTGGCACGACCCTGGAGTTCCTCTCGCCGTTCCTGTTGAGAGGGCCTCCTCTTGAGATGCGACGGGAACGCCGGGAACTCTTTCCCGACGAAGCAGGGAAAGGATCCCTCATCTTGAGCTACGAGGCGGAAATGGGGCTCCTATGGATGTGGGCGGGACCCTCGTGATTCCTCTCGAGTGGAGACGGGTATGTCGGGGAACTTCTTGATTTGCACCAAGGGTGTGAAGGACCCTTTCGAAGTTCCAGAGGGGAGGTGTGATCAGCCTCGAGACGCCTCAGCGGAAATGGGCCTCATCTCGCCTGGAGGGGAGAACCTCCTGGATTTTCTCGAGTTGCGGCAGGTCTTCTCGAGTTACGACGGGGACCTCAGGGACCCGCTCTGGTGGCCTCAGGATAGGCCAGTCCCCATGCGAGTTGCTAGGGGACCTCTCGGGATTCCTCTCCCGTCCATGCCGGGGCCTCAGTCCTTGTGTGGAGTCGGGGCAGGAACCTGAGGATTCCTCTCCAGTGTTGCCATGGATTTTGGGGTGCTTCTGAGTCTCCCCAGGGGAGTCAGGCCTCGTCTCGAGTGGGGGCATGCACGTGCGCTTTCCTCCCGAGCTGCAGCAGTAGTGTCACGCTTCCTGTCACGTGGATCAAGGGATCTGTGGCTTTCCCTAGAGGCTGTCCCTCGAGGCTTTCCCACGAGGCTTTCCCACAGGGCTGTGCCACGTGCCACCTTGGTGGGAGTCGATCCTCGGCGTGAAAGACGAGCCGGTGAAGGGAAAAGAGGTTCCTCTGGAATGGACTGAGACATCTGGGGGACTCTTGGAATGGTGGCACGTCCCTGGAGTTCCTCTCGCCGTTCCTGTTGAGAGGGCCTCCTCTTGAGATGCGACGGGAACGCCGGGAACTCTTTCCCGACGAAGCAGGGAAAGGATCCCTCATCTCGAGCTACGAGGCGGAAACGGGGCTCCTCTGGATGTGGGCGGGACCCTCGTGATTCCTCTCGAGTGGAGACGGTTATGTCGGGGAACTTCTTGATTTGCACCAAGGGTGTGAAGGACCCTTTCGAAGTTCCAGAGGGGAGGTGTGATCAGCCTCGAGACGCCTCAGCGGAAATGGGCCTCATCTCTCCTGGAGGGGAGAACCTCCTGGATTTTCTCGAGTTGCGGCAGGTCTTCTCGAGTTACGACGGGGACCTCAGGGACCCGCTCTGGTGGCCTCAGGAAAGGCCAGTCCCCATGCGAGTTGCTAGGGGACCTCTCGGGATTCCTCTCCCGTCCATGCCGGGGCCTCAGTCCTTGTGTGGAGTCGGGGCCGGAACCTGAGGATTCCTCTCCAGTGTTGCCATGGATCTTGGGGTGCTTCTGAGTCTCCCCAGGGGAGTCGGGCCTCGTCTCGAGTGGGGGCATGCACGTGCGCTTTCCTCCCGAGCTGCAGCAGCAGTGTCACGCTTCCTTTCACGTGGATCAAGGGATCTGTGGCTTTCCCTCGAGGCTGTCCCTCGAGGCTTTCCCACAGGGCTTTCCCACAGGGCTGTGCCACGTGCCACCTTGGTGGGAGTCGATCCTCGGCGTGAAAGACGAGCCGGTGAAGGGAAAAGAGGTTCCTCTGGAATGGACTGAGACATCTGGGGGACTCTTGGAAAGGTGGCACGACCCTGGAGTTCCTCTCGCCGTTCCTGTTGAGAGGGCCTCCTCTTGAGATGCGACGGGAACGCCGGGAACTCTTTCCCGACGAAGCAGGGACAGGATCCCTCATCTCGAGCTACGAGGCCGAAACGGGGCTCCTCTGGATGTGGGCGGGACCCTCGTGATTCCTCTCAAGTGGAGACGGGTATGTCGGGGAACTTCTTGATTTGCAGCAAGGGTGTGAAGGAGCCTTTCGAAGTTCCAGAGGGGAGGTGTGATCAGCCTCGAGACGCCTCAGCGGAAATGGGCCTCATCTCGCCTGGAGGGGAGAACCTCCTGGATTTTCTCGAGTTGCGGCAGGTCTTCTCGAGTTACGACGGGGACCTCAGGGACCCGCTCTGGTGGCCTCAGGAAAGGCCAGTCCCCATGCGAGTTGCTAGGGGACCTCTCGGGATTCCTCTCCCGTCCATGCCGGGGCCTCAGTCCTTGTGTGGAGTCGGGGCCGGAACCTGAGGATTCCTCTCCAGTGTTGCCATGGATCTTGGGGTGCTTCTGAGTCTCCCCAGGGTAGTCGGGCCTCGTCTCGAGTGGGGGCATGCACGTGCGCTTTCCTCCCAAGCTGCAGCAGTAGTGTCACGCTTCCTGTCACGTGGATCAAGGGATCTGTGGCTTTCTCTCGAGGCTGTCGCTCGAGGCTTTCCCACGAGGCTTTCCCACAGGGCTGAGCCACGTGCCACCTTGGTGTGAGTCGATCCTCGGCATGAAAGACGAGCCGGTGAAGGGAAAACAGGTTCCTCTGGAATGGAATGAGACATCTGGGGGACTCTTGGAATGGTGGCACGACCCTGGAGTACCTCTCGCCGTTCCTGTTGAGAGGGCCTCCTCTTGAGATGCGACGGGAACGCCGGGAACTCTTTCCCGACGAAGCAGGGAAAGGATCCCTCATCTCGAGCTACGAGGCGGAAACGGGGCTCCTCTGGATGTGGGCGGGACCCTCGTGATTCCTCTCGAGTGGAGACGGTTATGTCGGGGAACTTCTTGATTTGCACCAAGGGTGTGAAGGACCCTTTCGAAGTTCCAGAGGGGAGGTGTGATCAGCCTCGAGACGCCTCAGCGGAAATGGGCCTCATCTCGCCTGGAGGGGAGAACCTCCTGGATTTTCTCGAGTTGCGGCAGGTCTTCTCGAGTTACGACGGGGACCTCAGGGACCCGCTCTGGTGGCCTCAGGAAAGGCCAGACCCCATGCGAGTTGCTAGGGGACCTCTCGGGATTCCTCTCCCGTCCATGCCGGGGCCTCAGTCCTTGTGTGGAGTCGGGGCCGGAACCTGAGGATTCCTCTCCAGTGTTGCCATGGATCTTGGGGTGCTTCTGAGTCTCCCCAGGGGAGTCGGGCCTCGTCTCGAGTGGGGGCATGCACGTGCGCTTTCCTCCCGAGCTGCAGCAGCAGTGTCACGCTTCCTTTCACGTGGATCAAGGGATCTGTGGCTTTCCCTCGAGGCTGTCCCTCGAGGCTTTCCCACGAGGCTTTCCCACAGGGCTGTGCCACGTGCCACCTTGGTGTGAGTCGATCCTCGGCATGAAAGACGAGCCGGTGAAGGGAAAAGAGGTTCCTCTGGAATGGACTGAGACATCTGGGGGACTCTTGGAATGGTGGCACGACCCTGGAGTTCCTCTCGCCGTTCCTCTTGAGAGGGCCTCCTCTTGAGATGCGACAGGAACGCCGGGAACTCTTTCCCGACGAAACAGGGAAAGGATCCCTCATCTCGAGCTACGAGGCAGAAACGGGGCTCCTCTGGATGTGGGCGGGACCCTCGTGATTCCTCTCGAGTGGAGACGGGTATGTCGGGGAACTTCTTGATTTGCAGCAAGGGTGTGAAGGACCCTTTCGAAGTTCCAGAGGGGAGGTGTGATCAGCCTCGAGACGCCTCAGCGGAAATGGGCCTCATCTCGCCTGGAGGGGAGAACCTCCTGGATTTTCTCGAGTTGCAGCAGGTCTTCTCGAGTTACGACGGGGACCTCAGGGACCCGCTCTGGTGGCCTCAGGAAAGGCCAGTCCCCATGCGAGTTGCTAGGGGGCCTCTCGGGATTCCTCTCCCGTCCATGCCGGGGCCTCAGTCCTTGTGTGGAGTCGGGGCCGGAACCTGAGGATTCCTCTCCAGTGTTGCCATGGATCTTGGGGTGCCTCTGAGTCTCCCCAGGGGAGTCAGGCCTCGTCTCGAGTGGGGGCATGCACGTGCGCTTTCCTCCCGAGCTGCAGCAGTAGTGTCACGCTTCCTGTCACGTGGATCAAGGGATCTGTGGCTTTCCCTCGAGGCTTTCGCTCAAGGCTTTCCCACGAGGCTTTCCCACAGGCTGTGGCACGTGCCACCTTGGTGTGAGTCGATCCTCGGCGTGAAAGACGAGCCGGTGAAGGGAAAAGAGGTTCCTCTGGAATGGACTGAGACATCTGGGGGACTCTTGGAATGGTGGCACGACCCTGGAGTTCCTCTCGCCGTTCCTGTTGAGAGGGCCTCCTCTTGAGATGCGACGGGAACGCCGGGAACTCTTTCCCGACGAAGCAGGGACAGGATCCCTCATCTCGAGCTACGAGGCCGAAACCGGGCTCCTCTGGATGTGGGCGGGACCCTCGTGATTCCTCTCGAGTGGAGACGGGTATGTCGGGGAACTTCTTGATTTGCACCAAGGGTGTGAAGGACCCTTTCGAAGTTCCAGAGGGGAGGTGTGATCCGCCTTGTGACACCTCAGCAGAAATGGGCCTCATCTCGCCTGGAGGGGAGAACCTCCTGGATTTTCTCGAGTTGCGGCAGGCCTTCTCGAGTTACGACGGGGACCTCAGGGACCCGCTCTGGTGGCCTCAGGAAAGGCCAGTCCCCATGCGAGTTGCTAGGGGGCCTCTCGGGATTCCTCTCCCGTCCATGCCGGCGCCTCAGTCCTGGTGTGGCGTCGGGGCCGGAACCTGAGGATTCCGCTCCAGTGTTGCCATGGATCTTGGGGTGCTTCTGAGTCTCCCCAGGGGAGTCAGGCCTCGTCTCGAGTAGGGGTATGCACGTGCGCTTTCCTCCTGAGCTGCAGCAGTAGTGTCACACTTCCTGTCACGTGGATCAAGGGATCTGTGGCTTTCCCTCGAGGCTGTCCCTCGAGGCTTTCCCAGGAGGCTTTCCCACAGGGCTGTGCCACGTGCCACCTTGGTGGGAGTCGATCCTCGGCGTGAAAGACGAGCCGGTGAAGGGAAAAGAGGTTCCTCTGGAATGGACTGAGACATCTGGGGGACTCTTGGAAAGGTGGCACGACCCTGGAGTTCCTCTCGCCGTTCCTGTTGAGAGGGCCTCCTCTTGAGATGCGACGGGAACGCCGGGAACTCTTTCCCGACGAAGCAGGGACAGGATCCCTCATCTCGAGCTACGAGGCCGAAACGGGGCTCCTCTGGATGTGGGCGGGACCCTCGTGATTCCTCTCGAGTGGAGACGGGTATGTCGGGGAACTTCTTGATTTGCACCAAGGGTGTGAAGGACCCTTTCGAAGTTCCAGAGGGGAGGTGTGATCAGCCTCGAGACGCCTCAGCGGAAATGGGCCTCATCTCGCCTGGAGGGGAGAACCTCCTGGATTTTCTCGAGTTGCGGCAGGTCTTCTCGAGTTACGACGGGGACCTCAGGGACCCGCTCTGGTGGCCTCAGGAAAGGCCAGTCCCCATGCGAGTTGCTAGGGGACCTCTCGGGATTCCTCTCCCGTCCATGCCGGGGCCTCAGTCCTTGTGTGGAGTCGGGCCCGGAACCTGAGGATTCCTCTCCAGTGTTGCCATGGATCTTGGGGTGCTTCTGAGTCTCCCCAGGGGAGTCAGGCCTCGTCTCGAGTGGGGGCATGCACGTGCGCTTTCCTCCCGAGCTGCAGCAGTAGTGTCACGCTTCCTGTCACGTGGATCAAGGGATCGGTGGCTTTCCCTCGAGGCTGTCCCTCGAGGCTTTCCCACGAGGCTTTCCCACAGGGCTGTGCCACGTGCCACCTTGGTGGGAGTCGATCCTCGGCGTGAAAGACGAGCCGGTGAAGGGAAAAGAGGTTCCTCTGGAATGGACTGAGACATCTGGGGGACTCTTGGTATGGTGGCACGACCCTGGAGTTCCTCTCGCCGTTCCTGTTGAGAGGGCCTCCTCTTGAGAGGCGACGGGAACGCCGGGAACTCTTTCTCGACGAAGCAGGGAAAGGATCCCTCATCTCGAGCTACGAGGCGGAAACGGGGCTCCTCTGGATATGGGCGGGACCCTCGTGATTCCTCTCGAGTGGAGACGGGTATGTCGGGGAACTTCTTGATTTGCATCAAGGGTGTGAAGGACCCTTTCGAAGTTCCAGAGGTGAGGTGTGATCAGCCTCGAGACGCCTCAGCGGAAATGGGCCTCATCTCGCCTGGAGGGGAGAACCTCCTGGATTTTATCGAGTGCGGCAGGTCTTCTCGAGTTACGACGGGGACCTCAGGGACCCGCTCTGGTGGCCTCAGGAAAGGCCAGTCCCCATGCGAGTTGCAAGGGGACCTCTCGGGATTCCTCTCCCGTCCATACCGGGGCCTCAGTCCTTGTGTGGAGTCGGGGCCGGAACGTGAGGATTCCTTTCCAGTGTTGCCATGGATCTTGGGGTGCTTCAAAGTCTCCCCAGGGGAGTCAGGCCTCGTCTCGAGTGGGGGCATGCACGTGCGATTTCCTCCCGAGCTGCAGCAGTAGTGTCACGCTTCCTGTCACGTGGATCAAGGGATCTGCAGCTTTGCCTCGAGGCTTTCCGAAGAGGCTTTCCCCCAGGGCTGTGCCACGTGCCACCTTGGTGTGAGTCATTCCTCGGCGTGAAAGACGAGCCGGTGAAGGGAAAAGAGGTTCTCTGGAATGGACTGAGACATCTGGGGGACTCTTGGAAAGGTGGCACGACCCTGGAGTTCCTCTCGCCGTTCCTGTTGAGAGGGCCTCCTCTTGAGATGCGACGGGAACGCCGGGAACCCTTTCCCGACGAAGCAGGGACAGTATTCCTCATCTCGAGCTACGAGGCCGAAACAGGGCTCCTCTGGATGTGGGCGGGACCCTCGTGATTCCTCTCGAGTGGAGACGGGTATGTCGGGGAAATTCTTGATTTGCAGCAAGGGTGTGAAGGAGCCTTTCGAAGTTCCAGAGGTGCGGTGTGATCCTCCTCGTGACACCTCAGCAGAAATGGGCCTCATCTCGCCTGGAGGGGAGAACCTCCTGGATTTTCTCGAGTTGCGGCAGGTCTTCTCGACTTACGACGGGGACCTCAGGGACCCGCTCTGGTGGCCTCAGGAAAGGCCAGTCCCCATGCGAGTTGCTTGGGGACCTATCGGGATTCCTCTCCCGTCCATGCCGGTTCCTCAGTCCTTGTGTGGAGTCGGGGCCAGAACCTGAGTATTCCTCTCCAGTGTTGCCATGGATCTTGGGGTGCTTCTGAGTCTCCCCAGGGGAGTCAGGCCTCGTCTCGAGTGGGGGCATGCACGTGCGCTTTCCTCCCGAGCTGCAGCAGTAGTGTCACGCTTCCTGTCACGTGGATCAAGGGATCTGTGGCTTTCCCTCGAGGCTGTCTCTCGAGGCTTTCCCACAAGGCTTTCCCACAGGGCTGTGCCACGTGCCACCTTGGTGTGAGTCGATCCTCGGCGTGAAAGACGAGCCGGTGAAGGGAAAAGAGGTTCCTCTGGAATGGACTGAGACATCTGGGGGACTCTTGGAAAGGTGGCACGACCCTGGAGTTCCTCTCGCCTTTCCTGTTGAGAGGGCCTCCTCTTGAGATGCGACGGGAACGCCGGGAACTCTTTCCCGACGAAGCAGGGACAGGATCCCTCATCTCGAGCTACGAGGCCGAAACGGGGCTCCTCTGGATGTGGGCGGGACCCTCGTGATTCCTCTCGAGTGGAGACGGGTATGTCGGGGAACTTCTTGATTTGCAGCAAGGGTGTGAAGGAGCCTTTCGAAGTTCCAGAGGTGAGGTGTGATCCTCCTCGTGACACCTCAGCAGAAATGGGCCTCATCTCGCCTGGAGGGGATAACCTCCTGGATTTTTTCGAGTTGCGGCAGGTGTTCTCGAGTTACGACGGGGACCTCAGGGACCCGCTCTGGTGGCCTCAGGAAAGGCCAGTCCCCATACGAGTTGCTAGGGGACCTCTCGGAATTCCTCTCCCATCCATGCCGGGGCCTCAGTCCTTGTGTGGAGTCGGGGCCGGAACCTGAGTATTCCTCTCCAGTGTTGCCATGGATCTTGGGGTGCTTCTGAGTCTCCCCAGGGGAGTCGGGCCTCGTCTCGAGTGGGGGCATGCACGTGCGCTTTCCTCCCGTGCTGCAGCAGTAGTTTCACGCTTCCTGTCACGTGGATCAAGGGATCTGTGGCTTTCGCTCGAGGCTGTCGCTCGAGGCTTTCCCACGAGGCTTTCCCACAGGGCTGAGCCACGTGCCACCTTGGTGTGAGTCGATCCTCGGCATGAAAGACGAGCCGGTGAAGGGAAAACAGGTTCCTCTGGAATGGAATGAGACATCTGGGGGACTCTTGGAATGGTGGCACGACCCTGGATTACCTCTCGCCGTGCCTGTTGAGAGGGCCTCCTCTTGAGATGCGATGGGAACGCCAGGAACTCTTTCCCGACGAAGCAGGGAAAGGATCCCTCATCTCGAGCTACGAGGCGGAAACGGGGCTCCTATGGATGTGGGCGGGACCCTCGTGATTCCTCTCGAGTGGAGACGGGTATGTCGGGGAACTTCTTGATTTGCACCAAGGGTGTGAAGGACCCTTTCGAAGTTCCAGAGGGGAGGTGTGATCAGCCTCGAGACGCCTCAGCGGAAATGGGCCTCATCTCGCCTGGAGGGGAGAACCTCCTGGATTTTCTCGAGTTGCGGCAGGTCTTCTCGAGTTACGACGGGGACCTCAGGGACCCGCTCTGGTGGCCTCAGGAAAGGCCAGTCCCCATGCGAGTTGCTTGGGGACCTCTCGGGATTCCTCTCCCGTCCATGCCGGTTCCTCAGTCCTTGTGTGGAGTCGGGGCCAGAACCTGAGTATTCCTCTCCAGTGTTGCCATGGATCTTGGGGTGCTTCTGAGTCTCCCCAGGGGAGTCAGGCCTCGTCTCGAGTGGGGGCATGCACGTGCGCTTTCCTCCCGAGCTGCAGCAGTAGTGTCACGCTTCCTGTCACGTGGATCAAGGGATCTGTGGCTTTCCCTCGAGGCTGTCTCTCGAGGCTTTCCCACAAGGCTTTCCCACAGGGCTGTGCCACGTGCCACCTTGGTGTGAGTCGATCCTCGGCGTGAAAGACGAGCCGGTGAAGGGAAAAGAGGTTCCTCTGGAATGGACTGAGACATCTGGGGGACTCTTGGAAAGGTGGCACGACCCTGGAGTTCCTCTCGCCTTTCCTGTTGAGAGGGCCTCCTCTTGAGATGCGACGGGAACGCCGGGAACTCTTTCCCGACGAAGCAGGGACAGGATCCCTCATCTCGAGCTACGAGGCCGAAACGGGGCTCCTCTGGATGTGGGCGGGACCCTCGTGATTCCTCTCGAGTGGAGACGGGTATGTCGGGGAACTTCTTGATTTGCAGCAAGGGTGTGAAGGAGCCTTTCGAAGTTCCAGAGGTGAGGTGTGATCCTCCTCGTGACACCTCAGCAGAAATGGGCCTCATCTCGCCTGGAGGGGATAACCTCCTGGATTTTCTCGAGTTGCGGCAGGTGTTCTCGAGTTACGACGGGGACCTCAGGGACCCGCTCTGGTGGCCTCAGGAAAGGCCAGTCCCCATACGAGTTGCTAGGGGACCTCTCGGAATTCCTCTCCCATCCATGCTGGGGCCTCAGTCCTTGTGTGGAGTCGGGGCCGGAACCTGAGTATTCCTCTCCAGTGTTGCCATGGATCTTGGGGTGCTTCTGAGTCTCCCCAGGGGAGTCGGGCCTCGTCTCGAGTGGGGGCATGCACGTGCGCTTTCCTCCCGTGCTGCAGCAGTAGTTTCACGCTTCCTGTCACGTGGATCAAGGGATCTGTGGCTTTCGCTCGAGGCTGTCGCTCGAGGCTTTCCCACGAGGCTTTCCCACAGGGCTGAGCCACGTGCCACCTTGGTGTGAGTCGATCCTCGGCATGAAAGACGAGCCGGTGAAGGGAAAACAGGTTCCTCTGGAATGGAATGAGACATCTGGGGGACTCTTGGAATGGTGGCACGACCCTGGAGTACCTCTCGCCGTGCCTGTTGAGAGGGTCTCCTCTTGAGATGCGATGGGAACGCCAGGAACTCTTTCCCGACGAAGCAGGGAAAGGATCCCTCATCTCGAGCTACGAGGCGGAAACGGGGCTCCTATGGATGTGGGCGGGACCCTCGTGATTCCTCTCGAGTGGAGACGGGTATGTCGGGGAACTTCTTGATTTGCACCAAGGGTGTGAAGGACCCTTTCGAAGTTCCAGAGGGGAGGTGTGATCAGCCTCGAGACGCCTCAGCGGAAATGGGCCTCATCTCGCCTGGAGGGGAGAACCTCCTGGATTTTCTCGGGTTGCGGCAGGTCTTCTCGAGTTACGACGGGGACCTCAGGGACCCGCTCTGGTGGCCTCAGGAAAGGCCAGTCCCCATGCAAGTTGCTAGGGGACCTCTCGGGATTCCTCTCCTGTCCATGCCGGGGCCTCAGTCCTTGTGTGGAGTCGGGGCAGGAACCTGAGGATTCCTCTCCAGTGTTGCCATGGATTTTGGGGTGCTTCTGAGTCTCCCCAGGGGAGTCAGGCCTCGTCTCGAGTGGGGGCATGCACGTGCGCTTTCCTCCCGAGCTGCAGCAGTAGTGTCACGCTTCCTGTCACGTGGATCAAGGGATCTGTGGCTTTCCCACGAGGCTGTCCCTCGAGGCTTTCCCACGAGGCTTTCCCACAGGGCTGTGCCACGTGCCACCTTGGTGTGAGTCGATCCTCGGCGTGAAAGACGAGCCGATGAAGGGAAAAGAGGTTCCTCTGGAATGGACTGAGACATCTGGGGGACTCTTGGAAAGGTGGCACGACCCTGGAGTTCCTCTCGCCGTTCCTGTTGAGAGGGGCTCCTCTTGAGATGCGACGGGAACGCCGGGAACTCTTTCCCGACGAAGCAGGGAAAGGATCCCTCATCTCGAGCTACGAGGCGGAAACGGGGCTCCTCTGGATGTGGGCGGGACCCTCGTGATTCCTCTCGAGTGGAGACGGGTATGTCGGGGAACTTCTTGATTTGCACCAAGGGTGTGAAGGACCCTTTCGAAGTTCCAGAGGGGAGGTGTGATCAGCCTCGAGACGCCTCAGCGGAAATGGGCCTCATCTCGCCTGGAGGGGAGAACCTCCTGGATTTTCTCGAGTTGCGGCAGGTCTTCTCGAGTTACGACGGGGACCTCAGGGACCCGCTCTGGTGGCCTCAGGAAAGGCCAGTCCCCATGCGAGTTGCTAGGGGACCTCTCGGGATTCCTCTCCCGTCCATGCCGGGGCCTCAGTCCTTGTGTGGAGTCGGGGCCGGAACCTGAGGATTCCTCTCCAGTGTTGCCATGGAACTTGGGGTGCTTCTGAGTCTCCCCAGGGGAGTCAGGCCTCGTCTCGAGTGGGGGCATGCACGTGCGCTTTCCTCCCGAGCTGCAGCAGTAGTGTCACGCTTCCTGTCACGTGGATCAAGGTATCGGTGGCTTTCCCTTGAGGCTGTCCCTCGAGGCTTTCCCACGAGGCTTTCCCACAGGGCTGTGCCAAGTGCCACCTTGGTGGGAGTCGATCCTCGGCGTGAAAGACGAGCCGGTGAAGGGAAAAGAGGTTCCTCTGGAATGGACTGAGACATCTGGGGGACTCTTGGAATGGTGGCACGACCCTGGAGTTCCTCTCGCCGTTCCTGTTGAGAGGGCCTCCTCTTGAGAGGCGACGGGAACGCCGGGAACTCTTTCTCGACGAAGCAGGGAAAGGATCCCTCATCTCGAGCTACGAGGCGGAAACGGGGCTCCTCTGGATATGGGCGGGACCCTCGTGATTCCTCTCGAGTGGAGACGGGTATGTCGGGGAACTTCTTGATTTGCATCAAGGGTGTGAAGGACCCTTTCGAAGTTCCAGAGGGGAGGTGTGATCAGCCTCGAGACGCCTCAGCGGAAATGGGCCTCATCTCGCCTGGAGGGGAGAACCTCCTGGATTTTATCGAGTGCGGCAGGTCTTCTCGAGTTACTACGGGGACCTCAGGGACCCGCTCTGGTGGCCTCAGGAAAGGCCAGTCCCCATGCGAGTTGCTAGGGGACCTCTCGGGATTCCTCTCCCGTCCATGCCGGGGCCTCAGTCCTTGTGTGGAGTCGGGGCCGGAACGTGAGGATTCCTTTCCAGTGTTGCCATGGATCTTGGGGTGCTTCTGAGTCTCCCCAGGGGAGTCAGGCCTCGTCTCGAGTGGGGGCATGCACGTGCAATTTCCTCCCGAGCTGCAGCAGTAGTGTCACGCTTCCTGTCACGTGGATCAAGGGATCTGCAGCTTTGCCTCGAGGCTTTCCGAAGAGGCTTTCCCCCAGGGCTGTGCCACGTGCCACCTTGGTGTGAGTCATTCCTCGGCGTGAAAGACGAGCCGGTGAAGGGAAAAGAGGTTCCTCTGGAATGGACTGAGACATCTGGGGGACTCTTGGAATGGTGGCACGACCCTGGAGTTCCTCTCGCCATTCCTGTTGAGAGGGCCTCCACTTGAGAGGCGACGGGAACGCCCGGAAATCTTTCCCGATGAAGCAGGGAAAGGATCCCTCATCTCGAGCTACGAGGCGGAAACGGGGCTCCTCTGGATGTGGGCGGGACCCTCGTGTTTCCTCTCGAGTGGAGACAGGTATGTCGGGGAACTTCTTGTTTTGCACCAAGGGTGTGAAGGACCCTTACGAAGTTCCAGCGGGGAGGTGTGATCAGCCTCGAGACGCCTCAGCGGAAATGGGCCTCATCTCGCCTGGAGGGGAGAACCTCCTGGATTTTCTCGAGTTGCGGCAGGTCTTCTCGAGTTATGACGGGGACCTCAGGGACCCGCTCTGGTGGCCTCAGGAAAGGCCAGTCCCCATGCGAGTTGCTAGGGGACCTCTCGGGATTCCTCTCCCGTCCATGCCGGAGCCTCAGTCCTTGTGTGGAGTCGGGGCCGGAACCTGAGGATTCCTCTCCAGTGTTGCCATGGATCTTGGGGTGCTTCTGAGTCTCCCCAGGGGAGTCAGGCCTCGTCTCGAGTGGGGGCATGCACGTGCGCTTTCCTCCCGAGCTGCAGCAGTAGTGTCACGCTTCCTGTCACGTGGATCAAGGGATCTGTGGCTTTCCCTCGAGGCTGTCCCTCGAGGCTTTCCCACGAGGCTTTCCCACAGGGCTGTGCCACGTGCCACCTTGGTGTGAGTCGATCCTCGGCGTGAAAGACGAGCCGGTGAAGGGAAAAGAGGTTCCTCTGGAATGGACTGAGACATCTGGGGGACTCTTGGAATGGTGGCACGACCCTGGAGTTCCTCTCGCCGTTCCTGTTGAGAGGGCCTCCTCTTGAGATGCGACGGGAACGCCGGGAACTCTTTCCCGACGAAGCAGGGAAAGGATCCCTCATCTCGAGCTACGAGGCGGAAACGGGGCTCCTCTGGATGTGGGCGGGACCCTCGTGATTCCTCTCGAGTGGAGACGGGTATGTCGGGGAACTTCTTGATTTGCACCAAGGGTGTGAAGGACCCTTTCAAAGTTCCAGAGGTGAGGTGTGATCAGCCTCGAGACGCCTCAGCGGAAATGGGCCTCATCTCGCCTGGAGGGGAGAACCTCCTGGATTTTCTCGAGTTGCGGCAGGTCTTCTCGAGTTACGACGGGGACCTCAGGGACCCGCTCTGTTGGCCTCAGGAAAGGACAGTCCTCATGCGAGTTGCTAGGGGACCTCTCGGGATTCCTCTCCCGTCCTTGCCGGGGCCTCAGTCCTTGTGTGGAGTCGTGGCCGGAACCTGAGGATTCCTCTCCAGTGTTGCCATGGATCTTGGGGTGCTTCTGAGTCTCCCCAGGGGAGTCAGGTCTCGTCTCGAGTGGGGGCATGCACGTGCGCTTTCCTCCTGTGCTGCAGCAGTAGTGTCACGCTTCCTGTCACGTGTATCAAGGGATCTGCGGCTTTGCCTCGAGGCTTTCCGAAGAGGCTTTCCCCCAGGGCTGTGCCACGTGCCACATTGGTGTGAGTCATTCCTCGGCGTGAAAGACGAGCCGGTGAAGGGAAAATAGGTTCCTCTGGAATGGACTGAGACATCTGGGGGACTCTTGGAATGGTGGCACGACCCTGGAGTTCCTCTCGCCGTTCCTGTTGAGAGGGCCTCCTCTTGAGAGGCGACGGGAACGCCGGGAACTCTTTCCCGACGAAGCAGGGAAAGGATCCCTCATCTCGAGCTACGAGGCGGAAACGGGGCTCCTCTGGATATGGGCGGGACCCTCGTGATTCCTCTCGAGTGGAGACGGGTATGTCGGGGAACTTCTTGATTTGCATCAAGGGTGTGAAGGACCCTTTCGAAGTTCCAGAGGTGAGCTGTGATCAGCCTCGAGACGCCTCAGCGGAAATGGGCCTCATCTCGCCTGGAGGGGAGAACCTCCTGGATTTAATCGAGTGCGGCAGGTCTTCTCGAGTTACTACGGGGACCTCAGGGACCCGCTCTGGTGGCCACAGGAAAGGCCAGTCCCCATGCGAGTTGCTAGGGGACCTCTCGGGATTCCTCTCCCGTCCATGCCGGGGCCTCAGTCCTTGTGTGGAGTCGGGGCCGGAACCTGAGGATTCCTCTCCAGTGTTGCCATGGATCTTGGGGTGCTTCTGAGTCTCCCCAGGGGAGTCAGGCCTCGTCTGGAGTGGGGGCATGCACGTGCGCTTTCCTCCCGAGCTGCAGCAGTAGTGTCACGCTTCCTGTCACGTGGATCAAGGGATCGGTGGCTTTCCCTCGAGGCTGTCCCTCGAGGCTTTCCCACGAGGCTTTCCCACAGGGCTGTGCCACGTGCCACCTTGGTGTGAGTCGATCCTCGGCGTGAAAGACGAGCCGGTAAAGGGAAAAGAGGTTCCTCTGGAATGGACTGAGACATCTGGGGGACTCTTGGAATGGTGGCACGACCCTGGAGTTCCTCTCGCCGTTCCTGTTGAGAGGGCCTCCTCTTGAGACGCGACGGGAACGCCGGGAACTCTTTCCCGACGAAGCAGGGAAAGGATCCCTCATCTCGAGCTACGAGGCGGAAACGGGGCTCCTCTGGATGTGGGCGGGACCCTCGTGATTCCTCTCGAGTGGAGACGGCTAGGTCGGGGAACTTCTTGATTTGCACCAAGGGTGTGAAGGACCCTTTCGAAGTTCCAGAGGTGAGGTGTGATCAGCCTCGAGACGCCTCAGCGGAAATGGGCCTCATCTCGCCTGGAGGGGAGAACCTCCTGGATTTTCTCGAGTTGCGGCAGGTCTTCTCGAGTTACGACGGGGACCTCAGGGACCCGCTCTGGTGGCCTCAGGAAAGGCCAGTCCCCATGCGAGTTGCTAGGGGACCTCTCGGGATTACTCTCCCGTCCATGCCGGGGCCTCAGTTCTTGTGTGGAGTCGGGCCCGGAACCTGAGGATTCCTCTCCAGTGTTGCCATGGATCTTGGGGTGCTTCTGAGTCTCCCCAGGGGAGTCAGACCTCGTCTCGAGTGGGGGAATGCACGTGCGCTTTCCTCCCGAGCTGCAGCAGTAGTGTCACGCTTCCTGTCACGTGGATCAAGGGATCTGTGGCTTTCCCTCGAGGCTGTCCCTCGAGGCTTTCCCACGAGGCTTTCCCACAGGGCTGTGCCACGTGCCACCTTGGTGTGAGTCGATCCTCGGCGTGAAAGACGAGCCGGTGAAGGGAAAAGAGGTTCCTCTGGAATGGACTGAGACATCTGGGGGACTCTTGGAATGGTGGCACGACCCTGGAGTTCCTCTCGCCGTTCCTGTTGAGAGGGCCTCCTCTTGAGATGCGACGGGAACGCCGGGAACTCTTTCCCGACGAAGCAGGGAAAGGATCCCTCATCTCGAGCTACCAGGCGGAAACGGGGCTCCTCTGGATGTGGGCGGGACCCTCGTGATTCCTCTCGAGTGGAGACGGCTAGGTCGGGGAACTTCTTGATTTGCATCAAGGGTGTGAAGGACCCTTTCGAAGTTCCAGAGGTGAGGTGTGATCAGCCTCGAGACGCCTCAGCGGAAATGGGCCTCATCTCGCCTGGAGGGGAGAACCTCCTGGATTTTCTCGAGTTGCGGCAGGTCTTCTCGAGTTACGACGGGGACCTCAGGGACCCGCTCTGGTGGCCTCAGGAAAGGCCAGTCCCCATGCGAGTTGCTAGGGGACCTCTCGGGATTACTCTCCCGTCCATGCCGGGGCCTCAGTCCTTGTGTGGAGTCGGGCCCGGAACCTGAGGATTCCTCTCCAGTGTTGCCATGGATCTTGGGGTGCTTCTGAGTCTCCCCAGGGGAGTCAGACCTCGTCTCGAGTGGGGGAATGCACGTGCGCTTTCCTCCCGAGCTGCAGCAGTAGTGTCACGCTTCCTGTCACGTGGATCAAGGGATCTGTGGCTTTCCCTCGAGGCTGTCCCTCGAGGCTTTCCCACGAGGCTTTCCCACAGGGCTGTGCCACGTGCCACCTTGGTGTGAGTCGATCCTCGGCGTGAAAGACGAGCCGGTGAAGGGAAAAGAGGTTCCTCTGGAATGGACTGAGACATCTGGGGGACTCTTGGAATGGTGGCACGACCCTGGAGTTCCTCTCGCCGTTCCTGTTGAGAGGGCCTCCTCTTGAGATGCGACGGGAACGCCGGGAACTCTTTCCCGACGAAGCAGGGAAAGGATCCCTCATCTCGAGCTACGAGGCGGAAACGGGGCTCCTCTGGATGTGGGCGGGACCCTCGTGATTCCTCTCGAGTGGAGACGGCTAGGTCGGGGAACTTCTTGATTTGCACCAAGGGTGTGAAGGACCCTTTCAAAGTTCCAGAGGTGAGGTGTGATCAACCTCGAGACGCCTCAGCGGAAATGGGCCTCATCTCGCCTGGAGGGGAGAACCTCCTGGATTTTCTCGAGTTGCGGCAGGTCTTCTCGAGTTACGACGGGGACCTCAGGGACCCGCTCTGTTGGCCTCAGGAAAGGCCAGTCCTCATGCGAGTTGCTAGGGGACCTCTCGGGATTCCTCTCCCGTCCATGCCGGGGCCTCAGTCCTTGTGTGGAGTCGTGGCCGGAACCTGAGGATTCCTCTCCAGTGTTGCCATGGATCTTGGGGTGCTTCTGATTCTCCCCAGGGGAGTCAGGTCTCGTCTCGAGTGGGGGCATGCACGTGCGCTTTCCTCCTGTGCTGCAGCAGTAGTGTCACGCTTCCTGTCACGTGTATCAAGGGATCTGCGGCTTTGCCTCGAGGCTTTCCGAAGAGGCTTTCCCCCAGGGCTGTGCCACGTGCCACCTTGGTGTGAGTCATTCCTCGGCGTGAAAGACGAGCCGCTGAAGGGAAAAGAGGTTCCTCTGGAATGGACTGAGACATCTGGGGGACTCTTGGAATGGTG
The DNA here is from genome assembly GCF_023091745.1 of Budorcas taxicolor. NCBI lineage: Eukaryota > Metazoa > Chordata > Mammalia > Artiodactyla > Bovidae > Budorcas > Budorcas taxicolor. The sequence goes on along the minus strand of NW_026292213.1, from coordinate 142,900 downwards.
GCACGACCCTGGAGTTCCTCTCGCCGTTCCTGTTGAGAGGGCCTCCTCTTGAGAGGCGACGGGAACGCCGGGAACTCTTTCCCGACGAAGCAGGGAAAGGATCCCTCATCTCGAGCTACGAGGCGGAAACGGGGCTCCTCTGGATATGGGCGGGACCCTCGTGATTCCTCTCGAGTGGAGACGGGTATGTCGGGGAACTTCTTGATTTGCATCAAGGGTGTGAAGGACCCTTTCGAAGTTCCAGAGGTGAGGTGTGATCAGCCTCGAGACGCCTCGGCGGAAATGGGCCTCATCTCGCCTGGAGGGGAGAACCTCCTGGATTTTATCGAGTGCGGCAGGTCTTCTCGAGTTACTACGGGGACCTCAGGGACCCGCTCTGGTGGCCACAGGAAAGGCCAGTCCCCATGCGAGTTGCTAGGGGACCTCTCGGGATTCCTCTCCCGTCCATGCCGGGGCCTCAGTCCTTGTGTGGAGTCGGGGCCGGAACCTGAGGATTCCTCTCCAGTGTTGCCATGGATCTTGGGGTGCTTCTGAGTCTCCCCAGGGGAGTCAGGCCTCGTCTCGAGTGGGGGCATGCACGTGCGCTTTCCTCCCGAGCTGCAGCAGTAGTGTCACGCTTCCTGTCACGTGGATCAAGGGATCGGTGGCTTTCCCTCGAGGCTGTCCCTCGAGGCTTTCCCACGAGGCTTTCCCACAGGGCTGTGCCACGTGCCACCTTGGTGTGAGTCGATCGTCGGCGTGAAAGACGAGCCGGTGAAGGGAAAAGAGGTTCCTCTGGAATGGACTGAGACATCTGGGGGACTCTTGGAATGGTGGCACGACCCTGGAGTTCCTCTCGCCGTTCCTGTTGAGAGGGCCTCCTCTTGAGATGCGACGGGAACGCCGGGAACTCTTTCCCGACGAAGCAGGGAAAGGATCCCTCATCTCGAGCTACGAGGCGGAAACGGGGCTCCTCTGGATGTGGGCGGGACCCTCGTGATTCCTCTCGAGTGGAGACGGGTATGTCGGGGAACTTCTTGATTTGCACCAAGGGTGTGAAGGAGCCTTTCGAAGTTCCAGAGGTGAGGTGTGATCAGCCTCGAGATGCCTCAGCGGAAATGTGCCTCATCTCGCCTGGAGGGGAGAACCTCCTGGATTTTCTCGAGTTGCCGCAGGTCTTCTCGAGTTACGACGGGGACCTCAGGGACCCGCTCTGGTGGCCTCAGGAAAGGCCAGTCCCCATGCGAGTTGCTAGGGGACCTCTCGGGATTCCTCTCCCGTCCATGCCGGGGCCTCAGTCCTTGTGTGGAGTCGGGGCCGGAACGTGAGGATTCCTCTCCAGTGTTGCCATGGATCTTGGGGTGCTTCGGAGTCTCCCCAGGGGAGTCAGGCCTCGTCTCGAGTGGGGGCATGCACGTGCGCTTTCCTCCCGAGCTGCAGCAGTAGTGTCACGCTTCCTGTCACGTGGATCAAGGGATCTGCGGTTTTCCCTCGAGGCTTTCCCACGAGGCTTTCCCACAGGGCTGTGCCACGTGCCACCTTGGTGTGAGTCGATCCTCGGCGTGAAAGACGAGCCGGTGAAGGGAAAAGAGGTTCCTCTGGAATGGACTGAGACATCTGGGGGACTCTTGGAATGGTGGCACGACCTTGGAGTTCCTCTCGCCGTTCCTGTTGAGAGGGCCTCCTCTTGAGATGCGACGGGAACGCCGGGAACTCTTTCCCGACGAAGCAGGTAAAGGATCCCTAATCTCGAGCTACGAGGCGGAAACGGGACTCCTCTGGATGTGGGCGGGACCCTCGTGTTTCCTCTCGAGTGGAGGCGGGTATGTCGGGGAACTTCTTGATTTGCATCAAGGGTGTGAAGGACCCTTTCGAAGTTCCAGAGGTGAGGTGTGATCAGCCTCGAGACGCCTCAGCGGAAATGGGCCTCATCTCGCCTGGAGGGGAGAACCTCCTGGATTTAATCGAGTGCGGCAGGTCTTCTCGAGTTACTACGGGGACCTCAGGGACCCGCTCTGGTGGCCTCAGGAAAGGCCAGTCCCCATGCGAGTTGCTAGGGGACCTCTCGGGATTCCTCTCCCGTCTATGCCGGGGCCTCAGTCCTTGTTTGGAGTCGGGCCTGGAACCTGAGGATTCCTCTCCAGTGTTGCCATGGATCTTGGGGTGCTTCTGAGTCTCCCCAGAGGAGTCAGGCCTCGTCTCGAGTGGGGGCATGCACGTGCGCTTTCCTCCCGAGCTGCAGCAGTAATGTCACGCTTCCTGTCACGTGGATCAAGGGATCTGTGGCTTTCCCTCGAGGCTGTCCCTCGAGGCTTTCCCACGAGGCTTTCCCACAGGGCTGTGCCACGTGCCACCTTGGTGTGAGTCGATCCTCGGCGTGAAAGACGAGCCGGTGAAGGGAAAAGAGGTTCCTCTGGAATGGACTGAGACATCTGGGGGACTCTTGGAATGGTGGCACGACCCTAGAGTTCCTCTCGCCGTTCCTGTTGAGAGGGCATCCTCTTGAGATGCGTCGGGAACGCCGGGTACTCTTTCCCGACGAAGCAGGGAAAGGATCCCTCATCTCGAGCTACGAGGCGGAAACGGGGCTCCTCTGGATGTGGGCGGGACCCTCGTGATTCCTCTCGAGTGGAGACGGGTATGTCGGGGAACTTCTTGATTTGCACCAAGGGTGTGAAGGACCCTTTCGAAGTTCCAGAGGGGAGGTGTGATCAGCCTCGAGACGCCTCAGCGGAAATGGGCCTCATCTCGCCTGGAGGGGAGAACCTCCTGGATTTTCTCGAGTTGCGGCAGGTCTTCTCGAGTTACGACGGGGACCTCAGGGACCCGCTCTGGTGGCCTCAGGAAAGGCCAGTCCCCATGCGAGTTGCTAGGGGACCTCTCGGGATTCCACTCCCGTCCATGCCGGGGCCTCAGTCCTTGTGTGGAGTCGGGCCCGGAACCTGAGGATTCCTCTCCAGTGTTGCCATGGATCTTGGGGTGCTTCTGAGTCTCCCCAGGGGAGTCAGGCCTCGTCTCGAGTGGGGGCATGCACGTGCGCTTTCCTCCCGAGCTGCAGCAGTCGTGTCACGCTTCCTGTCAAGTGGATCAAGGGATCTGCGGCTTTGCCTCGAGGCTTTCCGAAGAGGCTTTCCCCCAGGGTTGTGCCACGTGCCACCTTGGTGTGAGTCATTCCTCGGCGTGAAAGACGAGCCGGTGAAGGGAAAAGAGGTTCCTCTGGAATGGACTGAGACATCTGGGGGACTCTTGGAATGGTGGTACGACCCTGGAGTTCCTCTCGCCGTTCCTGTTGAGAGGGCCTCCTCTTGAGAGGCGACGGTAACGCCGGGAACTCTTTCCCGACGAAGCAGGGAAAGGATCCCTCCTCTCGAGCTACGAGGCGGAAACGGGGCTCCTCTGGATACGGGCGGGACCCTCGTGATTCCTCTCGACTGGAGACGGGTATGTCGGGGAACTTCTTGATTTGCATCAAGGGTGTGAAGGACCCTTTCGAAGTTCCAGAGGTGAGGTGTGATCAGCCTCGAGACGCCTCAGCGGAAATGGGTCTCATCTCGCCTGGAGAGGAGAACCTCCTGGATTTTATCGAGTGCGGCAGGTCTTCTCGAGTTACCACGGGGACCTCAGGGACCCGCTCTGGTGGCCTCAGGAAAGGCCAGTCCCCATGCGAGTTGCTAGGGGACCTCTCGGGATTCATCTCCCGTCCATGCCGGGGCCTCAGTCCTTGTGTGGAGTCGGGGCCGGAACGTGAGGATTCCTCTCCAGTGTTGCCATGGATCTTGGGGTGCTTCGGAGTCTCCCCAGGGGAGTCAGGCCTCGTCTCGAGTGGGGGCATGCACGTGCGCTTTCCTCCCGAGCTGCAGCAGTAGTGTCACGCTTCCTGTCACGTGGATCAAGGGATCTGCCGTTTTCCCTCGAGGCTTTCCTACGAGGCTTTCCCACAGGGCTGTGCCACGTGCCACCTTGGTGTGAGTCGATCCTCGGCGTGAAAGACGAGCCGGTGAAGGGAAAAGAGGTTCCTCTGGAATGGACTGAGACATCTGGGGGACTCTTGGAATGGTGGCACGACCCTAGAGTTCCTCTCGCCGTTCCTGTTGAGAGGGCATCCTCTTGAGATGCGTCGGAAACGCCGGGTACTCTTTCCCGACGAAGCAGGGAAAGGATCCCTCATCTCGAGTTACGAGGCGGAAACGGGGCTCCTCTGGATGTGGGCGGGACCCTCGTGTTTCCTCTCGAGTGGAGGCGGGTATGTCGGGGAACTTCTTGATTTGCATCAAGGGTGTGAAGGACCCTTTCGAAGTTCCAGAGGTGAGGTGTGATCAGCCTCGAGACGCCTCAGGGGAAATGGGCCTCATCTCGCCTGGAGGGGAGAACCTCCTGGATTTAATCGAGTGCGGCAGGTCTTCTCGAGTTACGACGGGGACCTCAGGGACCCGCTCTGGTGGCCTCAGGAAAGGCCAGTCCCCATGCGAGTTGCTAGGGGACCTCTCGGGATTCCTCTCCCGTCCATGCCGGGGCCTCAGTCCTTGTGTGGAGTCGGGCCTGGAACCTGAGGATTCCTCTCCAGTGTTGCCATGGATCTTGGGGTGCTTCTGAGTCTCCCCAGAGGAGTCAGGCCTCGTCTCGAGTGGGGGCATGCACGTGCGCTTTCCTCCCGAGCTGCAGCAGTAGTGTCACGCTTCCTGTCACGTGGATCAAGGGATCTGTGGCTTTCCCTCGAGGCTGTCCCTCGAGGCTTTCCCACGAGGCTTTCCCACAGGGCTGTGCCACGGGCCACCTTGGTGTGAGTCGATCCTCGGCGTGAAAGACGAGCCGGTGAAGGGAAAAGAGGTTCCTCTGGAATGGACTGAGACATCTGGGGGACTCTTGGAATGGTGGCACGACCCTAGAGTTCCTCTCGCCGTTCCTGTTGAGAGGGCATCCTCTTGAGATGCGTCGGAAACGCCGGGTACTCTTTCCCGACGAAGCAGGGAAAGGATCCCTCATCTCGAGCTACGAGGCGGAAACGGGGCTCCTCTGGATGTGGGCGGGACCCTCGTGATTCCTCTCGAGTGGAGACGGGTATGTCGGGGAACTTCTTGATTTGCACCAAGGGTGTGAAGGACCCTTTCGAAGTTCCAGAGGGGAGGTGTGATCAGCCTCGAGACGCCTCAGCGGAAATGGGCCTCATCTCGCCTGGAGGGGAGAACCTCCTGGATTTTCTCGAGTTGCGGCAGGTCTTCTCGAGTTACGACGGGGACCTCAGGGACCCGCTCTGGTGGCCTCAGGAAAGGCCAGTCCCCATGCGAGTTGCTAGGGGACCTCTCGGGATTCCACTCCCGTCCATGCCGGGGCCTCAGTCCTTGTGTGGAGTCGGGCCCGGAACCTGAGGATTCCTCTCCAGTGTTGCCATGGATCTTGGGGTGCTTCTGAGTCTCCCCAGGGGAGTCAGGCCTCGTCTCGAGTGGGGGCATGCACGTGCGCTTTCCTCCCGAGCTGCAGCAGTCGTGTCACGCTTCCTGTCAAGTGGATCAAGGGATCTGCGGCTTTGCCTCGAGGCTTTCCGAAGAGGCTTTCCCCCAGGGTTGTGCCACGTGCCACCTTGGTGTGAGTCATTCCTCGGCGTGAAAGACGAGCCGGTGAAGGGAAAAGAGGTTCCTCTGGAATGGACTGAGACATCTGGGGGACTCTTGGAATGGTGGTACGACCCTGGAGTTCCTCTCGCCGTTCCTCTTGAGCGGGCCTCCTCTTGAGAGGCGACGGGAACGCCGGGAACTCTTTCCCGACGAAGCAGGGAAAGGATCCCTCATCTCGAGCTACGAGGCGGAAACGGGGCTCCTCTGGATATGGGCGGGACCCTCGTGATTCCTCTCGACTGGAGACGGGTATGTCGGGGAACTTCTTGATTTGCACCAAGGGTGTGAAGGACCCTTTCGAAGTTCCAGAGGGGAGGTGTGATCAGCCTCGAGACGCCTCAGCGGAAATGGGCCTCATCTCGCCTGGAGAGGAGAACCTCCTGGATTTTATCGAGTGCGGCAGGTCTTCTCGAGTTACCACGGGGACCTCTGGGACCCGCTCTGGTGGCCTCAGGAAAGGCCAGTCCCCATGCGAGTTGCTAGGGGACCTCTCGGGATTCCTCTCCCGTCCATGCCGGGGCCTCAGTCCTTGTGTGGAGTCGGGGCCGGAACGTGAGGATTCCTCTCCAGTGTTGCCATGGATCTTGGGGTGCTTCTGAGTCTCCCCAGGGGAGTCAGGCCTCGTCTCGAGTGGGGGCATGCACGTGCGCTTTCCTCCCGAGCTGCAGCAGTCGTGTCACGCTTCCTGTCAAGTGGATCAAGGGATCTGCGGCTTTGCCTCGAGGCTTTCCGAAGAGGCTTTCCCCCAGGGTTGTGCCACGTGCCACCTTGGTGTGAGTCATTCCTCGGCGTGAAAGACGAGCCGGTGAAAGGAAAAGAGGTTCCTCTGGAATGGACTGAGACATCTGGGGGACTCTTGGAATGGTGGTACGACCCTGGAGTTCCTCTCGCCGTTCCTCTTGAGCGGGCCTCCTCTTGAGAGGCGACGGTAACGCCGGGAACTCTTTCCCGACGAAGCAGGGAAAGGATCCCTCATCTCGAGCTACGAGGCGGAAACGGGGCTCCTCTGGATATGGGCGGGACCCTCGTGATTCCTCTCGACTGGAGACGGGTATGTCGGGGAACTTCTTGATTTGCATCAAGGGTGTGAAGGACCCTTTCGAAGTTCCAGAGGTGAGCTGTGATCAGCCTCGAGACGCCTCAGCGGAAATGGGCCTCATCTCGCCTGGAGAGGAGAACCTCCTGGATTTTATCGAGTGCGGCAGGTCTTCTCGAGTTACCACGGGGACCTCAAGGACCCGCTCTGGTGGCCTCAGGAAAGGCCAGTCCCCATGCGAGTTGCTAGGGGACCTCTCGGGATTCCTCTCCCGTCCATGCCGGGGCCTCAGTCCTTGTATGGAGTCGGGGCCGGAACCTGAGGATTCCTCTCCAGTGTTGCCATGGATCTTGGGGTGCTTCGGAGTCTCCCCAGGGGAGTCAGGCCTCGTCTCGAGTGGGGGCATGCACGTGCGCTTTCCTCCCGAGCTGCAGCAGTAGTGTCACGCTTCCTGTCACGTGGATCAAGGGATCTGCGGTTTTCCCTCGAGGCTTTCCCACGAGGCTTTCCCACAGGGCTGTGCCACGTGCCACCTTGGTGTGAGTCGATCCTCGGCGTTCAAGACGAGGCGGTGAAGGGGAAAGAGGTTCCTCTGGAATGGACTGAGACATCTGGGGGACTCTTGGAATGGTGGCACGACCTTGGAGTTCCTCTCGCCGTTCCTGTTGAGAGGGCCTCCTCTTGAGATGCGACGGGAACGCCGGGAACTCTTTCCCGACGAAGCAGGTAAAGGATCCCTAATCTCGAGCTACGAGGCGGAAACGGGGCTTCTCTGGATGTGGGCGGGACCCTCGTGTTTCCTCTCGAGTGGAGGCGGGTATGTCGGGGAACTTCTTGATTTGCACCAAGGGTGTGAAGGACCCTTTCGAAGTTCCAGAGGGGAGGTGTGATCAGCCTCGAGACGCCTCAGCGGAAATGGGCCTCATCTCGCCTGGAGGGGAGAACCTCCTGGATTTTCTCGAGTTGCGGCAGGTCTTCTCGAGTTACGACGGGGACCTCAGGGACCCGCTCTGGTGGCCTCAGGAAAGGCCAGTCCCCATGCGAGTTGCTAGGGGACCTCTCGGGATTCCACTCCCGTCCATGCCGGGGCCTCAGTCCTTGTGTGGAGTCGGGCCCGGAACCTGAGGATTCCTCTCCAGTGTTGCCATGGATCTTGGGGTGCTTCTGAGTCTCCCCAGGGGAGTCAGGCCTCGTCTCGAGTGGGGGCATGCACGTGCGCTTTCCTCCCGAGCTGCAGCAGTCGTGTCACGCTTCCTGTCAAGTGGATCAAGGGATCTGCGGCTTTGCCTCGAGGCTTTCCGAAGAGGCTTTCCCCCAGGGTTGTGCCACGTGCCACCTTGGTGTGAGTCATTCCTCGGCGTGAAAGACGAGCCGGTGAAGGGAAAAGAGGTTCCTCTGGAATGGACTGAGACATCTGGGGGACTCTTGGAATGGTGGTACGACCCTGGAGTTCCTCTCGCCGTTCCTGTTGAGAGGGCCTCCTCTTGAGAGGCGACGGTAACGCCGGGAACTCTTTCCCGACGAAGCAGGGAAAGGATCCCTCCTCTCGAGCTACGAGGCGGAAACGGGGCTCCTCTGGATACGGGCGGGACCCTCGTGATTCCTCTCGACTGGAGACGGGTATGTCGGGGAACTTCTTGATTTGCATCAAGGGTGTGAAGGACCCTTTCGAAGTTCCAGAGGTGAGGTGTGATCAGCCTCGAGACGCCTCAGCGGAAATGGGTCTCATCTCGCCTGGAGAGGAGAACCTCCTGGATTTTATCGAGTGCGGCAGGTCTTCTCGAGTTACCACGGGGACCTCAGGGACCCGCTCTGGTGGCCTCAGGAAAGGCCAGTCCCCATGCGAGTTGCTAGGGGACCTCTCGGGATTCATCTCCCGTCCATGCCGGGGCCTCAGTCCTTGTGTGGAGTCGGGGCCGGAACGTGAGGATTCCTCTCCAGTGTTGCCATGGATCTTGGGGTGCTTCGGAGTCTCCCCAGGGGAGTCAGGCCTCGTCTCGAGTGGGGGCATGCACGTGCGCTTTCCTCCCGAGCTGCAGCAGTAGTGTCACGCTTCCTGTCACGTGGATCAAGGGATCTGCCGTTTTCCCTCGAGGCTTTCCTACGAGGCTTTCCCACAGGGCTGTGCCACGTGCCACCTTGGTGTGAGTCGATCCTCGGCGTGAAAGACGAGCCGGTGAAGGGAAAAGAGGTTCCTCTGGAATGGACTGAGACATCTGGGGGACTCTTGGAATGGTGGCACGACCCTAGAGTTCCTCTCGCCGTTCCTGTTGAGAGGGCATCCTCTTGAGATGCGTCGGAAACGCCGGGTACTCTTTCCCGACGAAGCAGGGAAAGGATCCCTCATCTCGAGTTACGAGGCGGAAACGGGGCTCCTCTGGATGTGGGCGGGACCCTCGTGTTTCCTCTCGAGTGGAGGCGGGTATGTCGGGGAACTTCTTGATTTGCATCAAGGGTGTGAAGGACCCTTTCGAAGTTCCAGAGGTGAGGTGTGATCAGCCTCGAGACGCCTCAGGGGAAATGGGCCTCATCTCGCCTGGAGGGGAGAACCTCCTGGATTTAATCGAGTGCGGCAGGTCTTCTCGAGTTACGACGGGGACCTCAGGGACCCGCTCTGGTGGCCTCAGGAAAGGCCAGTCCCCATGCGAGTTGCTAGGGGACCTCTCGGGATTCCTCTCCCGTCCATGCCGGGGCCTCAGTCCTTGTGTGGAGTCGGGCCTGGAACCTGAGGATTCCTCTCCAGTGTTGCCATGGATCTTGGGGTGCTTCTGAGTCTCCCCAGAGGAGTCAGGCCTCGTCTCGAGTGGGGGCATGCACGTGCGCTTTCCTCCCGAGCTGCAGCAGTAGTGTCACGCTTCCTGTCACGTGGATCAAGGGATCTGTGGCTTTCCCTCGAGGCTGTCCCTCGAGGCTTTCCCACGAGGCTTTCCCACAGGGCTGTGCCACGGGCCACCTTGGTGTGAGTCGATCCTCGGCGTGAAAGACGAGCCGGTGAAGGGAAAAGAGGTTCCTCTGGAATGGACTGAGACATCTGGGGGACTCTTGGAATGGTGGCACGACCCTAGAGTTCCTCTCGCCGTTCCTGTTGAGAGGGCATCCTCTTGAGATGCGTCGGAAACGCCGGGTACTCTTTCCCGACGAAGCAGGGAAAGGATCCCTCATCTCGAGCTACGAGGCGGAAACGGGGCTCCTCTGGATGTGGGCGGGACCCTCGTGATTCCTCTCGAGTGGAGACGGGTATGTCGGGGAACTTCTTGATTTGCACCAAGGGTGTGAAGGACCCTTTCGAAGTTCCAGAGGGGAGGTGTGATCAGCCTCGAGACGCCTCAGCGGAAATGGGCCTCATCTCGCCTGGAGGGGAGAACCTCCTGGATTTTCTCGAGTTGCGGCAGGTCTTCTCGAGTTACGACGGGGACCTCAGGGACCCGCTCTGGTGGCCTCAGGAAAGGCCAGTCCCCATGCGAGTTGCTAGGGGACCTCTCGGGATTCCACTCCCGTCCATGCCGGGGCCTCAGTCCTTGTGTGGAGTCGGGCCCGGAACCTGAGGATTCCTCTCCAGTGTTGCCATGGATCTTGGGGTGCTTCTGAGTCTCCCCAGGGGAGTCAGGCCTCGTCTCGAGTGGGGGCATGCACGTGCGCTTTCCTCCCGAGCTGCAGCAGTCGTGTCACGCTTCCTGTCAAGTGGATCAAGGGATCTGCGGCTTTGCCTCGAGGCTTTCCGAAGAGGCTTTCCCCCAGGGTTGTGCCACGTGCCACCTTGGTGTGAGTCATTCCTCGGCGTGAAAGACGAGCCGGTGAAGGGAAAAGAGGTTCCTCTGGAATGGACTGAGACATCTGGGGGACTCTTGGAATGGTGGTACGACCCTGGAGTTCCTCTCGCCGTTCCTCTTGAGCGGGCCTCCTCTTGAGAGGCGACGGGAACGCCGGGAACTCTTTCCCGACGAAGCAGGGAAAGGATCCCTCATCTCGAGCTACGAGGCGGAAACGGGGCTCCTCTGGATATGGGCGGGACCCTCGTGATTCCTCTCGACTGGAGACGGGTATGTCGGGGAACTTCTTGATTTGCACCAAGGGTGTGAAGGACCCTTTCGAAGTTCCAGAGGTGAGGTGTGATCAGCCTCGAGACGCCTCAGCGGAAATGGGCCTCATCTCGCCTGGAGAGGAGAACCTCCTGGATTTTATCGAGTGCGGCAGGTCTTCTCGAGTTACCACGGGGACCTCTGGGACCCGCTCTGGTGGCCTCAGGAAAGGCCAGTCCCCATGCGAGTTGCTAGGGGACCTCTCGGGATTCCTCTCCCGTCCATGCCGGGGCCTCAGTCCTTGTGTGGAGTCGGGGCCGGAACGTGAGGATTCCTCTCCAGTGTTGCCATGGATCTTGGGGTGCTTCTGAGTCTCCCCAGGGGAGTCAGGCCTCGTCTCGAGTGGGGGCATGCACGTGCGCTTTCCTCCCGAGCTGCAGCAGTCGTGTCACGCTTCCTGTCAAGTGGATCAAGGGATCTGCGGCTTTGCCTCGAGGCTTTCCGAAGAGGCTTTCCCCCAGGGTTGTGCCACGTGCCACCTTGGTGTGAGTCATTCCTCGGCGTGAAAGACGAGCCGGTGAAAGGAAAAGAGGTTCCTCTGGAATGGACTGAGACATCTGGGGGACTCTTGGAATGGTGGTACGACCCTGGAGTTCCTCTCGCCGTTCCTCTTGAGCGGGCCTCCTCTTGAGAGGCGACGGTAACGCCGGGAACTCTTTCCCGACGAAGCAGGGAAAGGATCCCTCATCTCGAGCTACGAGGCGGAAACGGGGCTCCTCTGGATATGGGCGGGACCCTCGTGATTCCTCTCGACTGGAGACGGGTATGTCGGGGAACTTCTTGATTTGCATCAAGGGTGTGAAGGACCCTTTCGAAGTTCCAGAGGTGAGCTGTGATCAGCCTCGAGACGCCTCAGCGGAAATGGGCCTCATCTCGCCTGGAGAGGAGAACCTCCTGGATTTTATCGAGTGCGGCAGGTCTTCTCGAGTTACCACGGGGACCTCAAGGACCCGCTCTGGTGGCCTCAGGAAAGGCCAGTCCCCATGCGAGTTGCTAGGGGACCTCTCGGGATTCCTCTCCCGTCCATGCCGGGGCCTCAGTCCTTGTATGGAGTCGGGGCCGGAACCTGAGGATTCCTCTCCAGTGTTGCCATGGATCTTGGGGTGCTTCGGAGTCTCCCCAGGGGAGTCAGGCCTCGTCTCGAGTGGGGGCATGCACGTGCGCTTTCCTCCCGAGCTGCAGCAGTAGTGTCACGCTTCCTGTCACGTGGATCAAGGGATCTGCGGTTTTCCCTCGAGGCTTTCCCACGAGGCTTTCCCACAGGGCTGTGCCACGTGCCACCTTGGTGTGAGTCGATCCTCGGCGTTCAAGACGAGGCGGTGAAGGGGAAAGAGGTTCCTCTGGAATGGACTGAGACATCTGGGGGACTCTTGGAATGGTGGCACGACCTTGGAGTTCCTCTCGCCGTTCCTGTTGAGAGGGCCTCCTCTTGAGATGCGACGGGAACGCCGGGAACTCTTTCCCGACGAAGCAGGTAAAGGATCCCTAATCTCGAGCTACGAGGCGGAAACGGGGCTTCTCTGGATGTGGGCGGGACCCTCGTGTTTCCTCTCGAGTGGAGGCGGGTATGTCGGGGAACTTCTTGATTTGCACCAAGGGTGTGAAGGACCCTTTCGAAGTTCCAGAGGGGAGGTGTGATCAGCCTCGAGACGCCTCAGCGGAAATGGGCCTCATCTCGCCTGGAGGGGAGAACCTCCTGGATTTTCTCGAGTTGCGGCAGGTCTTCTCGAGTTACGACGGGGACCTCAGGGACCCGCTCTGGTGGCCTCAGGAAAGGCCAGTCCCCATGCGAGTTGCTAGGGGACCTCTCGGGATTCCACTCCCGTCCATGCCGGGGCCTCAGTCCTTGTGTGGAGTCGGGCCCGGAACCTGAGGATTCCTCTCCAGTGTTGCCATGGATCTTGGGGTGCTTCTGAGTCTCCCCAGGGGAGTCAGGCCTCGTCTCGAGTGGGGGCATGCACGTGCGCTTTCCTCCCGAGCTGCAGCAGTCGTGTCACGCTTCCTGTCAAGTGGATCAAGGGATCTGCGGCTTTGCCTCGAGGCTTTCCGAAGAGGCTTTCCCCCAGGGTTGTGCCACGTGCCACCTTGGTGTGAGTCATTCCTCGGCGTGAAAGACGAGCCGGTGAAGGGAAAAGAGGTTCCTCTGGAATGGACTGAGACATCTGGGGGACTCTTGGAATGGTGGTACGACCCTGGAGTTCCTCTCGCCGTTCCTGTTGAGAGGGCCTCCTCTTGAGAGGCGACGGTAACGCCGGGAACTCTTTCCCGACGAAGCAGGGAAAGGATCCCTCCTCTCGAGCTACGAGGCGGAAACGGGGCTCCTCTGGATACGGGCGGGACCCTCGTGATTCCTCTCGACTGGAGACGGGTATGTCGGGGAACTTCTTGATTTGCATCAAGGGTGTGAAGGACCCTTTCGAAGTTCCAGAGGTGAGGTGTGATCAGCCTCGAGACGCCTCAGCGGAAATGGGTCTCATCTCGCCTGGAGAGGAGAACCTCCTGGATTTTATCGAGTGCGGCAGGTCTTCTCGAGTTACCACGGGGACCTCAGGGACCCGCTCTGGTGGCCTCAGGAAAGGCCAGTCCCCATGCGAGTTGCTAGGGGACCTCTCGGGATTCATCTCCCGTCCATGCCGGGGCCTCAGTCCTTGTGTGGAGTCGGGGCCGGAACGTGAGGATTCCTCTCCAGTGTTGCCATGGATCTTGGGGTGCTTCGGAGTCTCCCCAGGGGAGTCAGGCCTCGTCTCGAGTGGGGGCATGCACGTGCGCTTTCCTCCCGAGCTGCAGCAGTAGTGTCACGCTTCCTGTCACGTGGATCAAGGGATCTGCCGTTTTCCCTCGAGGCTTTCCTACGAGGCTTTCCCACAGGGCTGTGCCACGTGCCACCTTGGTGTGAGTCGATCCTCGGCGTGAAAGACGAGCCGGTGAAGGGAAAAGAGGTTCCTCTGGAATGGACTGAGACATCTGGGGGACTCTTGGAATGGTGGCACGACCCTAGAGTTCCTCTCGCCGTTCCTGTTGAGAGGGCATCCTCTTGAGATGCGTCGGAAACGCCGGGTACTCTTTCCCGACGAAGCAGGGAAAGGATCCCTCATCTCGAGTTACGAGGCGGAAACGGGGCTCCTCTGGATGTGGGCGGGACCCTCGTGTTTCCTCTCGAGTGGAGGCGGGTATGTCGGGGAACTTCTTGATTTGCATCAAGGGTGTGAAGGACCCTTTCGAAGTTCCAGAGGTGAGGTGTGATCAGCCTCGAGACGCCTCAGGGGAAATGGGCCTCATCTCGCCTGGAGGGGAGAACCTCCTGGATTTAATCGAGTGCGGCAGGTCTTCTCGAGTTACGACGGGGACCTCAGGGACCCGCTCTGGTGGCCTCAGGAAAGGCCAGTCCCCATGCGAGTTGCTAGGGGACCTCTCGGGATTCCTCTCCCGTCCATGCCGGGGCCTCAGTCCTTGTGTGGAGTCGGGCCTGGAACCTGAGGATTCCTCTCCAGTGTTGCCATGGATCTTGGGGTGCTTCTGAGTCTCCCCAGAGGAGTCAGGCCTCGTCTCGAGTGGGGGCATGCACGTGCGCTTTCCTCCCGAGCTGCAGCAGTAGTGTCACGCTTCCTGTCACGTGGATCAAGGGATCTGTGGCTTTCCCTCGAGGCTGTCCCTCGAGGCTTTCCCACGAGGCTTTCCCACAGGGCTGTGCCACGGGCCACCTTGGTGTGAGTCGATCCTCGGCGTGAAAGACGAGCCGGTGAAGGGAAAAGAGGTTCCTCTGGAATGGACTGAGACATCTGGGGGACTCTTGGAATGGTGGCACGACCCTAGAGTTCCTCTCGCCGTTCCTGTTGAGAGGGCATCCTCTTGAGATGCGTCGGAAACGCCGGGTACTCTTTCCCGACGAAGCAGGGAAAGGATCCCTCATCTCGAGCTACGAGGCGGAAACGGGGCTCCTCTGGATGTGGGCGGGACCCTCGTGATTCCTCTCGAGTGGAGACGGGTATGTCGGGGAACTTCTTGATTTGCACCAAGGGTGTGAAGGACCCTTTCGAAGTTCCAGAGGGGAGGTGTGATCAGCCTCGAGACGCCTCAGCGGAAATGGGCCTCATCTCGCCTGGAGGGGAGAACCTCCTGGATTTTCTCGAGTTGCGGCAGGTCTTCTCGAGTTACGACGGGGACCTCAGGGACCCGCTCTGGTGGCCTCAGGAAAGGCCAGTCCCCATGCGAGTTGCTAGGGGACCTCTCGGGATTCCACTCCCGTCCATGCCGGGGCCTCAGTCCTTGTGTGGAGTCGGGCCCGGAACCTGAGGATTCCTCTCCAGTGTTGCCATGGATCTTGGGGTGCTTCTGAGTCTCCCCAGGGGAGTCAGGCCTCGTCTCGAGTGGGGGCATGCACGTGCGCTTTCCTCCCGAGCTGCAGCAGTCGTGTCACGCTTCCTGTCAAGTGGATCAAGGGATCTGCGGCTTTGCCTCGAGGCTTTCCGAAGAGGCTTTCCCCCAGGGTTGTGCCACGTGCCACCTTGGTGTGAGTCATTCCTCGGCGTGAAAGACGAGCCGGTGAAGGGAAAAGAGGTTCCTCTGGAATGGACTGAGACATCTGGGGGACTCTTGGAATGGTGGTACGACCCTGGAGTTCCTCTCGCCGTTCCTCTTGAGCGGGCCTCCTCTTGAGAGGCGACGGGAACGCCGGGAACTCTTTCCCGACGAAGCAGGGAAAGGATCCCTCATCTCGAGCTACGAGGCGGAAACGGGGCTCCTCTGGATATGGGCGGGACCCTCGTGATTCCTCTCGACTGGAGACGGGTATGTCGGGGAACTTCTTGATTTGCACCAAGGGTGTGAAGGACCCTTTCGAAGTTCCAGAGGTGAGGTGTGATCAGCCTCGAGACGCCTCAGCGGAAATGGGCCTCATCTCGCCTGGAGAGGAGAACCTCCTGGATTTTATCGAGTGCGGCAGGTCTTCTCGAGTTACCACGGGGACCTCTGGGACCCGCTCTGGTGGCCTCAGGAAAGGCCAGTCCCCATGCGAGTTGCTAGGGGACCTCTCGGGATTCCTCTCCCGTCCATGCCGGGGCCTCAGTCCTTGTGTGGAGTCGGGGCCGGAACGTGAGGATTCCTCTCCAGTGTTGCCATGGATCTTGGGGTGCTTCTGAGTCTCCCCAGGGGAGTCAGGCCTCGTCTCGAGTGGGGGCATGCACGTGCGCTTTCCTCCCGAGCTGCAGCAGTCGTGTCACGCTTCCTGTCAAGTGGATCAAGGGATCTGCGGCTTTGCCTCGAGGCTTTCCGAAGAGGCTTTCCCCCAGGGTTGTGCCACGTGCCACCTTGGTGTGAGTCATTCCTCGGCGTGAAAGACGAGCCGGTGAAAGGAAAAGAGGTTCCTCTGGAATGGACTGAGACATCTGGGGGACTCTTGGAATGGTGGTACGACCCTGGAGTTCCTCTCGCCGTTCCTCTTGAGCGGGCCTCCTCTTGAGAGGCGACGGTAACGCCGGGAACTCTTTCCCGACGAAGCAGGGAAAGGATCCCTCATCTCGAGCTACGAGGCGGAAACGGGGCTCCTCTGGATATGGGCGGGACCCTCGTGATTCCTCTCGACTGGAGACGGGTATGTCGGGGAACTTCTTGATTTGCATCAAGGGTGTGAAGGACCCTTTCGAAGTTCCAGAGGTGAGCTGTGATCAGCCTCGAGACGCCTCAGCGGAAATGGGCCTCATCTCGCCTGGAGAGGAGAACCTCCTGGATTTTATCGAGTGCGGCAGGTCTTCTCGAGTTACCACGGGGACCTCAAGGACCCGCTCTGGTGGCCTCAGGAAAGGCCAGTCCCCATGCGAGTTGCTAGGGGACCTCTCGGGATTCCTCTCCCGTCCATGCCGGGGCCTCAGTCCTTGTATGGAGTCGGGGCCGGAACCTGAGGATTCCTCTCCAGTGTTGCCATGGATCTTGGGGTGCTTCGGAGTCTCCCCAGGGGAGTCAGGCCTCGTCTCGAGTGGGGGCATGCACGTGCGCTTTCCTCCCGAGCTGCAGCAGTAGTGTCACGCTTCCTGTCACGTGGATCAAGGGATCTGCGGTTTTCCCTCGAGGCTTTCCCACGAGGCTTTCCCACAGGGCTGTGCCACGTGCCACCTTGGTGTGAGTCGATCCTCGGCGTTCAAGACGAGGCGGTGAAGGGGAAAGAGGTTCCTCTGGAATGGACTGAGACATCTGGGGGACTCTTGGAATGGTGGCACGACCTTGGAGTTCCTCTCGCCGTTCCTGTTGAGAGGGCCTCCTCTTGAGATGCGACGGGAACGCCGGGAACTCTTTCCCGACGAAGCAGGTAAAGGATCCCTAATCTCGAGCTACGAGGCGGAAACGGGGCTTCTCTGGATGTGGGCGGGACCCTCGTGTTTCCTCTCGAGTGGAGGCGGGTATGTCGGGGAACTTCTTGATTTGCATCAAGGGTGTGAAGGACCCTTTCGAAGTTCCAGAGGTGAGGTGTGATCAGCCTCGAGACGCCTCAGGGTAAATGGGCCTCATCTCGCCTGGAGGGGAGAACCTCCTGGATTTAATCGAGTGCGGCAGGTCTTCTCGAGTTACTACGGGGACCTCAGGGACCCGCTCTGGTGGCCTCAGGAAAGGCCAGTCCCCATGCGAGTTGCTAGGGGACCTCTCGGGATTCCTCTCCCGTCCATGCCGGGGCCTCAGTCCTTGTGTGGAGTCGGGCCTGGAACCTGAGGATTCCTCTCCAGTGTTGCCATGGATCTTGGGGTGCTTCTGAGTCTCCCCAGAGGAGTCAGGCCTCGTCTCGAGTGGGGGCATGCACGTGCGCTTTCCTCCCGAGCTGCAGCAGTAGTGTCACGCTTCCTGTCACGTGGATCAAGGGATCTGTGGCTTTCCCTCGAGGCTGTCCCTCGAGGCTTTCCCACGAGGCTTTCCCACAGAGCTGTGCCACGTGCCACCTTGGTGTGAGTCGATCCTCGGCGTGAAAGACGAGCCGGTGAAGGGAAAAGAGGTTCCTCTGGAATGGACTGAGACATCTGGGGGACTCTTGGAATGGTGGCACGACCCTAGAGTTCCTCTCGCCGTTCCTGTTGAGAGGGCATCCTCTTGAGATGCGTCGGGAACGCCGGGTACTCTTTCCCGACGAAGCAGGGAAAGGATCCCTCATCTCGAGCTACGAGGCGGAAACGGGGCTCCTCTGGATGTGGGCGGGACCCTCGTGATTCCTCTCGAGTGGAGACGGGTATGTCGGGGAACTTCTTGATTTGCACCAAGGGTGTGAAGGACCCTTTCGAAGTTCCAGAGGGGAGGTGTGATCAGCCTCGAGACGCCTCAGCGGAAATGGGCCTCATCTCGCCTGGAGGGGAGAACCTCCTGGATTTTCTCGAGTTGCGGCAGGTCTTCTCGAGTTACGACGGGGACCTCAGGGACCCGCTCTGGTGGCCTCAGGAAAGGCCAGTCCCCATGCGAGTTGCTAGGGGACCTCTCGGGATTCCTCTCCCGTCCATGCCGGGGCTTCAGTCCTTGTGTGGAGTCGGGCCCGGAACCTGAGGATTCCTCTCCAGTGTTGCCATGGATCTTGGGGTGCTTCTGAGTCTCCCCAGGGGAGTCAGGCCTCGTCTCGAGTGGGGGCATGCACGTGCGCTTTCCTCCCGAGCTGCAGCAGTCGTGTCCCGCTTCCTGTCAAGTGGATCAAGGGATCTGCGGCTTTGCCTCGAGGCTTTCCGAAGAGGCTTTCCCCCAGGGTTGTGCCACGTGCCACCTTGGTGTGAGTCGATCCTCGGCGTGAAAGACGAGCCGGTGAAGGGAAAAGAGGTTCCTCTGGAATGGACTGAGACATCTGGGGGACTCTTGGAATGGTGGTACGACCCTGGAGTTCCTCTCGCCGTTCCTCTTGAGCGGGCCTCCTCTTGAGAGGCGACGGGAACGCCGGGAACTCTTTCCCGAAGAAGCAGGGAAAGGATCCCTCATCTCGAGCTACGAGGCGGAAACGGGGCTCCTCTGGATATGGGCGGGACCCTCGTGATTCCTCTCGACTGGAGACGGGTATGTCGGGGAACTTCTTGATTTGCATCAAGGGTGTGAAGGACCCTTTCGAAGTTCCAGAGGTGAGGTGTGATCAGCCTCGA
Organism: Budorcas taxicolor; assembly: GCF_023091745.1. Lineage (NCBI taxonomy): Eukaryota > Metazoa > Chordata > Mammalia > Artiodactyla > Bovidae > Budorcas > Budorcas taxicolor. The sequence continues at coordinate 124,101 of NW_026292213.1, read as the reverse complement.
GACGCCTCAGCGGAAATGGGCCTCATCTCGCCTGGAGAGGAGAACCTCCTGGATTTTATCGAGTGCGGCAGGTCTTCTCGAGTTACCACGGGGACCTCAGGGACCCGCTCTGGTGGCCTCAGGAAAGGCCAGTCCCCATGCAAGTTGCTAGGGGACCTCTCGGGATTCCTCTCCCGTCCATGCCGGGGCCTCAGTCCTTGTGTGGAGTCGGGGCCGGAACCTGAGGATTCCTCTCCAGTGTTGCCATGGATCTTGGGGTGCTTCGGAGTCTCCCCAGGGGAGTCAGGCCTCGTCTCGAGTGGGGGCATGCACGTGCACTTTCCTCCCGAGCTGCAGCAGTAGTGTCACGCTTCCTGTCACGTGGATCAAGGGATCTGTGGCTTTCCCTCGAGGCTGTCCCTCGAGGCTTTCCCACGAGGCTTTCCCACAGGGCTGTGCCACGTGCCACCTTTGTGGGAGTCGATCCTCCGCGTTAAAGACGAGCCGGTGAAGGGAAAAGAGGTTCCTCTGGAATGGACTGAGACATCTGGGGGACTCTTGGAATGGTGGCACGACCCTGGAGTTCCTCTCGCCGTTCCTGTTGAGAGGGCCTCCTCTTGAGATGCGACGGGAACGCCGGGAACTCTTTCCCGACGAAGCAGGGAAAGGATCCCTCATCTCGAGCTACGAGGCGGAAACGGGGCTCCTATGGATGTGGGCGGGACCCTCGTGATTCCTCTCGAGTGGAGACGGGTATGTCGGGGAACTTCTTGATTTGCACCAAGGGTGTGAAGGACCCTTTCGAAGTTCCAGAGGGGAGGTGTGATCAGCCTCGAGACGCCTCAGCGGAAATGGGCCTCATCTCGCCTGGAGGGGAGAACCTCCTGGATTTTCTCGAGTTGCGGCAGGTCTTCTCGAGTTACGACGGGGACCTCAGGGACCCGCTCTGGTGGCCTCAGGAAAGGCCAGTCCCCATGCGAGTTGCTAGGGGACCTCTCGGGATTCCTCTCCCGTCCATGCCGGGGCCTCAGTCCTTGTGTGGAGTCGGGGCCGGAACCTGAGGATTCCTCTCCAGTGTTGCCATGGATCTTGGGGTGCTTCTGAGTCTCCCCAGGGGAGTCAGGCCTCGTCTCGAGTGGGGGCATGCACGTGCGCTTTCCTCCCGAGCTGCAGCAGTAGTGTCACGCTTCCTGTCACGTGGATCAAGGGATCTGTGGCTTTCCCTCGAGGCTGTCCCTCGAGGCTTTCCCACGAGGTTTTCCCACAGGGCTGTGCCACGTGCCACCTTTGTGGGAGTCGATCCTCGGCGTGAAAGACGAGCCGGTGAAGGGAAAAGAGGTTCCTCTGGAATGGACTGAGACATCTGGGGGACTCTTGGAATGGTGGCACGACCCTGGAGTTCCTCTCGCCGTTCCTGTTGAGAGGGCCTCCTCTTGAGATGCGACGGGAACGCCGGGAACTCTTTCCCGACGAAGCAGGGAAAGGATCCCTCATCTCGAGCTACGAGGCGGAAACGGGGCTCCTCTGGATATGGGCGGGACCCTCGTGATTCCTCTCGACTGGAGACGGGTATGTCGGGGAACTTCTTGATTTGCATCAAGGGTGTGAAGGACCCTTTCGAAGTTCCAGAGGTGAGCTGTGATCAGCCTCGAGACGCCTCAGCGGAAATGGGCCTCATCTCGCCTGGAGAGGAGAACCTCCTGGATTTTATCGAGTGCGGCAGGTCTTCTCGAGTTACCACGGGGACCTCAAGGACCCGCTCTGGTGGCCTCAGGAAAGGCCAGTCCCCATGCGAGTTGCTAGGGGACCTCTCGGGATTCCTCTCCCGTCCATGCCGGGGCCTCAGTCCTTGTATGGAGTCGGGGCCGGAACCTGAGGATTCCTCTCCAGTGTTGCCATGGATCTTGGGGTGCTTCGGAGTCTCCCCAGGGGAGTCAGGCCTCGTCTCGAGTGGGGGCATGCACGTGCGCTTTCCTCCCGAGCTGCAGCAGTAGTGTCACGCTTCCTGTCACGTGGATCAAGGGATCTGCGGTTTTCCCTCGAGGCTTTCCCACGAGGCTTTCCCACAGGGCTGTGCCACGTGCCACCTTGGTGTGAGTCGATCCTCGGCGTTCAAGACGAGGCGGTGAAGGGGAAAGAGGTTCCTCTGGAATGGACTGAGACATCTGGGGGACTCTTGGAATGGTGGCACGACCTTGGAGTTCCTCTCGCCGTTCCTGTTGAGAGGGCCTCCTCTTGAGATGCGACGGGAACGCCGGGAACTCTTTCCCGACGAAGCAGGTAAAGGATCCCTAATCTCGAGCTACGAGGCGGAAACGGGGCTTCTCTGGATGTGGGCGGGACCCTCGTGTTTCCTCTCGAGTGGAGGCGGGTATGTCGGGGAACTTCTTGATTTGCATCAAGGGTGTGAAGGACCCTTTCGAAGTTCCAGAGGTGAGGTGTGATCAGCCTCGAGACGCCTCAGGGTAAATGGGCCTCATCTCGCCTGGAGGGGAGAACCTCCTGGATTTAATCGAGTGCGGCAGGTCTTCTCGAGTTACTACGGGGACCTCAGGGACCCGCTCTGGTGGCCTCAGGAAAGGCCAGTCCCCATGCGAGTTGCTAGGGGACCTCTCGGGATTCCTCTCCCGTCCATGCCGGGGCCTCAGTCCTTGTGTGGAGTCGGGCCTGGAACCTGAGGATTCCTCTCCAGTGTTGCCATGGATCTTGGGGTGCTTCTGAGTCTCCCCAGAGGAGTCAGGCCTCGTCTCGAGTGGGGGCATGCACGTGCGCTTTCCTCCCGAGCTGCAGCAGTAGTGTCACGCTTCCTGTCACGTGGATCAAGGGATCTGTGGCTTTCCCTCGAGGCTGTCCCTCGAGGCTTTCCCACGAGGCTTTCCCACAGAGCTGTGCCACGTGCCACCTTGGTGTGAGTCGATCCTCGGCGTGAAAGACGAGCCGGTGAAGGGAAAAGAGGTTCCTCTGGAATGGACTGAGACATCTGGGGGACTCTTGGAATGGTGGCACGACCCTAGAGTTCCTCTCGCCGTTCCTGTTGAGAGGGCATCCTCTTGAGATGCGTCGGGAACGCCGGGTACTCTTTCCCGACGAAGCAGGGAAAGGATCCCTCATCTCGAGCTACGAGGCGGAAACGGGGCTCCTCTGGATGTGGGCGGGACCCTCGTGATTCCTCTCGAGTGGAGACGGGTATGTCGGGGAACTTCTTGATTTGCACCAAGGGTGTGAAGGACCCTTTCGAAGTTCCAGAGGGGAGGTGTGATCAGCCTCGAGACGCCTCAGCGGAAATGGGCCTCATCTCGCCTGGAGGGGAGAACCTCCTGGATTTTCTCGAGTTGCGGCAGGTCTTCTCGAGTTACGACGGGGACCTCAGGGACCCGCTCTGGTGGCCTCAGGAAAGGCCAGTCCCCATGCGAGTTGCTAGGGGACCTCTCGGGATTCCTCTCCCGTCCATGCCGGGGCTTCAGTCCTTGTGTGGAGTCGGGCCCGGAACCTGAGGATTCCTCTCCAGTGTTGCCATGGATCTTGGGGTGCTTCTGAGTCTCCCCAGGGGAGTCAGGCCTCGTCTCGAGTGGGGGCATGCACGTGCGCTTTCCTCCCGAGCTGCAGCAGTCGTGTCCCGCTTCCTGTCAAGTGGATCAAGGGATCTGCGGCTTTGCCTCGAGGCTTTCCGAAGAGGCTTTCCCCCAGGGTTGTGCCACGTGCCACCTTGGTGTGAGTCGATCCTCGGCGTGAAAGACGAGCCGGTGAAGGGAAAAGAGGTTCCTCTGGAATGGACTGAGACATCTGGGGGACTCTTGGAATGGTGGTACGACCCTGGAGTTCCTCTCGCCGTTCCTCTTGAGCGGGCCTCCTCTTGAGAGGCGACGGGAACGCCGGGAACTCTTTCCCGAAGAAGCAGGGAAAGGATCCCTCATCTCGAGCTACGAGGCGGAAACGGGGCTCCTCTGGATATGGGCGGGACCCTCGTGATTCCTCTCGACTGGAGACGGGTATGTCGGGGAACTTCTTGATTTGCATCAAGGGTGTGAAGGACCCTTTCGAAGTTCCAGAGGTGAGGTGTGATCAGCCTCGAGACGCCTCAGCGGAAATGGGCCTCATCTCGCCTGGAGAGGAGAACCTCCTGGATTTTATCGAGTGCGGCAGGTCTTCTCGAGTTACCACGGGGACCTCAGGGACCCGCTCTGGTGGCCTCAGGAAAGGCCAGTCCCCATGCAAGTTGCTAGGGGACCTCTCGGGATTCCTCTCCCGTCCATGCCGGGGCCTCAGTCCTTGTGTGGAGTCGGGGCCGGAACCTGAGGATTCCTCTCCAGTGTTGCCATGGATCTTGGGGTGCTTCGGAGTCTCCCCAGGGGAGTCAGGCCTCGTCTCGAGTGGGGGCATGCACGTGCACTTTCCTCCCGAGCTGCAGCAGTAGTGTCACGCTTCCTGTCACGTGGATCAAGGGATCTGTGGCTTTCCCTCGAGGCTGTCCCTCGAGGCTTTCCCACGAGGCTTTCCCACAGGGCTGTGCCACGTGCCACCTTTGTGGGAGTCGATCCTCCGCGTTAAAGACGAGCCGGTGAAGGGAAAAGAGGTTCCTCTGGAATGGACTGAGACATCTGGGGGACTCTTGGAATGGTGGCACGACCCTGGAGTTCCTCTCGCCGTTCCTGTTGAGAGGGCCTCCTCTTGAGATGCGACGGGAACGCCGGGAACTCTTTCCCGACGAAGCAGGGAAAGGATCCCTCATCTCGAGCTACGAGGCGGAAACGGGGCTCCTATGGATGTGGGCGGGACCCTCGTGATTCCTCTCGAGTGGAGACGGGTATGTCGGGGAACTTCTTGATTTGCACCAAGGGTGTGAAGGACCCTTTCGAAGTTCCAGAGGGGAGGTGTGATCAGCCTCGAGACGCCTCAGCGGAAATGGGCCTCATCTCGCCTGGAGGGGAGAACCTCCTGGATTTTCTCGAGTTGCGGCAGGTCTTCTCGAGTTACGACGGGGACCTCAGGGACCCGCTCTGGTGGCCTCAGGAAAGGCCAGTCCCCATGCGAGTTGCTAGGGGACCTCTCGGGATTCCTCTCCCGTCCATGCCGGGGCCTCAGTCCTTGTGTGGAGTCGGGGCCGGAACCTGAGGATTCCTCTCCAGTGTTGCCATGGATCTTGGGGTGCTTCTGAGTCTCCCCAGGGGAGTCAGGCCTCGTCTCGAGTGGGGGCATGCACGTGCGCTTTCCTCCCGAGCTGCAGCAGTAGTGTCACGCTTCCTGTCACGTGGATCAAGGGATCTGTGGCTTTCCCTCGAGGCTGTCCCTCGAGGCTTTCCCACGAGGTTTTCCCACAGGGCTGTGCCACGTGCCACCTTTGTGGGAGTCGATCCTCGGCGTGAAAGACGAGCCGGTGAAGGGAAAAGAGGTTCCTCTGGAATGGACTGAGACATCTGGGGGACTCTTGGAATGGTGGCACGACCCTGGAGTTCCTCTCGCCGTTCCTGTTGAGAGGGCCTCCTCTTGAGATGCGACGGGAACGCCGGGAACTCTTTCCCGACGAAGCAGGGAAAGGATCCCTCATCTCGAGCTACGAGGCGGAAACGGGGCTCCTCTGGATATGGGCGGGACCCTCGTGATTCCTCTCGAGTGGAGACGGGTATGTCGGGGAACTTCTTGATTTGCATCAAGGGTGTGAAGGACCCTTTCGAAGTTCCAGAGGTGAGCTGTGATCAGCCTCGAGACGCCTCAGCGGAAATGGGCCTCATCTCGCCTGGAGAGGAGAACCTCCTGGATTTTATCGAGTGCGGCAGGTCTTCTCGAGTTACCACGGGGACCTCAAGGACCCGCTCTGGTGGCCTCAGGAAAGGCCAGTCCCCATGCGAGTTGCTAGGGGACCTCTCGGGATTCCTCTCCCGTCCATGCCGGGGCCTCAGTCCTTGTATGGAGTCGGGGCCGGAACCTGAGGATTCCTCTCCAGTGTTGCCATGGATCTTGGGGTGCTTCGGAGTCTCCCCAGGGGAGTCAGGCCTCGTCTCGAGTGGGGGCATGCACGTGCGCTTTCCTCCCGAGCTGCAGCAGTAGTGTCACGCTTCCTGTCACGTGGATCAAGGGATCTGCGGTTTTCCCTCGAGGCTTTCCCACGAGGCTTTCCCACAGGGCTGTGCCACGTGCCACCTTGGTGTGAGTCGATCCTCGGCGTTCAAGACGAGGCGGTGAAGGGGAAAGAGGTTCCTCTGGAATGGACTGAGACATCTGGGGGACTCTTGGAATGGTGGCACGACCTTGGAGTTCCTCTCGCCGTTCCTGTTGAGAGGGCCTCCTCTTGAGATGCGACGGGAACGCCGGGAACTCTTTCCCGACGAAGCAGGTAAAGGATCCCTAATCTCGAGCTACGAGGCGGAAACGGGGCTTCTCTGGATGTGGGCGGGACCCTCGTGTTTCCTCTCGAGTGGAGGCGGGTATGTCGGGGAACTTCTTGATTTGCATCAAGGGTGTGAAGGACCCTTTCGAAGTTCCAGAGGTGAGGTGTGATCAGCCTCGAGACGCCTCAGGGTAAATGGGCCTCATCTCGCCTGGAGGGGAGAACCTCCTGGATTTAATCGAGTGCGGCAGGTCTTCTCGAGTTACTACGGGGACCTCAGGGACCCGCTCTGGTGGCCTCAGGAAAGGCCAGTCCCCATGCGAGTTGCTAGGGGACCTCTCGGGATTCCTCTCCCGTCCATGCCGGGGCCTCAGTCCTTGTGTGGAGTCGGGCCTGGAACCTGAGGATTCCTCTCCAGTGTTGCCATGGATCTTGGGGTGCTTCTGAGTCTCCCCAGAGGAGTCAGGCCTCGTCTCGAGTGGGGGCATGCACGTGCGCTTTCCTCCCGAGCTGCAGCAGTAGTGTCACGCTTCCTGTCACGTGGATCAAGGGATCTGTGGCTTTCCCTCGAGGCTGTCCCTCGAGGCTTTCCCACGAGGCTTTCCCACAGAGCTGTGCCACGTGCCACCTTGGTGTGAGTCGATCCTCGGCGTGAAAGACGAGCCGGTGAAGGGAAAAGAGGTTCCTCTGGAATGGACTGAGACATCTGGGGGACTCTTGGAATGGTGGCACGACCCTAGAGTTCCTCTCGCCGTTCCTGTTGAGAGGGCATCCTCTTGAGATGCGTCGGGAACGCCGGGTACTCTTTCCCGACGAAGCAGGGAAAGGATCCCTCATCTCGAGCTACGAGGCGGAAACGGGGCTCCTCTGGATGTGGGCGGGACCCTCGTGATTCCTCTCGAGTGGAGACGGGTATGTCGGGGAACTTCTTGATTTGCACCAAGGGTGTGAAGGACCCTTTCGAAGTTCCAGAGGGGAGGTGTGATCAGCCTCGAGACGCCTCAGCGGAAATGGGCCTCATCTCGCCTGGAGGGGAGAACCTCCTGGATTTTCTCGAGTTGCGGCAGGTCTTCTCGAGTTACGACGGGGACCTCAGGGACCCGCTCTGGTGGCCTCAGGAAAGGCCAGTCCCCATGCGAGTTGCTAGGGGACCTCTCGGGATTCCTCTCCCGTCCATGCCGGGGCTTCAGTCCTTGTGTGGAGTCGGGCCCGGAACCTGAGGATTCCTCTCCAGTGTTGCCATGGATCTTGGGGTGCTTCTGAGTCTCCCCAGGGGAGTCAGGCCTCGTCTCGAGTGGGGGCATGCACGTGCGCTTTCCTCCCGAGCTGCAGCAGTCGTGTCCCGCTTCCTGTCAAGTGGATCAAGGGATCTGCGGCTTTGCCTCGAGGCTTTCCGAAGAGGCTTTCCCCCAGGGTTGTGCCACGTGCCACCTTGGTGTGAGTCGATCCTCGGCGTGAAAGACGAGCCGGTGAAGGGAAAAGAGGTTCCTCTGGAATGGACTGAGACATCTGGGGGACTCTTGGAATGGTGGTACGACCCTGGAGTTCCTCTCGCCGTTCCTCTTGAGCGGGCCTCCTCTTGAGAGGCGACGGGAACGCCGGGAACTCTTTCCCGAAGAAGCAGGGAAAGGATCCCTCATCTCGAGCTACGAGGCGGAAACGGGGCTCCTCTGGATATGGGCGGGACCCTCGTGATTCCTCTCGACTGGAGACGGGTATGTCGGGGAACTTCTTGATTTGCATCAAGGGTGTGAAGGACCCTTTCGAAGTTCCAGAGGTGAGGTGTGATCAGCCTCGAGACGCCTCAGCGGAAATGGGCCTCATCTCGCCTGGAGAGGAGAACCTCCTGGATTTTATCGAGTGCGGCAGGTCTTCTCGAGTTACCACGGGGACCTCAGGGACCCGCTCTGGTGGCCTCAGGAAAGGCCAGTCCCCATGCAAGTTGCTAGGGGACCTCTCGGGATTCCTCTCCCGTCCATGCCGGGGCCTCAGTCCTTGTGTGGAGTCGGGGCCGGAACCTGAGGATTCCTCTCCAGTGTTGCCATGGATCTTGGGGTGCTTCGGAGTCTCCCCAGGGGAGTCAGGCCTCGTCTCGAGTGGGGGCATGCACGTGCACTTTCCTCCCGAGCTGCAGCAGTAGTGTCACGCTTCCTGTCACGTGGATCAAGGGATCTGTGGCTTTCCCTCGAGGCTGTCCCTCGAGGCTTTCCCACGAGGCTTTCCCACAGGGCTGTGCCACGTGCCACCTTTGTGGGAGTCGATCCTCCGCGTTAAAGACGAGCCGGTGAAGGGAAAAGAGGTTCCTCTGGAATGGACTGAGACATCTGGGGGACTCTTGGAATGGTGGCACGACCCTGGAGTTCCTCTCGCCGTTCCTGTTGAGAGGGCCTCCTCTTGAGATGCGACGGGAACGCCGGGAACTCTTTCCCGACGAAGCAGGGAAAGGATCCCTCATCTCGAGCTACGAGGCGGAAACGGGGCTCCTCTGGATGTGGGCGGGACCCTCGTGATTCCTCTCGAGTGGAGACGGGTATGTCGGGGAACTTCTTGATTTGCACCAAGGGTGTGAAGGACCCTTTCGAAGTTCCAGAGGGGAGGTGTGATCAGCCTCGAGACGCCTCAGCGGAAATGGGCCTCATCTCGCCTGGAGGGGAGGACCTCCTGGATTTTCTCGAGTTGCGGCAGGTCTTCTCGAGTTACGACGGGGACCTCAGGGACCCGCTCTGGTGGCCTCAGGAAAGGCCAGTCCCCATGCGAGTTGCTAGGGGACCTCTCGGGATTCCTCTCCCGTCCATGCCGGGGCCTCAGTCCTTGTGTGGAGTCGGGGCCGGAACCTGAGGATTCCTCTCCAGTGTTGCCATGGATCTTGGGGTGCTTCTGAGTCTCCCCAGGGGAGTCAGGCCTCGTCTCGAGTGGGGGCATGCACGTGCGCTTTCCTCCCGAGCTGCAGCAGTAGTGTCACGCTTCCTGTCACGTGGATCAAGGGATCTGTGGCTTTCCCTCGAGGCTGTCCCTCGAGGCTTTCCCACGAGGCTTTCCCACAGGGCTGTGCCACGTGCCACCTTGGTGTGAGTCGATCCTAGGCGTGAAAGACGAGCCGGTGAAGGGAAAAGAGGTTCCTCTGGAATGGACTGAGACATCTGGGGGACTCTTGGAAAGGTGGCACGACCCTGGAGTTCCTCTCGCCGTTCCTGTTGAGAGGGCCTCCTCTTGAGATGCGACGGGAACGCCGGGAACTCTTTCCCGACGAAGCAGGTAAAGGATCCCTAATCTCGAGCTACGAGGCGGAAACGGGGCTCCTCTGGATGTGGGCGGGACCCTCGTGTTTCCTCTCGAGTGGAGGCGGGTATGTCGGGGAACTTCTTGATTTGCATCAAGGGTGTGAAGGACCCTTTCGAAGTTCCAGAGGTGAGGTGTGATCAGCCTCGAGACGCCTCAGGGGAAATGGGCCTCATCTCGCCTGGAGGGGAGAACCTCCTGGATTTAATCGAGTGCGGCAGGTCTTCTCGAGTTACTACGGGGACCTCAGGGACCCGCTCTGGTGGCCTCAGGAAAGGCCAGTCCCCATGCGAGTTGCTAGGGGACCTCTCGGGATTCCTCTCCCGTCCATGCCGGGGCCTCAGTCCTTGTGTGGAGTCGGGCCTGGAACCTGAGGATTCCTCTCCAGTGTTGCCATGGATCTTGGGGTGCTTCTGAGTCTCCCCAGAGGAGTCAGGCCTCGTCTCGAGTGGGGGCATGCACGTGCGCTTTCCTCCCGAGCTGCAGCAGTAGTGTCACGCTTCCTGTCACGTGGATCAAGGGATCTGTGGCTTTCCCTCGAGGCTGTCCCTCGAGGCTTTCCCACGAGGCTTTCCCACAGGGCTGTGCCACGTGCCACCTTGGTGTGAGTCGATCCTCGGCGTGAAAGACGAGCCGGTGAAGGGAAAAGAGGTTCCTCTGGAATGGACTGAGACATCTGGGGGACTCTTGGAATGGTGGCACGATCCTAGAGTTCCTCTCGCCGTTCCTGTTGAGAGGGCATCCTCTTGAGATGCGTCGGGAACGCCGGGTACTCTTTCCCGACGAAGCAGGGAAAGGATCCCTCATCTCGAGCTACGAGGCGGAAACGGGGCTCCTCTGGATGTGGGCGGGACCCTCGTGATTCCTCTCGAGTGGAGACGGGTATGTCGGGGAACTTCTTGATTTGCACCAAGGGTGTGAAGGACCCTTTCGAAGTTCCAGAGGGGAGGTGTGATCAGCCTCGAGACGCCTCAGCGGAAATGGGCCTCATCTCGCCTGGAGGGGAGAACCTCCTGGATTTTCTCGAGTTGCGGCAGGTCTTCTCGAGTTACGACGGGGACCTCAGGGACCCGCTCTGGTGGCCTCAGGAAAGGCCAGTCCCCATGCGAGTTGCTAGGGGACCTCTCGGGATTCCTCTCCCGTCCATGCCGGGGCCTCAGTCCTTGTGTGGAGTCGGGGCCGGAACCTGAGGATTCCTCTCCAGTGTTGCCATGGATCTTGGGGTGCTTCTGAGTCTCCCCAGGGGAGTCAGGCCTCGTCTCGAGTGGCGGCATGCACGTGCGCTTTCCTCCCGAGCTGCAGCAGTCGTGTCACGCTTCCTGTCAAGTGGATCAAGGGATCTGCGGCTTTGCCTCGAGGCTTTCCGAAGAGGCTTTCCCCCAGGGTTGTGCCACGTGCCACCTTGGTGTGAGTCATTCCTCGGCGTGAAAGACGAGCCGGTGAAGGGAAAAGAGGTTCCTCTGGAATGGACTGAGACATCTGGGGGACTCTTGGAATGGTGGTACGACCCTGGAGTTCCTCTCGCCGTTCCTGTTGAGAGGGCCTCCTCTTGAGAGGCGACGGTAACGCCGGGAACTCTTTCCCGACGAAGCAGGGAAAGGATCCCTCCTCTCGAGCTACGAGGCGGAAACGGGGCTCCTCTGGATACGGGCGGGACCCTCGTGATTCCTCTCGACTGGAGACGGGTATGTCGGGGAACTTCTTGATTTGCATCAAGGGTGTGAAGGACCCTTTCGAAGTTCCAGAGGTGAGGTGTGATCAGCCTCGAGACGCCTCAGCGGAAATGGGTCTCATCTCGCCTGGAGAGGAGAACCTCCTGGATTTTATCGAGTGCGGCAGGTCTTCTCGAGTTACCACGGGGACCTCAGGGACCCGCTCTGGTGGCCTCAGGAAAGGCCAGTCCCCATGCGAGTTGCTAGGGGACCTCTCGGGATTCATCTCCCGTCCATGCCGGGGCCTCAGTCCTTGTGTGGAGTCGGGGCCGGAACGTGAGGATTCCTCTCCAGTGTTGCCATGGATCTTGGGGTGCTTCTGAGTCTCCCCAGGGGAGTTAGGCCTCGTCTCGAGTGGGGGCATGCACGTGCGCTTTCCTCCCGAGCTGCAGCAGTAGTGTCACGCTTCCTGTCACGTGGATCAAGGGATCTGCCGTTTTCCCTCGAGGCTTTCCTACGAGGCTTTCCCACAGGGCTGTGCCACGTGCCACCTTGGTGTGAGTCGATCCTCGGCGTGAAAGACGAGCCGGTGAAGGGAAAAGAGGTTCCTCTGGAATGGACTGAGACATCTGGGGGACTCTTGGAATGGTGGCACGACCTTGGAGTTCCTCTCGCCGTTCCTGTTGAGAGGGCCTCCTCTTGAGATGCGACGGGAACGCCGGGAACTCTTTCCCGACGAAGCAGGGAAAGGATCCCTCATCTCGAGTTACGAGGCGGAAACGGGGCTCCTCTGGATATGGGCGGGACCCTCGTGTTTCCTCTCGAGTGGAGGCGGGTATGTCGGGGAACTTCTTGATTTGCATCAAGGGTGTGAAGGACCCTTTCGAAGTTCCAGAGGTGAGGTGTGATCAGCCTCGAGACGCCTCAGGGGAAATGGGCCTCATCTCGCCTGGAGGGGAGAACCTCCTGGATTTAATCGAGTGCGGCAGGTCTTCTCGAGTTACGACGGGGACCTCAGGGACCCGCTCTGGTGGCCTCAGGAAAGGCCAGTCCCCATGCGAGTTGCTAGGGGACCTCTCGGGATTCCTCTCCCGTCCATGCCGGGGCCTCAGTCCTTGTGTGGAGTCGGGCCTGGAACCTGAGGATTCCTCTCCAGTGTTGCCATGGATCTTGGGGTGCTTCTGAGTCTCCCCAGAGGAGTCAGGCCTCGTCTCGAGTGGGGGCATGCACGTGCGCTTTCCTCCCGAGCTGCAGCAGTAGTGTCACGCTTCCTGTCACGTGGATCAAGGGATCTGTGGCTTTCCCTCGAGGCTGTCCCTCGAGGCTTTCCCACGAGGCTTTCCCACAGGGCTGTGCCACGTGCCACCTTGGTGTGAGTCGATCCTCGGCGTGAAAGACGAGCCGGTGAAGGGAAAAGAGGTTCCTCTGGAATGGACTGAGACATCTGGGGGACTCTTGGAATGGTGGCACGACCCTAGAGTTCCTCTCGCCGTTCCTGTTGAGAGGGCATCCTCTTGAGATGCGTCGGAAACGCCGGGTACTGTTTCCCGACGAAGCAGGGAAAGGATCCCTCATCTCGAGCTACGAGGCGGAAACGGGGCTCCTCTGGATGTGGGCGGGACCCTCGTGATTCCTCTCGAGTGGAGACGGCTATGTCGGGGAACTTCTTGATTTGCACCAAGGGTGTGAAGGACCCTTTCGAAGTTCCAGAGGGGAGGTGTGATCAGCCTCGAGACGCCTCAGCGGAAATGGGCCTCATCTCGCCTGGAGGGGAGAACCTCCTGGATTTTCTCGAGTTGCGGCAGGTCTTCTCGAGTTACGACGGGGACCTCAGGGACCCGCTCTGGTGGCCTCAGGAAAGGCCAGTCCCCATGCGAGTTGCTAGGGGACCTCTCGGGATTCCACTCCCGTCCATGCCGGGGCCTCAATCCTTGTGTGGAGTCGGGCCCGGAACCTGAGGATTCCTCTCCAGTGTTGCCATGGATCTTGGGGTGCTTCTGAGTCTCCCCAGGGGAGTCAGGCCTCGTCTCGAGTGGGGGCATGCACGTGCGCTTTCCTCCCGAGCTGCAGCAGTCGTGTCACGCTTCCTGTCAAGTGGATCAAGGGATCTGCGGCATTGCCTCGAGGCTTTCCGAAGAGGCTTTCCCCCAGGGTTGTGCCACGTGCCACCTTGGTGTGAGTCATTCCTCGGCGTGAAAGACGAGCCGGTGAAGGGAAAAGAGGTTCCTCTGGAATGGACTGAGACATCTGGGGGACTCTTGGAATGGTGGTACGACCCTGGAGTTCCTCTCGCCGTTCCTCTTGAGCGGGCCTCCTCTTGAGAGGCGACGGGAACGCCGGGAACTCTTTCCCGACGAAGCAGGGAAAGGATCCCTCATCTCGAGCTACGAGGCGGAAACGGGGCTCCTCTGGATATGGGCGGGACCCTCGTGATTCCTCTCGACTGGAGACGGGTATGTCGGGGAACTTCTTGATTTGCATCAAGGGTGTGAAGGACCCTTTCGAAGTTCCAGAGGTGAGGTGTGATCAGCCTCGAGACGCCTCAGCGGAAATGGGCCTCATCTCGCCTGGAGAGGAGAACCTCCTGGATTTTATCGAGTGCGGCAGGTCTTCTCGAGTTACCACGGGGACCTCTGGGACCCGCTCTGGTGGCCTCAGGAAAGGCCAGTCCCCATGCGAGTTGCTAGGGGACCTCTCGGGATTCCTCTCCCGTCCATGCCGGGGCCTCAGTCCTTGTGTGGAGTCGGGGCCGGAACGTGAGGATTCCTCTCCAGTGTTGCCATGGATCTTGGGGTGCTTCTGAGTCTCCCCAGGGGAGTCAGGCCTCGTCTCGAGTGGGGGCATGCACGTGCGCTTTCCTCCCGAGCTGCAGCAGTCGTGTCACGCTTCCTGTCAAGTGGATCAAGGGATCTGCGGCTTTGCCTCGAGGCTTTCCGAAGAGGCTTTCCCCCAGGGTTGTGCCACGTGCCACCTTGGTGTGAGTCATTCCTCGGCGTGAAAGACGAGCCGGTGAAGGGAAAAGAGGTTCCTCTGGAATTGACTGAGACATCTGGGGGACTCTTGGAATGGTGGTACGACCCTGGAGTTCCTCTCGCCGTTCCTCTTGAGCGGGCCTCCTCTTGAGAGGCGACGGTAACGCCGGGAACTCTTTCCCGACGAAGCAGGGAAAGGATCCCTCATCTCGAGCTACGAGGCGGAAACGGGGCTCCTCTGGATATGGGCGGGACCCTCGTGATTCCTCTCGACTGGAGACGGGTATGTCGGGGAACTTCTTGATTTGCATCAAGGGTGTGAAGGACCCTTTCGAAGTTCCAGAGGTGAGCTGTGATCAGCCTCGAGACGCCTCAGCGGAAATGGGCCTCATCTCGCCTGGAGAGGAGAACCTCCTGGATTTTATCGAGTGCGGCAGGTCTTCTCGAGTTACCACGGGGACCTCAGGGACCCGCTCTGGTGGCCTCAGGAAAGGCCAGTCCCCATGCGAGTTGCTAGGGGACCTCTCGGGATTCCTCTCCCGTCCATGCCGGGGCCTCAGTCCTTGTATGGAGTCGTGGCCGGAACCTGAGGATTCCTCTCCAGTGTTGCCATGGATCTTGGGGTGCTTCGGAGTCTCCCCAGGGGAGTCAGGCCTCGTCTCGAGTGGGGGCATGCACGTGCGCTTTCCTCCCGAGCTGCAGCAGTAGTGTCACGCTTCCTGTCACGTGGATCAAGGGATCTGCGGTTTTCCCTCGAGGCTTTCCCACGAGGCTTTCCCACAGGGCTGTGCCACGTGCCACCTTGGTGTGAGTCGATCCTCGGCGTTCAAGACGAGGCTGTGAAGGGGAAAGAGGTTCCTCTGGAATGGACTGAGACATCTGGGGGACTCTTGGAATGGTGGCACGACCTTGGAGTTCCTCTCGCCGTTCCTGTTGAGAGGGCCTCCTCTTGAGATGCGACGGGAACGCCGGGAACTCTTTCCCGAAGAAGCAGGTAAAGGATCCCTAATCTCGAGCTACGAGGCGGAAACGGGGCTTCTCTGGATGTGGGCGGGACCCTCGTGTTTCCTCTCGAGTGGAGGCGGGTATGTCGGGGAACTTCTTGATTTGCATCAAGGGTGTGAAGGACCCTTTCGAAGTTCCAGAGGTGAGGTGTGATCAGCCTCGAGACGCCTCTGCGGAAATGGGCCTCATCTCGCCTGGAGGGGAGAACCTCCTGGATTTAATCGAGTGCGGCAGGTCTTCTCGAGTTACTACGGGGACCTCAGGGACCCGCTCTGGTGGCCTCAGGAAAGGCCAGTCCCCATGCGAGTTGCTAGGGGACCTCTCGGGATTCCTCTCCCGTCCATGCCGGGGCCTCAGTCCTTGTGTGGAGTCGGGCCTGGAACCTGAGGATTCCTCTCCAGTGTTGCCATGGATCTTGGGGTGCTTCTGAGTCTCCCCAGAGGAGTCAGGCCTCGTCTCGAGTGGGGGCATGCACGTGCGCTTTCCTCCCGAGCTGCAGCAGTAGTGTCACGCTTCCTGTCACGTGGATCAAGGGATCTGTGGCTTTCCCTCGAGGCTGTCCCTCGAGGCTTTCCCACGAGGCTTTCCCACAGAGCTGTGCCACGTGCTACCTTGGTGTGAGTCGATCCTCGGCGTGAAAGACGAGCCGGTGAAGGGAAAAGAGGTTCCTCTGGAATGGACTGAGACATCTGGGGGACTCTTGGAATGGTGGCACGACCCTAGAGTTCCTCTCGCCGTTCCTGTTGAGAGGGCATCCTCTTGAGATGCGTCGGGAACGCCGGGTACTCTTTCCCGACGAAGCAGGGAAAGGATCCCTCATCTCGAGCTACGAGGCGGAAACGGGGCTCCTCTGGATGTGGGCGGGACCCTCGTGATTCCTCTCGAGTGGAGACGGGTATGTCGGGGAACTTCTTGATTTGCACCAAGGGTGTGAAGGACCCTTTCGAAGTTCCAGAGGGGAGGTGTGATCAGCCTCGAGACGCCTCAGCGGAAATGGGCCTCATCTCGCCTGGAGGGGAGAACCTCCTGGATTTTCTCGAGTTGCGGCAGGTCTTCTCGAGTTACGACGGGGACCTCAGGGACCCGCTCTGGTGGCCTCAGGAAAGGCCAGTCCCCATGCGAGTTGCTAGGGGACCTCTCGGGATTCCTCTCCCGTCCATGCCGGGGCTTCAGTCCTTGTGTGGAGTCGGGCCCGGAACCTGAGGATTCCTCTCCAGTGTTGCCATGGATCTTGGGGTGCTTCTGAGTCTCCCCAGGGGAGTCAGGCCTCGTCTCGAGTGGGGGCATGCACGTGCGCTTTCCTCCCGAGCTGCAGCAGTCGTGTCCCGCTTCCTGTCAAGTGGATCAAGGGATCTGCGGCTTTGCCTCGAGGCTTTCCGAAGAGGCTTTCCCCCAGGGTTGTGCCACGTGCCACCTTGGTGTGAGTCATTCCTCGGCGTGAAAGACGAGCCGGTGAAGGGAAAAGAGGTTCCTCTGGAATGGACTGAGACATCTGGGGGACTCTTGGAATGGTGGTACGACCCTGGAGTTCCTCTCGCCGTTCCTCTTGAGCGGGCCTCCTCTTGAGAGGCGCCGGGAACGCCGGGAACTCTTTCCCGAAGAAGCAGGGAAAGGATCCCTCATCTCGAGCTACGAGGCGGAAACGGGGCTCCTCTGGATATGGGCGGGACCCTCGTGATTCCTCTCGACTGGAGACGGGTATGTCGGGGAACTTCTTGATTTGCATCAAGGGTGTGAAGGACCCTTTCGAAGTTCCAGAGGTGAGGTGTGATCAGCCTCGAGACGCCTCTGCGGAAATGGGCCTCATCTCGCCTGGAGAGGAGAACCTCCTGGATTTTATCGAGTGCGGCAGGTCTTCTCGAGTTACCACGGGGACCTCAGGGACCCGCTCTGGTGGCCTCAGGAAAGGCCAGTCCCCATGCAAGTTGCTAGGGGACCTCTCGGGATTCCTCTCCCGTCCATGCCGGGGCCTCAGTCCTTGTGTGGAGTCGGGGCCGGAACCTGAGGATTCCTCTCCAGTGTTGCCATGGATCTTGGGGTGCTTCGGAGTCTCCCCAGGGGAGTCAGGCCTCGTCTCGAGTGGGGGCATGCACGTGCACTTTCCTCCCGAGCTGCAGCAGTAGTGTCACGCTTCCTGTCACGTGGATCAAGGGATCTGCGGCTTTCCCTCGAGGCTGTCCCTCGAGGCTTTCCCACGAGGCTTTCCCACAGGGCTGTGCCACGTGCCACCTTTGTGGGAGTCGATCCTCGGCGTTAAAGACGAGCCGGTGAAGGGAAAAGAGGTTCCTCTGGAATGGACTGAGACATCTGGGGGACTCTTGGAATGGTGGCACGACCCTGGAGTTCCTCTCGCCGTTCCTGTTGAGAGGGCCTCCTCTTGAGATGCGACGGGAACGCCGGGAACTCTTTCCCGACGAAGCAGGGAAAGGATCCCTCATCTCGAGCTACGAGGCGGAAACGGGGCTCCTCTGGATGTGGGCGGGACCCTCGTGATTCCTCTCGAGTGGAGACGGGTATGTCGGGGAACTTCTTGATTTGCACCAAGGGTGTGAAGGACCCTTTCGAAGTTCCAGAGGGGAGGTGTGATCAGCCTCGAGACGCCTCAGCGGAAATGGGCCTCATCTCGCCTGGAGGGGAGAACCTCCTGGATTTTCTCGAGTTGCGGCAGGTCTTCTCGAGTTACGACGGGGACCTCAGGGACCCGCTCTGGTGGCCTCAGGAAAGGCCAGTCCCCATGCGAGTTGCTAGGGGACCTCTCGGGATTCCTCTCCCGTCCATGCCGGGGCCTCAGTCCTTGTGTGGAGTCGGGGCCGGAACCTGAGGATTCCTCTCCAGTGTTGCCATGGATCTTGGGGTGCTTCTGAGTCTCCCCAGGGGAGTCAGGCCTCGTCTCGAGTGGGGGCATGCACGTGCGCTTTCCTCCCGAGCTGCAGCAGTAGTGTCACGCTTCCTGTCACGTGGATCAAGGGATCTGTGGCTTTCCCTCGAGGCTGTCCCTCGAGGCTTTCCCACGAGGCTTTCCCACAGGGCTGTGCCACGTGCCACCTTGGTGTGAGTCGATCCTAGGCGTGAAAGACGAGCCGGTGAAGGGAAAAGAGGTTCCTCTGGAATGGACTGAGACATCTGGGGGACACTTGGAATGGTGGCACGACCCTGGAGTTCCTCTCGCCGTTCCTGTTGAGAGGGCCTCCTCTTGAGATGCGATGGGAACGCCGGGAACTCTTTCCCGACGAAGCAGGGAAAGGATCCCTCATCTCGAGCTACCAGGCGGAAACGGGGCTCCTCTGGATGTGGGCGGGACCCTCGTGATTCCTCTCGAGTGGAGACGGCTAGGTCGGGGAACTTCTTGATTTGCACCAAGGGTGTGAAGGACCCTTTCGAAGTTCCAGAGGTGAGGTGTGATCAGCCTCGAGACGCCTCAGCGGAAATGGGCCTCATCTCGCCTGGAGGGGAGAACCTCCTGGATTTTCTCGAGTTGCGGCAGGTCTTCTCGAGTTACGACGGGGACCTCAGGGACCCGCTCTGGTGGCCTCAGGAAAGGCCAGTCCCCATGCGAGTTGGTAGGGGACCTCTCGGGATTCCTCTCCCGTCCATGCCGGGGCCTCAGTCCTTGTGTGGAGTCGGGGCCGGAACCTGAGGATTCCTCTCCAGTGTTGCCATGGATCTTGGGGTGCTTCTGAGTCTCCCCAGGGGAGTCAGACCTCGTCTCGAGTGGGGGCATGCACGTGCGCTTTCCTCCCGAGCTGCAGCAGTAGTGTCACGCTTCCTGTCACGTGGATCAAGGGATCGGTGGCTTTCCCTCGAGGCTGTCCCTCGAGGCTTTCCCACGAGGCTTTCCCACAGGGCTGTGCCACGTGCCACCTTGGTGTGAGTCGATCCTCGGCGTGAAAGACGAGCCGGTGAAGGGAAAAGAGGTTCCTCTGGAATGGACTGAGACATCTGGGGGACTCGTGGAATGGTGGCACGACCCTGGAGTTCCTCTCGCCGTTCCTGTTGAGAGGGCCTCCTCTTGAGAGGCGACGGGAACGCTGGGAACTCTTTCCCGAAGAAGCAGGGAAAGGATCCCTCATCTCGAGCTACGAGGCGGAAACGGGGCTCCTCTGGATATGGGCGGGACCCTCATGATTCCTCTCGAGTGGAGACGGGTATGTCGGGGAACTTCTTGATTTGCATCAAGGGTGTGAAGGACCCTTTCGAAGTTCCAGAGGTGAGGTGTGATCAGCCTCGAGACGCCTCAGCAGAAATGGGCCTCATCTCGCCTGGAGGGGAGAACCTCCTGGATTTAATCGAGTGCGGCAGGTCTTCTCGAGTTACTACGGGGACCTCAGGGACCCGCTCTGGTGGCCTCAGGAAAGGCCAGTCCCCATGCGAGTTGCTAGGGGACCTCTCGGGATTCCTCTCCCGTCCATGCCGGGGCCTCAGTCCTTGTGTGGAGTCGGGCCTGGAACCTGAGGATTCCTCTCCAGTGTTGCCATGGATCTTGGGGTGCTTCTGAGTCTCCCCAGAGGAGTCAGGCCTCGTCTCGAGTGGGGGCATGCACGTGCGCTTTCCTCCCGAGCTGCAGCAGTAGTGTCACGCTTCCTGTCACGTGGATCAAGGGATCTGTGGCTTTCCCTCGAGGCTGTCCCTCGAGGCTTTCCGAAGAGGCTTTCCCACAGGGCTGTGCCACGTGCCACCTTGGTGTGAGTCATTCCTCGGCGTGAAAGACGAGCCGGTGAAGGGAAAAAAGAGGTTCCTCTGGAATGGACTGAGACATCTGGGGGACTCTTGGAATGGTGGCACGACCCTAGAGTTCCTCTCGCCGTTCCTGTTGAGAGGGCATCCTCTTGAGATGCGTCGGGAACGCCGGGTACTCTTTCCCGACTAAGCAGGGAAAGGATCCCTCATCTCAAGCTACGAGGCGGAAACGGGGCTCCTCTGGATGTGGGCGGGACCCTCGTGATTCCTCTCGAGTGGAGACGGGTATGTCGGGGAACTTCTTGATTTGCACCAAGGGTGTGAAGGACCCTTTCGAAGTTCCAGAGTGGAGGTGTGATCAGCCTCGAGACGCCTCAGCGGAAATGGGCCTCATCTCGCCTGGAGGGGAGAACCTCCTGGATTTTCTCGAGTTGCGGCAGGTCTTCTCGAGTTACGACGGGGACCTCAGGGACCCGCTCTGGTGGCCTCAGGAAAGGCCAGTCCCCATGCGAGTTGCTAGGGGACCTCTCGGGATTCCTCTCCCGTCCATGCCGGGGCCTCAGTCCTTGTGTGGAGTCGGGCCCGGAACCTGAGGATTCCTCTCCAGTGTTGCCATGGATCTTGGGGTGCTTCTGAGTCTCCCCAGGGGAGTCAGGCCTCGTCTCGAGTGGGGGCATGCACGTGCGCTTTCCTCCCGAGCTGCAGCAGTCGTGTCACGCTTCCTGTCACGTGGATCAAGGGATCTGCGGCTTTGCCTCGAGGCTTTCCGAAGAGGCTTTCCCCCAGGGCTGTGCCACGTGCCACCTTGGTGTGAGTCATTCCTCGGCGTGAAAGACGAGTTCGTGAAGGGAAAAGAGGTTCCTCTGGAATGGACTGAGACATCTGGGGGACTCTTGGAATGGTGGCACGACCCTAGAGTTCCTCTCGCCGTTCCTGTTGAGAGGGCATCCTCTTGAGAGGCGTCGGGAATGCCGGGAAATCTCTCCCAACGAAGCAGGGAAAGGATCCCTCATCTCGAGCTACGAGGCGGAAACGGGGCTCCTCTGGATGTGGGCGTGACCCTCGTGTTTCCTCTCGAGTGGAGACGGGTATGTCGGGGAACTTCTTGATTTGCACCAAGGGTGTGAAGGACCCTTTCGAAGTTCCAGAGGGGAGGTGTGATCAGCCTCGAGACGCCTCAGCGGAAATGGGCCTCATCTCGCCTGGAGGGGAGAACCTCCTGGATTTTCTCGAGTTGCGGCAGGTCTTCTCGAGTTACGACGGGGACCTCAGGGACCCGCTCTGGTGGCCTCAGGAAAGGCCAGGCCCCATGCGAGTTGCTAGGGGACCTCTCGGGATTCCTCTCCCGTCCATGCCGGGGCCTCAGTCCTTGTGTGGAGTCGGGCCCGAAACCTGAGGATTCCTCTCCAGTGTTGCCATGGATCTTGGGGTGCTTCTGAGTCTCCCCAGGGGAGTCAGGCCTCGTCTCGAGTGGGGGCATGCACGTGCGCTTTCCTCCCGAGCTGCAGCAGTCGTGTCCCGCTTCCTGTCAAGTGGATCAAGGGATCTGCGGCTTTGCCTCGAGGCTTTCCGAAGAGGCTTTCCCCCAGGGCTGTGCCACGTGCCACCTTGGTGTGAGTCATTCCTCGGCGTGAAAGACGAGTTGGTGAAGGGAAAAGAGGTTCCTCTGGAATGGACTGAGACATCTGGGGGACTCTTGGAATGGTGGCACGACCCTGGAGTTCCTATCGCCGTTCCTGTTGAGAGGGCCTCCTCTTGAGAGGCGACGGGAATGCCGGGAAATCTTTCCCAACGAAGCAGGGAAAGGATCCCTCATCTCGAGCTACGAGGCAGAAACGGGGCTCCTCTGGATGTGGCCGGGACCCTCGTGTTTCCTCTCGAGTTGAGACAGGTATGTCGGGGAACTTCTTGATTTGCACCAAGGGTGTGAAGGACCCTTTCGAAGTTCCAGAGGTGAGGTGTGATCAGCCTCGAGACGCCTCAGCGGAAATAGGCCTCATCTCGCCTGGAGGGGAGATCCTCCTGGATTTCCTCGAGTTGCGGCAGGTCTTCTCGTGTTACGACGGGGACCTCAGGGACAAGCTCTGGTGGCCTCAGGAATGGCCAGTCGCCATGCGAGTTGCTAGGGGCCATCTCGGGATTGCTCTCCCGTCCATGCCGGGGCCTCAGTCCTTGTGTGGAGTCGGAGACGGTACCTGAGGATTCCTCTCCCGTGTTGCCATGGATCTTGGGGTGCTTCTGAGTCTCCCCAGGGGAATCAGGCCTCGTCTCGAGTGGGGGCATGCACGTGCGCTTTCCTCCCGAGCTGCAGCAGTAGTGTCACGCTTCCTGTCACGTGGATCAAGGGATCTGCGGTTTTCCCTCGAGGCTTTCCCACGAGGCTTTCCCACAGGGCTGTGCCACGTGCCACCTTGGTGTGAGTCGATCCTCGGCGTGCAAGAAGAGGCGGTGAAGGGAAAAGAGGTTCCTCTGGAATGGACTGAGACATCTGGGGGACTCTTGGAATGGTGGCACGACCTTGGAGTTCCTCTCGCCGTTCCTGTTGAGAGGGCCTCCTCTTGAGATGCGACGGGAACGCCGGGAACTCTTTCCCGACGAAGCAGGTAAAGGATCCCTAATCTCGAGCTACGAGGCGGAAACGGGGCTTCTCTGGATGTGGGCGGGACCCTCGTGTTTCCTCTCGAGTGGAGGCGGGTATGTCGGGGAACTTCTTGATTTGCATCAAGGGTGTGAAGGACCCTTTCGAAGTTCCAGAGGTGAGGTGTGATCAGCCTCGAGACGCCTCAGGGGAAATGGGCCTCATCTCGCCTGGAGGGGAGAACCTCCTGGATTTTATCGAGTGCGGCAGGTCTTCTCGATTTACTACGGGGACCTCAGGGACCGGCTCTGGTGGCCTCAGGAAAGGCCAGTCCCCATGCGAGTTGCTAGGGGACCTCTCGGGATTCCTCTCCCGTCCATGCCGGGGCCTCAGTCCTTGTGCAGAGTCGGGCCTGGAACCTGAGGATTCCTCTCCAGTGTTGCCATGGATCTTGGGGTGCTTCTGAGTCTCCCCAGAGGAGTCAGGCCTCGTCTCGAGTGGGGGCATGCACGTGCGCTTTCCTCCCGAGCTGCAGCAGTAGTGTCACGCTTCCTGTCACGTGGATCAAGGGATCTGTGGCTTTCCCTCGAGGCTGTCCCTCGAGGCTTTCCCACGAGGCTTTCCCACAGGGCTGTGCCACGTGCCACCTTGGTGTGAGTCGATCCTCGGCGTGATAGACGAGCCGGTGAAGGGAAAAGAGGTTCCTCTGGAATGGACTGAGACATCTGGGGGACTCTTGGAATGGTGGCACGACCCTAGAGTTCCTCTCACCGTTCCTGTTGAGAGGGCATCCTCTTGAGATGCGTCGGGAACGCCGGGTACTCTTTCCCGACGAAGCAGGGAAAGGATCCCTCATCTCGAGCTACGAGGCGGAAACGGGGCTCCTCTGGATGTGGGCGGGACCCTCGTGATTCCTCTCGAGTGGAGACGGGTATGTCGGGGAACTTCTTGATTTGCACCAAGGGTGTGAAGGACCCTTTCGAAGTTCCAGAAGGGAGGTGTGATCAGCCTCGAGACGCCTCAGCGGAAATGGGCCTCATCTCGCCTGGAGGGGAGAACCTCCTGGATTTTCTCGAGTTGCGGCAGGTCTTCTCGAGTTACGACGGGGACCTCAGGGACCCGCTCTGGTGGCCTCAGGAAAGGCCAGTCCCCATGCGAGTTGCTAGGGGACCTCTCGGGATTCCTCTCCCGTCCATGCCGGGGCCTCAGTCCTTGTGTGGAGTCGGGCCCGAAACCTGAGGATTCCTCTCCAGTGTTGCCATGGATCTTGGGGTGCTTCTGAGTCTCCCCAGGGGAGTCAGGCCTCGTCTCGAGTGGGGGCATGCACGTGCGCTTTCCTCCCGAGCTGCAGCAGTCGTGTCCCGCTTCCTGTCAAGTGGATCAAGGGATCTGCGGCTTTGCCTCGAGGCTTTCCGAAGAGGCTTTCCCCCAGGGCTGTGCCACGTGCCACCTTGGTGTGAGTCATTCCTCGGCGTGAAAGACGAGTTGGTGAAGGGAAAAGAGGTTCCTCTGGAATGGACTGAGACATCTGGGGGACTCTTGGAATGGTGGTACGACCCTGGAGTTCCTCTCGCCGTTCCTGTTGAGAGGGCCTCCTCTTGAGAGGCGACGGGAACGCCGGGAACTCTTTCCCGAAGAAGCAGGGAAAGGATCCCTCATCTCGAGCTACGAGGCAGAAACGGGGCTCCTCTGGATGTGGCCGGGACCCTCGTGTTTCCTCTCGAGTGGAGACAGGTATGTCGGGGAACTTCTTGATTTGCACCAAGGGTGTGAAGGACCCTTTCGAAGTTCCAGAGATGAGGTGTGATCAGCCTCGAGACGCCTCAGCGGAAATGGGCCTCATCTCGCCTGGAGAGGAGAACCTCCTGGATTTTATCGAGTGCGGCAGGTCTTCTCGAGTTACGACGGGGACCTCAGGGACCCGCTCTGGTGGCCTCAGGAAAGGCCAGTCCCCATGCGAGTTGCTAGGGGACCTCTCGGGATTCCTCTCCCGTCCATGCCGGGGCCTCAGTCCTTGTGTGGAGTCGGGGCCGGAACGTGAGGATTCCTCTCCAGTGTTGCCATGGATCTTGGGGTGCTTCTGAGTCTCCCCAGGGGAGTCAGGCCTCGTCTCGAGTGGGGGCATGCACGTGCACTTTCCTCCCGAGCTGCAGCAGTAGTGTCACGCTTCCTGTCACGTGGATCAAGGGATCTGCGGCTTTGCCTCGAGGCTTTCCGAAGAGGCTTTCCCCCAGGGCTGTGCCACGTGCCACCTTGGTGTGAGTCATTCCTCGGCGTGAAAGACGAGTTGGTGAAGGGAAAAGAGGTTCCTCTGGAATGGACTGAGACATCTGGGGGACTCTTGGAATGGTGGCACGACCCTGGAGTTCCTATCACCGTTCCTGTTGAGAGGGCCTCCTCTTGAGAGGCGACGGGAATGCCGGGAAATCTTTCCCAACGAAGCAGGGAAAGGATCCCTCATCTCGAGCTACGAGGCAGAAACGGGGCTCCTCTGGATGTGGCCGGGACCCTCGTGTTTCCTCTCGAGTGGAGACAGGTATGTCGGGGAACTTCTTGATTTGCACCAAGGGTGTGAAGGACCCTTTCGAAGTTCCAGAGGTGAGGTGTGATCAGCCTCGAGACGCCTCAGCGGAAATAGGCCTCATCTCGCCTGGAGGGGAGATCCTCCTGGATTTCCTCGAGTTGCGGCAGGTCTTCTCGTGTTACGACGGGGACCTCAGGGACAAGCTCTGGTGGCCTCAGGAATGGCCAGTCGCCATGCGAGTTGCTAGGGGCCATCTCGGGATTGCTCTCCCGTCCATGCCGGGGCCTCAGTCCTTGTGTGGAGTCGGAGACGGTACCTGAGGATTCCTCTCCCGTGTTGCCATGGATCTTGGGGTGCTTCTGAGTCTCCCCAGGGGAATCAGGCCTCGTCTCGAGTGGGGGCATGCACGTGCGCTTTCCTCCCGAGCTGCAGCAGTAGTGTCACGCTTCCTGTCACGTGGATCAAGGGATCTGCGGTTTTCCCTCGAGGCTTTCCCACGAGGCTTTCCCACAGGGCTGTGCCACGTGCCACCTTGGTGTGAGTCGATCCTCGGCGTGCAAGAAGAGGCGGTGAAGGGAAAAGAGGTTCCTCTGGAATGGACTGAGACATCTGGGGGACTCTTGGAATGGTGGCACGACCTTGGAGTTCCTCTCGCCGTTCCTGTTGAGAGGGCCTCCTCTTGAGATGCGACGGGAACGCCGGGAACTCTTTCCCGACGAAGCAGGTAAAGGATCCCTAATCTCGAGCTACGAGGCGGAAACGGGGCTTCTCTGGATGTGGGCGGGACCCTCGTGTTTCCTCTCGAGTGGAGGCGGGTATGTCGGGGAACTTCTTGATTTGCATCAAGGGTGTGAAGGACCCTTTAGAAGTTCCAGAGGGGAGGTGTGATCAGCCTCGAGACGCCTCAGGGGAAATGGGCCTCATCTCGCCTGGAGGGGAGAACCTCCTGGATTTAATCGAGTGCGGCAGGTCTTCTCGATTTACTACGGGGACCTCAGGGACCCGCTCTGGTGGCCTCAGGAAAGGCCAGTCCCCATGCGAGTTGCTAGGGGACCTCTCGGGATTCCTCTCCCGTCCATGCCGGGGCCTCAGTCCTTGTGTGGAGTCGGGCCTGGAACCTGAGGATTCCTCTCCAGTGTTGCCATGGATCTTGGGGTGCTTCTGAGTCTCCCCAGAGGAGTCAGGCCTCGTCTCGAGTGGGGGCATGCACGTGCGCTTTCCTCCCGAGCTGCAGCAGTAGTGTCACGCTTCCTGTCACGTGGATCAAGGGATTTGTGGCTTTCCCTCGAGGCTGTCCCTCGAGGCTTTCCCACGAGGCTTTCCCACAGGGCTGTGCCACGTGCCACCTTGGTGTGAGTCGATCCTCGGCGTGAAAGACAAGCCGGTGAAGGGAAAAGAGGTTCCTCTGGAATGGACTGAGACATCTGGGGGACTCTTGGAATGGTGGCACGACCCTAGAGTTCCTCTCGCCGTTCCTGTTGAGAGGGCCTCCTCTTGAGATGCGATGGGAACGCCGGGAACTCTTTCCCGACGAAGCAGGGAAAGGATCCCTCATCTCGAGCTACCAGGCGGAAACGGGGCTCCTCTGGATGTGGGCGGGACCCTCGTGATTCCTCTCGAGTGGAGACGGGTATGTCGGGGAACTTCTTGATTTGCACCAAGGGTGTGAAGGACCCTTTCGAAGTTCCAGAGGGAAGGTGTGATCAGCCTCGAGACGCCTCAGCGGAAATGGGCCTCATCTCGCCTGGAGGGGAGAACCTCCTGGATTTTCTCGAGTTGCGGCAGGTCTTCTCGAGTTACGACGGGGACCTCAGGGACCCGCTCTGGTGGCCTCAGGAAAGGCCAGTCCCCATGCGAGTTGCTAGGGGACCTCTCGGGATTCCTCTCCCGTCCATGCCGGGGCCTCAGTCCTTGTGTGGAGTCGGGCCCGAAACCTGAGGATTCCTCTCCAGTGTTGCCATGGATCTTGGGGTGCTTCTGAGTCTCTCCAGGGGAGTCAGGCCTCGTCTCGAGTGGGGGCATGCACGTGCGCTTTCCTCCCGAGCTGCAGCAGTCGTGTCACGCTTCCTGTCAAGTGGATCAAGGGATCTGCGGCTTTGCCTCGAGGCTTTCCGAAGAGGCATTCCCCCAGGGCTGTGCCACGTGCCACCTTGGTGTGAGTCATTCCTCGGCGTGAAAGACGAGCCGGTGAAGGGAAAAGAGGTTCCTCTGGAATGGACTGAGACATCTGGGGGACTCTTGGAATGGTGGTACGACCCTGGAGTTCCTCTCGCCGTTCCTCTTGAGCGGGCCTCCTCTTGAGAGGCGACGGGAACGCCGGGAACTCTTTCCCGAAGAAGCAGGGAAAGGATCCCTCATCTCGAGCTACGAGGCGGAAACGGGGCTCCTCTGGATATGGGCGGGACCCTCGTGATTCCTCTCGAGTGGAGACGGGTATGTCGGGGAACTTCTTGATTTGCATCAAGGGTGTGAAGGACCCTTTCGAAGTTCCAGAGGTGAGGTGTGATCCGCCTCGAGACGCCTCAGCAGAAATGGGCCTCATCTCGCCTGGAGGGGAGAACCTCCTGGATTTTCTCGAGTTGCGGCACGTCTTCTCGAGTTACGACGGGGACCTCAGGGACCCGCTCTGGTGGCCTCAGGAAAGGCCAGTCCCCATGCGAGTTGCTAAGGGGCATCTCGGGATTCCTCTCCCGTCCTTGCCGTGGCCTAATACCCTGTGTGGAGTCGGGGCCGGAACCTGAGGATTCCTCTCCAGTGTTGCCATGGATCTTGGGGTGCTTCTGAGTCTCCCCAGGGGAGTCAGGCCTCGTCTCGAGTGGGGGCATGCACGTGCACTTTCCTCCCGAGCTGCAGCAGTAGTGTCACGCTTCCTGTCACGTGGATCAAGGGATCTGCGGCTTTGCCTTGAGGCTTTCAGAAGAGGCTTTCCCCCAGGGCTGTGCCACGTGCCACCTTGGTGTGAGTCATTCCTCGGCGTGAAAGACGAGCCGGTGAAGGGAAAAGAGGTTCCTCTGGAATGGACTGAGACATCTGGGGGACTCTTGGAATTGTGGCACGACCCTGGAGTTCCTATCGCCGTTCCTGTTGAGAGGGCCTCCTCTTGAGAGGCGACGGGAATGCCCGGAAATCTTTCCCAACGAAGCAGTGAAAGGATCCCTCATCTCGAGCTACGAGGCAGAAACGGGGCTCCTCTGGATGTGGCCGGGACCCTCGTGTTTCCTCTCGAGTGGAGACAGGTATGTCGGGGAACTCCTTGATTTGCACCAAGGGTGTGAAGGACCCTTTCGAAGTTCCAGAGGTGAGGTGTGATCAGCCTCGAGACGCCTCAGCGGAAATAGGCCTCATCTCGCCTGGAGGGGAGATCCTCCTGGATTTCCTCGAGTTGCGGCAGGTCTTCTCGTGTTACGACGGGGACCTCAGAGACAAGCTCTGGTGGCCTCAGGAATGGCCAGTCGCCATGCGAGTTGCTAGGGGCCATCTCGGGATTGCTCTCCCGTCCATGCCGGGGCCTCAGTCCTTGTGTGGAGTCGGAGACGGTACCTGAGGATTCCTCTCCCGTGTTGCCATGGATCTTGGGGTGCTTCTGAGTCTCCCCAGGGGAATCAGGCCACGTCTCGAGTGGGGGCATGCACGTGCGCTTTCCTCCCGAGCTGCAGCAGTAGTGTCACGCTTCCTGTCACGTGGATCAAGGGATCTGCGGTTTTCCCTCGAGGCTTTCCCACGAGGCTTTCCCACAGGGCTGTGCCACGTGCCACCTTGGTGGGAGTCGATCCTCGGCGTGAAAGACGAGCCGGTGAAGGGAAAAGAGGTTCCGCTGGAATGGACTGAGACATTTGGTGGTCTCTTGGAATGGTGGCACGACCCTGGAGTTCCTCTCGCCCTTCCTGTTGAGAGGGCCTCCTCTTGAGATGTCACGGGAACGCCGGGAACTCGTTCCCGACGAAACAGGGAAAGGATCCCTCATCTCGAGCTGCGAGGCGGAAACGGGGCTCCTCTGGATGTGGGCGTGACGATCGTGTTTCCTCTCGAGTTGAGACGGATTAGTCGGGGAACTTCTTGATTTGAACCAAGGGTGTGAAGAACCCTTTCGAAGTTCCAGAGTTGAGGTGTGATCAGCCTCGAGACGCCTCAGCGGAAATGGGCCTCATCTCGCCTGGAGGGGAGAACCTCCTGGATTTTCTCGAGTTGCGGCAGGTCTTCTCGAGTTCCGACGGGGATCTCAGGGACCCTCTCTGGTGACCTCAGGAAAGGCCAGTCCCCATGCGAGTTGCTAAGGGGCATCTCGGGATTCCTCTCCCGTCCTTGCCGTGGCCTAAGACCTTGTGTGGAGTCGGGGCCGGAACCTGAGGATTCCTCTCCAGTGTTGCAATGGATCTTGGGGTGCTTCTGAGTCTCCCCAGGGGAGTCAGGCCTCGTCTCCAGTGGGGGCATGCACGTGCGCTTTCCTCCCAAGCTGCAGCAGTAGTGTCACGCTTTCTGTCACGTGGATCAAGGGATCTGTGGCTTTCCCTCGAGTCTTTCGCTCGAGGCTTTCCCACGAGGCTTTCCCACCGGGCTGTGCAACATGCCACCTTGGTGTGAGTCGATCCTCGGCGTGAAAGACAAGCCGGTGAAGGGAAAAGAGGTTACTCTGGAATGGACTGAGACATCTGGGGTCTCTTGGAATGGTGGCACGACCCTGGAGTGCCTCTCGCCGTTCCTGTTGAGAGAGCCTCCTTTTGAAATGCGACGGGAACGCCGGGCACTCTTTCCCGACGAAGAAGGTAAAGGATCCCTCATCTCGAGCTACGAGGCGGAAACGGGGCTCCTCTGGATGTGGGCGGGACCCTCGTGTTTCCTCTCGAGTGGAGACGGGTATGTCGGGGAACTTCTTGATTTGCACCAAGGGTGTGAAGGACCCTTTCGAAGTTCCAGAGGTGAGGTGTGATCAGCCTCGAGACGCCTCAGTGGAAATGGGCCTCATCTCGTCAGGAGGGGAGAAACTCCTGGATTTTCTGGAGATGCGGCAGGTCTTCTCGAGTTACGACGGGGACCTCAGGGACCCGCTCTGGAGGCCTCAGGAAAGGCCAATCGCCATGCGAGTTGCTAAGGGACCTCTCGGGATTCCTCTCCCGTCCATGCCGGGGCCTAAGACCTTGTGTGGAGTCGGGGCCAGAACCTGAGGATTCCTCTCCAGTGTTGCCATGGATCTTGGGGTGCTTCTGAGTCTCCGAAGGGGAGTCAGGCCTCGTCTCGAGTGGGGGCATGCACGTGCGCTTTCCTCCCAAGCTGCAGCAGTAGGGTCACGCTTCCTCTCACGTGGATCAAGGGATCTGTGGCTTTCCCTCGAGGCTTTCAATCGAGGCTTACACACGAGGTTTTCCCACAGGGCTGTGCCACGTGCCACCTTGGTGTGAGTCGATCCTCGGCGTGAACGATGAGCCGGTGAAGGGAAAAGAGGTTCCTCTGGAATGGACTGAGACATCTGGGGGACTCTTGGAATGGTGGCACGACCCTGGAGTTCCTCTCGCCGTTCCTGTTGAGAGGGCCTCCTCTTGAGATGCGACGGGAACGCCGGGAACTCTTTCCCAACGAAGCAGGGAAAGGATCCCTCATCTCGAGCTACGAGGCGCAAACGGGGCTCCTCTGGATGTGGGCGGGACCCTCGTGATTCCTCTCGAGTGGAGACGGGTATGTCGGGGAACTTCTTGATTTGCAGGGGTGTGAAGGAGCCTTTCGAAGTTCCAGAGGTGAGGTGTGATCCGCCTCGAGACGCCTCAGCAGAAATGGGCCTCATCTCGCCTGGAGGGGAGAACCTCCTGGATTTTCTCGAGTTGCGGCACGTCTTCTCGAGTTACGACGGGGACCTCAGGGACCCGCTCTGGTGGCCTCAGGAAAGGCCAGTCCCCATGCGAGTTGTTAGGGGACCTCTCGGGATTCCTCTCCCGTCCATGACGGGGCCTCTGTCCTTGTGTGGAGTCGGGGTCGGAACCTGAGGATTCCTCTCCAGTGTTGCCATGGATCTTGGGGTGCTTCTGAGTCTCCCCAGGGGAGTCAGGCCTCGTCTCGAGTGGGGGCATGCACGTGCGCTTTCCTCCCGAGCTGCAGCAGTAGTGCCACGCTTCCTGTCACGTGGATCAAGGGATCTGTGGCTTTCCCTCGAGGCTGTCCCTCGAGGCTTTCCCACGAGGCTTTCCCACAGTGCTGTGCCACGTGCCACCCTTGTGTGAGTCGATCCTCGGCGTGAAAGACAAGCCGGTGAAGGGAAAAGAGGCTCCTCTGGAATGGACTGAGACATCTGGGGGACTCTTGGAATGGTGGCACGACCCAGGAGTTCCTCTCGCCGTTCCTGTTCAGAGGGCCTCCTCTTGAGATGCGACGGGAACGCCGGGAACTCTTTCCCGACGAAGCAGGGAAAGGATCCCTCATCTCGAGCTACGAGGCGGAAACGGGGCTCCTCTGGATGTGGGCGGGACCCTCGTGTTTCCTCTCGAGTGGAGACGGTTATGTCGGGAAACTTCTTGATTTGCACCAAGGGTGTGAAGGACCCTTTCGAAGTTTCAGAGGTGAGGTGTGATCAGCCTCGAGACGCCTCAGCGGAAATGGGCCTCATCTCGCCTGGAGGGGAGAAACTCCTGGATTTTCTCGAGTTGCGGCAGGTCTTCTCGAGTTACGACGGGGACCTCAGGGATCCGCTCTGGTGGCCTCAGGAAAGGCCAGTCCCCATGCGAGTTGCTAGGGGCCATCTCGGGATTCCTCTCCCGTCCATGCCGGGGCCTAAGACCTTGTGTGGAGTCGGGGCCAGAACCTGAGGATTCCTCTCCAGTGTTGCCATGGATCTTGGGGTGCTTCTGAGTCTCCGCAGGGGAGTCAGGCCTCGTCTCGAGTGGGGGCATGCACGTGGGCTTTCCTCCCGAGCTGCCGCAGTAGGGTCACCCTTCCTGTCACGTGGATCAAGGGATCTGTGGCTTTCCCTCGAGGCTTTCGATCGAGACTTACACACGAGGCTTTCCCACAGGGCTGTGCCACGTGCCACCTTGGTGTGAGTCGATCCTCGGCGTGAAAGATGAGCCGGTTTAGGGAAAAGAGGTTCCTCTGGAATGGACTGAGACATCTGGGGGACTCTTGGAAAGGTGGCACGACCCTGGAGTTCCTCTCGCCGTTCCTGTTGAGAGGGCCTCCTCTTGAGATGCGATGGGAACGCCGGGAACTCTTTCCAAACGAAGCAGGGAAAGGATCCCTCTTCTCGAGCTGCGAGGCGCAAACGGGGCTCCTCTGGATGTGGGCGGGACCCTCGTGATTCCTCTCGAGTCTAGACGGGTATGTCGGGGAACTTCTTGATTTGCAGGGGTGTGAAGGACCCTTTCGAAGTTCCAGAGGTGAGGTGTGATCCGCCTCGAGACGCCTCAGCAGAAATGGGCCTCATCTCGCCTGGAGGGGAGAACCTCCTGGATTTTCTCGAGTTGCGGCAGGTCTTCTCGAGTTACGTCGGGGACCTCAGGGACCCTCTCTGGTAGCCTCAGGAAAGGCCAGTCCCCATGCCAGTTGCTAGGGCCCTCTCGGGATTCCTCACCCGTCCATTCCGTGGCCTAATACCCTGTGTGGAGTCGGGGCCGGAACCTGAGGATTCCTCTCCAGTGTTGCCATGGATCTTGGGGTGCTTCTGAGTCTCCCCAGGGGAGTCAGGCCTCGTCTCGAGTTGGGGCATGCACGTGCGCTTTCCTCCCGAGCTGCAGCAGTAGTGTCACGCTTCCTGTCACGTGGATCAAGGAATCTGTGGCTTTCCCTTGAGGCTCTCCCTCGAGGTTGTACCACGAGGCTTTCCCACAGGGCTGTGCCACGTGCCACCTTGGTGTGAGTCGATCCTTGGCGTGAAAGACGAGCCGGTGAAGGGAAAAGAGGTTCCTCTGGAATGGACTGAGACATCTGGGGGACTCTTGGAAAGGTGGCACGACCCTGGAGTGCCTCTCGCCGTTCCTTTTGAGAGGGCCTCCTCTTGAGATGCGACGGGAACGCCGGAACTCTTTCCCGACGAAGCAGGGAAAGGATCCCTCATCTCGAGCTACGAGGCGGAAACGGGGCTCCTCTGGATGTGGGCGGGACCCTCGTGATTCCTCTCGAGTGGAGACGGGTGTTTCGGGGATCTTCTTGATTTGCACCAAGGGTGTGAAGGACCCTTTCGAAGTTCCAGAGGTAAGGTGTGATCATCCTCGAGACGCCTCAGCGGAAATGGGCCTCATCTCGCCTGGAGGGGAGAACCTCCTGGATTTTCTCGAGTTGCGGCAGGTCTTCTCGAGTTACGACGGGGACCTCAGGGACCCGCTCTGGTGGCCTCAGGAAAGGCCAGTCCCCATGCGAGTTGCTAGGGGACCTCTCGGGTTTCCTCTCATGTCCATGCCGGGGCCTCAGTCCTTGTGTGGAGTTGGGGCCGGAACCTGAGGATTCCTCTCCAGTGTTGCCATGGATCTTGGGGTGCTTCTGAGTCTCCCCAGGGGAGTCAGGCCTCGTCTCGAGTGGGGGCATGCACGTGGGCTTTCCTCCCGAGCTGCAGCAGTAGTGTCACGCTTCCTGTCACGTGGATCAAGGGATCTGTGGCTTTCCCTCGAGGCTGTCCCTCGAGGCTTTCCCACGAGGCTTTCCCACAGGGCTGTGCCACGTTCCACCTTGGTGTGGGTCGATCCTTGGCGTGAAAGACGAGCCGGTGAAGGGAAAAGAGGTTCCTCTGGAATGGACTGAGACATGTGGGGGACTCTTGGAATGGTGGAACGACCCTGGAGTTCCTCTCGCCGTTCCTGTTGAGAGGGCCTCCTCTTGAGATGCGACGGGAACGCCGGGAACTCTTTCCCGACGAAGCAGGGAAAGGATCCCTCATCTCGAGCTACGAGGCGGTCCCGGGGCTCCTCTGGATGTGGGCGGGACCCTCGTAATTCCTCTCGAGTGGAGACGGGTATGTCGGGAAAGTTCTTGATTTGCACCAAGGGTGTGAAGGACCCTTTCGAAGTTCCAGAGGTGAGGTGTGATCAGCCTCTAGACGCCTCAGCGGAAATGGGCCTCATCTCGCCTGGAGGGGAGAACGTCCTGGATTTTCTCGAGTTGCGGCAGGTCTTCTCGAGTTACGACGGGGACCTCAGGGACCCGCTCTGGTGGCCTCAGGAAAGGCCAGTCCCCATGCGAGTGGCTAGGGGACCTCTCGGGTTTCCTCTCCCGTCCATGCCGGGACCTCAGTCCTTGTGTGGAGTCGGGGTCAGAACCTGAGCATTCCTCTCCAGTGTTGCCATGGATCTTGGGGTGCTTCTGAGTCTCCGCAGGGGAGTCAGGCCTCGTCTCGAGTGGGGGCATGCACGTGGGCTTTCCTCCCGACCTGCAGCAGTAGGGTCACGCTTCCTGTCACGTGGATCAAGGGATATGTGGCTTTCCCTCGAGGCTTTCGATCGAGGCTTACACACGAGGCTTTCCCACAGGGCTGTGCCACGTGCCACCTTGTGAGTCGATCCTCGGCGTGAAAGATGAGCCGGTTTAGGGAAAAGAGGTTCCTCTGGAATGGACTGAGACATCTGGGGGACTCTTGGAAAGGTGGCACGACCCTGGAGTGCCTCTCGCCGTTCCTGTTGAGAGGGCCTCCTCTTGAGATGCGACGGGAATGCCGGGAACTCTTTCCCGACGAAGCAGGGAAAGGATCCCTCATCTCGAGCTACGAGGCGTAAACGGGGCTCCTCTGGATGTGGGCGGGACCCTCGTGATTCCTCTCGAGTGGAGACGGGTGTTTCGGGGATCTTCTTGATTTGCACCAAGGGTGTGAAGGACCCTTTCGAAGTTCCAGACGTGAGGTGTGATCAGCCTCGAGACGCCTCAGCGGAAATGGGCCTCATCTCGCCTGGAGGGGAGAACCTCCTGGATTTTCTCGAGTTGCGGCAGGTCTTCTCGAGTTACGACGGGGACCTCAGGGACCCGCTCTGGTGGCCTCAAGAAAGGCCAGTCACCATGCGAGTGGCTAGGGGACCTCTCGGGTTTCCTCTCCTGTCCATGCCGGGGCCTCAGTCCTTGTGTGGAGTCGGGGCCAGAACCTGAGCATTCCTCTCCAGTGTTGCCATGGATCTTGGGGTGCTTCTGAGTCTCCCCAGGGGAGTCAGGCCTCGTCTCGAGTGGGGGCATGCACGTGCGCTTCCTCCCGATCTGCAGCAGTAGTGTCACGCTTCCTGTCACGTGGATCAAGGTATCTGTGGCTTTCCCTCGAGGCTGTCCCTCGAGGCTTTCCCACGAGGCTTTCCCACATGGCTGTGCCACGTGCCACCTTGGTGTGAGTCGATCCTCGGCGTGAAAGACGAGCCGGTGAAGGGAAAAGAGGTTCCTCTGAAATGGACTGAGACATCTGGGGGACTCTTGGAAAGGTGGCACGACCCTGGAGTGCCTCTCGCCGTTCCTTTTGAGAGGGCCTCCTCTTGAGATGCGACGGGAACGCCGGGAACTCTTTCCCGACGAAGCAGGGAAAGGATCCCTCATCTCGAGCTACGAGGCAGAAACGGGGCTCCTCTGGATGTGGGCGGGTCCCTCGTGATTCCTCTCGAGTGGAGACGGGTGTTTCGGGGATCTTCTTGATTTGCACCAAGGGTGTGAAGGACCCTTTCGAAGTTCCAGAGGTGAGGTGTGATCAGCCTCGAGACGCCTCAGCGGAAATGGGCCTCATCTCGCCTGGAGGGGAGAACCTCCTGGATTTTCTCGAGTTGCGGCAGGTCTTCTCGAGTTACGACGGGGACCTCAGGGACCCGCTCTGGTGGCCTCAAGAAAGGCCAGTCCCCATGCGAGTTGCTAGGGGACCTCTCGGTTTTCCTCTTATGTCCATGCCGGGGCCTCAGTCCTTGTGTGGAGTTGGGGCCGGAACCTGAGGATTCCTCTCCAGTGTTGCCATGGATCTTGGGGTGCTTCTGAGTCTCCCCAGGGGAGTCAGGCCTCGTCTCGAGTGGGGGCATGCACGTGCGCTTTCCTCCCGAGCTGCCGCAGTAGTGTCACGCTTCCTGTCACGTGGATCAAGGGATCTGTGGCTTTCCCTCGAGGCTGTCCCTCGAGGCTTTCCCACGAGGCTTTCCCACAGGGCTGTGCCACGTGCCACCTTGGTGTGGGTCGATCCTTGGCGTGAAAGACGAGCCGGTGAAGGGAAAAGAGGTTCCTCTGGAATGGACTGAGACATCTGGGGGACTCTTGGAATGGTGGCACGACCCTGGAGTTCCTCTCGCCGTTCCTGTTGAGAGGGCCTCCTCTTGAGATGCGACGGGAACGCCGGGAACTCTTTCCCGACGAAGCAGGGAAAGGATCCCTCATCTCGAGCTACGAGGCGGTCCCGGGGCTCCTCTGGATGTGGGCGGGACCCTCGTAATTCCTCTCGAGTGGAGACGGGTATGTCGGGAAAGTTCTTGATTTGCACCAAGGGTGTGAAGGACCCTTTCGAAGTTCCAGAGGTGAGGTGTGATCAGCCTCGAGACGCCTCAGCGGAAATGGGCCTCATCTCGCCTGGAGGGGAGAACGTCCTGGATTTTCTCGAGTTGCGGCAGGTCTTCTCGAGTTACGACGGGGACCTCAGGGACCCGCTCTGGTGGCCTCAGGAAAGGCCAGTCCCCATGCGAGTGGCTAGGGGACCTCTCGGGTTTCCTCTCCCGTCCATGCCGGGACCTCAGTCCTTGTGTGGAGTCGGGGTCAGAACCTGAGCATTCCTCTCCAGTGTTGCCATGGATCTTGGGGTGCTTCTGAGTCTCCGCAGGGGAGTCAGGCCTCGTCTCGAGTGGGGGCATGCACGTGGGCTTTCCTCCCGACCTGCAGCAGTAGGGTCACGCTTCCTGTCACGTGGATCAAGGGATATGTGGCTTTCCCTCGAGGCTTTCGATCGAGGCTTACACACGAGGCTTTCCCACAGGGCTGTGCCACGTGCCACCTTGTGAGTCGATCCTCGGCGTGAAAGATGAGCCGGTTTAGGGAAAAGAGGTTCCTCTGGAATGGACTGAGACATCTGGGGGACTCTTGGAAAGGTGGCACGACCCTGGAGTGCCTCTCGCCGTTCCTGTTGAGAGGGCCTCCTCTTGAGATGCGACGGGAATGCCGGGAACTCTTTCCCGACGAAGCAGGGAAAGGATCCCTCATCTCGAGCTACGAGGCGTAAACGGGGCTCCTCTGGATGTGGGCGGGACCCTCGTGATTCCTCTCGAGTGGAGACGGGTGTTTCGGGGATCTTCTTGATTTGCACCAAGGGTGTGAAGGACCCTTTCGAAGTTCCAGACGTGAGGTGTGATCAGCCTCGAGACGCCTCAGCGGAAATGGGCCTCATCTCGCCTGGAGGGGAGAACCTCCTGGATTTTCTCGAGTTGCGGCAGGTCTTCTCGAGTTACGACGGGGACCTCAGGGACCCGCTCTGGTGGCCTCAAGAAAGGCCAGACACCATGCGAGTGGCTAGGGGACCTCTCGGGTTTCCTCTCCTGTCCATGCCGGGGCCTCAGTCCTTGTGTGGAGTTGGGGCCGGAACCTGAGGATTCCTCTCCAGTGTTGCCATGGATCTTGGGGTGCTTCTGAGTCTCCCCAGGGGAGTCAGGCCTCGTCTCGAGTGGGGGCATGCACGTGCGCTTTCCTCCCGAGCTGCCGCAGTAGTGTCACGCTTCCTGTCACGTGGATCAAGGGATCTGTGGCTTTCCCTCGAGGCTGTCCCTCGAGGCTTTCCCACGAGGCTTTCCCACAGGGCTGTGCCACGTGCCACCTTGGTGTGGGTCGATCCTTGGCGTGAAAGACGAGCCGGTGAAGGGAAAAGAGGTTCCTCTGGAATGGACTGAGACATCTGGGGGACTCTTGGAATGGTGGCACGACCCTGGAGTTCCTCTCGCCGTTCCTGTTGAGAGGGCCTCCTCTTGAGATGCGACGGGAACGCCGGGAACTCTTTCCCGACGAAGCAGGGAAAGGATCCCTCATCTCGAGCTACGAGGCGGTCCCGGGGCTCCTCTGGATGTGGGCGGGACCCTCGTAATTCCTCTCGAGTGGAGACGGGTATGTCGGGAAAGTTCTTGATTTGCACCAAGGGTGTGAAGGACCCTTTCGAAGTTCCAGAGGTGAGGTGTGATCAGCCTCGAGACGCCTCAGCGGAAATGGGCCTCATCTCGCCTGGAGGGGAGAACGTCCTGGATTTTCTCGAGTTGCGGCAGGTCTTCTCGAGTTACGACGGGGACCTCAGGGACCCGCTCTGGTGGCCTCAGGAAAGGCCAGTCCCCATGCGAGTGGCTAGGGGACCTCTCGGGTTTCCTCTCCCGTCCATGCCGAGGGCCTCAGTCCTTGTGTGGAGTCGGGGCCAGAACCTGAGCATTCCTCTCCAGTGTTGCCATGGATCTTGGGGTGCTTCTGAGTCTCCCCAGGGGAGTCAGGCCTCGTCTCGAGTGGGGGCATGCCCGTGCGCTTCCTCCCGAGCTGCAGCAGTAGTGTCACGCTTCCTGTCACGTGGATCAAGGGATCTGTGGCTTTCCCTCGAGGCTGTCCCTCGAGGCTTTCCCACGAGGCTTTCCCACAGGGCTGTGCCACGTGCCACCTTGGTGTGAGTCGATCCTCGGCGTGAAAGACGAGCAGGTGAAGGGAAAAGAGATTCCTCTGGAATGGACTGAGACATCTGGGGGACTCTTGGAATGGTGGCACGACCCTGGAGTTCCTCTCGCCGTTCCTGTTGAGAGGGCCTCCTCTTGAGATGCGACGGGAACGCCGGGAACTCTTTCCCGAAGAAGCAGGGAAAGGATCCCTCATCTCGAGCTACGAGGCGGAAACGGGGCTCCTCTGGATGTGGGCGGGGACCCTCGTGATTCCTCTCGAGTGGAGACGGGTATGTCGGGGAACTTCTTGATTTGCACCAAGGGTGTGAAGGACCCTTTCGAAGTTCCAGAGGGGAGGTGTGATCAGCCTCGAGACGCCTCAGCGGAAATGGGCCTCATCTCGCCTGGAGGGGAGAACCTCCTGGATTTTCTCGAGTTGCGGCAGGTCTTCTCGAGTTACGACGGGGACCTCAGGGACCCGCTCTGGTGGCCTCAGGAAAGGCCAGTCACCATGCGAGTTGCTAGGGGACCTCATGTGATTCCTCTCCCGTCCATGCCGGGGCCTCAGTCCTTGTGTGGAGTCGGGGCCGGAACCTGAGGATTCCTCGCCAGTGTTGCCATGGGTCTTGGGGTGCTTCTGAGTCTCCCCAGGGGAGTCAGGCCTCGTCTCGAGTGGGGGCATGCACGTGCGCTTCCTCCCGAGCTGCAGCAGTAGTGTCACGCTTCCTGTCACGTGGATCAAGGGATCTGTGGCTTTCCCTCGAGCCTTTCCCTCGAGGCTTTCCCACGAGTCTTTCCCACAGGGCTCTGCCACGTGCCACCTTGGTGTGAGTCGATCCTCGGCGTGAAAGACGAGCCGGTGAAGGGAAAAGAGTTTCCTCTGGAATGGACTGAGACATCTGGGGGACTCTTGGAATGGTGGCACGACCCTGGAGTTCCTCTCGCCGTTCCTGTTGAGAGGGCCTCCTCTTGAGATGCGACGGGAACGCCGGGAACTCTTTCCCGACGAAGCAGGGACAGGATCCCTCATCTCCAGCTACGAGGCGGAAACGGGGCTCCTCTGGATGTGGGCGGGACCCTCGTAATTCCTCTCGAGTGGAGACGGGTATGTCGGGAAAGTTCTTGATTTGCACCAAGGGTGTGAAGGACCCTTTCGAAGTTCCAGAGGTGAGGTGTGATCAGCCTCTAGACGCCTCAGCGGAAATGGGCCTCATCTCGCCTGGAGGGGAGAACGTCCTGGATTTTCTCGAGTTGCGGCAGGTCTTCTCGAGTTACGACGGGGACCTCAGGGAC
Source organism: Budorcas taxicolor (assembly GCF_023091745.1). Classification (NCBI taxonomy): domain Eukaryota; kingdom Metazoa; phylum Chordata; class Mammalia; order Artiodactyla; family Bovidae; genus Budorcas; species Budorcas taxicolor. The sequence goes on along the minus strand of NW_026292213.1, from coordinate 84,291 downwards.
CCGCTCTGGTGGCCTCAGGAAAGGCCAGTCCCCATGCGAGTGGCTAGGGGACCTCTCGGGTTTCCTCTCCCGTCCATGCCGGGGCCTCAGTCCTTGTGTGGAGTCGGGGCCAGAACCTGAGCATTCCTCTCCAGTGTTGCCATGGGTCTTGGGGTGCTTCTGAGTCTCCCCAGGGGAGTCAGGCTTCGTCTCGAGTGGGGGCATGCACGTGCGCTTCCTCCCGAGCTGCAGCAGTAGTGTCACGCTTCCTGTCACGTGGATCAAGGGATCTGTGGCTTTCCCTCGAGCCTGTCCCTCGAGGCTTTCCCACGAGGCTTTCCCACAGGGCTGTGCCACGTGCCACCTTGGTGTGAGTCGATCCTCGGCGTGAAAGACGAGCCGGTGAAGGGAAAAGAGATTCCTCTGGAATGGACTGAGACATCTGGGGGACTCTTGGAATGGTGGCACGACCCTGGAGTTCCTCTCGCCGTTCCTGTTGAGAGGGCCTCCTCTTGAGATGCGACGGGAACGCCGGGAAATCTTTCCCGACGAAGCAGGGAAAGGATCCCTCATCTCGAGCTACGAGGCGGAAACGGCGCTCCTCTGGATGTGGGCGGGACCCTCGTGATTCCTCTCGAGTGGAGACGGGTATGTCGGGGAACTTCTTGATTTGCACCAAGGGTGTGAAGGACCCTTTCGAAGTTCCAGAGGGGAGGTGTGATCAGCCTCGAGACGCCTCAGCGGAAATGGGCCTCATCTCGCCTGGAGGGGAGAACCTCCTGGATTTTCTCGAGTTGCGGCAGGTCTTCTCGAGTTACGACGGGGACCTCAGGGACCCGCTCTGGTGGCCTCAGGAAAGGCCAGTCACCATGCGAGTTGCTAGGGGACCTCATGTGATTCCTCTCCCGTCCATGCCGGGGCCTCAGTCCTTGTGTGGAGTCAGGGCCGGAACCTGAGGATTCCTCGCCAGTGTTGCCATGGGTCTTGGGGTGCTTCTGAGTCTCCCCAGGGGAGTCAGGCCTCGTCTCGAGTGGGGGCATGCACGTGCGCTTCCTCCCGAGCTGCAGCAGTAGTGTCACGCTTCCTGTCACGTGGATCAAGGGATCTGTGGCTTTCCCTCGAGGCTGTCCCTCGAGGCTTTCCCACGAGGCTTTCCCACAGGGCTGTGCCACGTGCCACCTTGGTGTGGGTCGATCCTTGGCGTGAAAGACGAGCCTGTGAAGGGAAAAGAGGTTCCTCTGGAATGGACTGAGACATCTGGGGGACTCTTGGAATGGTGGCACGACCCTGGAGTTCCTCTCGCCGTTCCTGTTGAGAGGGCCTCCTCTTGAGATGCGACGGGAACGCCGGGAACTCTTTCCCGACGAAGCAGGGAAAGGATCCCTCATCTCGAGCTACGAGGCGGTCCCGGGGCTCCTCTGGATGTGGGCGGGACCCTCGTAATTCCTCTCGAGTGGAGACGGGTATGTCGGGAAAGTTCTTGATTTGCACCAAGGGTGTGAAGGACCCTTTCGAAGTTCCAGAGGTGAGGTGTGATCAGCCTCTAGACGCCTCAGCGGAAATGGGCCTCATCTCGCCTGGAGGGGAGAACGTCCTGGATTTTCTCGAGTTGCGGCAGGTCTTCTCGAGTTACGATGGGGACCTCAGGGACGCGCTCTGGTGGCCTCAGGAAAGGCCAGTCCCCATGCGAGTGGCTAGGGGACCTCTCGGGTTTCCTCTCCCGTCCATGCCGGGGCCTCAGTCCTTATGTGGAGTCGGGGCCAGAACCTGAGCATTCCTCTCCAGTGTTGCCATGGATCTTGGGGTGCTTCTGAGTCTCCCTAGGGGAGTCAGGCCTCATCTCGAGTGGGGGCATGCACGTGCGCTTCCTCCCGAGCTGCAGCAGTAGTGTCACGCTTCCTGTCACGTGGATCAAGGGATCTGTGGCTTTCCCTCGAGGCTGTCCCTCGAGGCTTTCCCACGAGGCTTTCCCACAGGGCTGTGCCACGTGCCACCTTGGTGTGAGTCGATCCTCGGCGTGAAAGACGAGCCGGTGAAGGGAAAAGAGATTCCTCTGGAATGGACTGAGACATCTGGGGGACTCTTGGAATGGTGGCACGACCCTGGAGTTCCTCTCGCCGTTCCTGTTGAGAGGGCCTCCTCTTGAGATGCGACGGGAACGCCGGGAACTCTTTCCCGACGAAGCAGGGAAAGGATCCCTCATCTCGAGCTACGAGGCGGAAATGGGGCTCCTCTGGATGTGGGCGGGACCCTCGTGATTCCTCTCGAGTGGAGACGGGTATGTCGGGGAACTTCTTGATTTGCACCAAGGGTGTGAAGGACCCTTTCGAAGTTCCAGAGGGGAGGTGTGATCAGCCTCGAGACGCCTCAGCGGAAATGGGCCTCATCTCGCCTGGAGGGGAGAACCTCCTGGATTTTCTCGAGTTGCGGCAGGTCTTCTCGAGTTACGACGGGGACCTCAGGGACCCGCTCTGGTGGCCTCAGGAAAGGCCAGTCACCATGCGAGTTGCTAGGGGACCTCACGGGATTCCTCTCCCGTCCATGCCGGGGCCTCAGTCCTTGTGTGGAGTCGGGGCCGGAACCTGAGGATTCCTCGCCAGTGTTGCCATGGGTCTTGGGGTGCTTCTGAGTCTCCCCAGGGGAGTCAGGCCTCGTCTCGAGTGGGGGCATGCACGTGCGCTTCCTCCCGAGCTGCAGCAGTAGTGTCACGCTCCCTGTCACGTGGATCAAGGGATCTGTGGCTTTCCCTCGAGGCTGTCCCTCTAGGCTTTCCCACGAGGCTTTCCCACAGGGCTGTGCCACGTGCCACCTTGGTGTGAGTCGATCCTCGGCGTGAAAGACGAGCCGGTGAAGGGAAAAGAGGTTCCTCTGGAATGGACTGAGACATCTGGGGGACTCTTGGAATGGTGGCACGACCCTGGAGTTCCTCTCGCCGTTCCTGTTGAGAGGGCCTCCTCTTGAGATGCGACGGGAACGCCGGGAACTCTTTCCCGAAGAAGCAGGGAAAGGATCCCTCATCTCGAGCTACGAGGCGGAAACGGGGCTCCTCTGGATGTGGGCGGGACCCTCGTGATTCCTCTCGAGTGGAGACGGGTATGTCGGGGAACTTCTTGATTTGCACCAAGGGTGTGAAGGACCCTTTCGAAGTTCCAGAGGGGAGGTGTGATCAGGCTCGAGACGCCTCAGCGGAAATGGGCCTCATCTCGCCTGGAGGGGAGAACCTCCTGGATTTTCTCGAGTTGCGGCAGGTCTTCTCGAGTTACGACGGGGACCTCAGGGACCCGCTCTGGTGGCCTCAGGAAAGGCCAGTCCCCATGCGAGTGGCTAGGGGACCTCTCGGGTTTCCTCTCCCGTCCATGCCGGGGCCTCAGTCCTTGTGTGGAGTTGGGGCCAGAACCTGAGCATTCCTCTCCAGTGTTGCCATGGATCTTGGGGTGCTTCTGAGTCTCCCCAGGGGAGTCAGGCCTCGTCTCGAGTGGGGGCATGCACGTGCGCTTCCTCCCAAGCTGCAGCAGTAGTGTCACGCTTCCTGTCACGTGGATCAAGGGATCTGTGGCTTTCCCTCGAGGCTGTCCCTCGAGGCTTTCCCACGAGGCTTTCCCACAGGGCTGTGCCACGTGCCACCTTGGTGTGAGTCGATCCTCGGCGTGAAAGACGAGCCGGTGAAGGGAAAAGAGATTCCTCTGGAATGGACTGAGACATCTGGGGGACTCTTGGAATGGTGGCACGACCCTGGAGTTCCTCTCGCCGTTCCTGTTGAGAGGGCCTCCTCTTGAGATGCGACGGGAACGCCGGGAACTCTTTCCCGACGAAGCAGGGAAAGGATCCCTCATCTCGAGCTACGAGGCGGAAACGGGGCTCCTCTGGATGTGGGCGGGACCCTCGTGATTCCTCTCGAGTGGAGACGGGTATGTCGGGGAACTTCTTGATTTGCACCAAGGGTGTGAAGGACCCTTTCGAAGTTCCAGAGGGGAGGTGTGATCAGCCTCGAGACACCTCAGCGGAAATGGGCCTCATCTCGCCTGGAGGGGAGAACCTCCTGGATTTTCTCGAGTTGCGGCAGGTCTTCTCGAGTTACGACGGGGACCTCAGGGACCCGCTCTGGTGGCCTCAGGAAAGGCCAGTCACCATGCGAGTTGCTAGGGGACCTCACGGGATTCCTCTCCCGTCCATGACGGGGCCTCAGTCCTTGTGTGGAGTCGGGGCCGGAACCTGAGGATTCCTCTCCAGTGTTGCCATGGGTCTTGGGGTGCTTCTGAGTCTCCCCAGGGGAGTCAGGCTTCGTCTCGAGTGGGGGCATGCACGTGCGCTTTCCTCCCGAGCTGCAGCAGTAGTGTCACGCTTCTTGTCACGTGGATCAAGGGATCTGTGGCTTTCCCTGGAGGCTGTCCCTCGAGGCTTTCCCACGAGGCTTTCCCACAGGGCTGTGCCACGTGCCACCTTGGTGTGAGTCGATCCTCGGCGTGAAAGACGAGCCGGTGAAGGGAAAAGAGGTTCCTCTGGAATGGACTGAGACATCTAGGGGACTCTTGGAAAGGTGGCACGACCCTGGAGTTCCTCTCGCCATTCCTGTTGAGAGGGCCTCCTCTTGAGATGCGACGGGAACGCCGGGAACTCTTTCCCGACGAAGCAGGGAAAGGATCCCTCATCTCGAGCTACGAGGCGGACCCGGGGCTCCTCTGGATGTCGGCGGGACCCTCGTGATTCCTCTCGAGTGGAGATGGGTATGTCGGGGAACTTCTTGATTTGCACCAAGGGTGTGAAGGACCCTTTCGAAGATCCAGAGGTGAGGTGTGATCAGCCTCGAGACGCCTCAGCGGAAATGGGCCTCATCTCGCCTGGAGGGGAGAACCTCCTGGATTTTCTCGAGTTGCGGCAGGTCTTCTCGAGTTACGACGGGGACCTCAGGGACCCGCTCTGGTGGCCTCAGGAAAGGCCAGTCCCCATGCGAGTTGCTAGGGGACCTCTCGGGATTCCTCTCCCGTCCATGCCGGGGCCTCAGTCCTTGTGTGGAGTCGGGGCCGGAACCTGAGGATTCCTCTCCAGTGTTGCCACGGATCTTGGGGTGCTTCTGAGTCTCCCCAGGGGAGTCAGGCCTCGTCTCGAGTGGGGGCATGAACGTGCGCTTTCCTCCCGAGCTGCAGCAGTAGTGTCACGCTTCCTGTCACGTGGATCAAGGGATCTGTGGCTTTCCCTCGAGGCTGTCCCTCGAGGCTTTCCCACGAGGCTTTTCCACAGGGCTGTGCCACGTTCCACCTTGGTGTGGGTCGATCCTCGGCGTGAAAGACGAGCCGGTGAAGGGAAAAGAGGTTCCTTTGGAATGGACTGAGACATCTGGGGGACTCTTGGAATGGTGGCACGACCCTGGAGTTCCTCTCGCCGTTCCTGTTGAGAGGGCCTCCTCTTGAGATGCGACGGGAACGCCGGGAACTCTTTCCCGACGAAGCAGGGAAAGGATCCCTCATCTCGAGCTACGAGGCGGTCCCGGGGCTCCTCTGGATGTGGGCGGGACCCTCGTCATTCCTCTCGAGTGGAGACGGGTATGTCGGGGAACTTCTTGATTTGCACCAAGGGTGTGAAGGAGCCTTTCGAAGTTCCAGAGGGGAGGTGTGATCAGCCTCGAGACGCCTCAGCGGAAATGGGCCTCATCTCGCCTGGAGGGGAGAACCTCCTGGATTTTCTCGAGTTGCGGCAGGTCTTCTCGAGTTACGACGGGGACCTCAGGGACCCGCTCTGGTGGCCTCAGGAAAGGCCAGTCCCCATGCGAGTTGCTAGGGGGCCTCTCGGGATTCCTCTCCCGTCCATGCCGGGGCCTCAGTCCTTGTGTGGAGTCGGGGCCGGAACCTGAGGATTCCTCTCCAGTGCTGCCATGGATCTTGGGGTGCTTCTGAGTCTCCCCAGGGGAGTCAGGCCTCGTCTCGAGTGGGGGCATGCACGTGCGCTTTCCTACCGGGCTGCAGCAGTATTGTCACGCTTCCTGTCACGTGGATCAAGCGATCTGTGGCTTTCCCTCGAGGTTGTCCCTCGAGGCTTTCCCACGAGGCTTTCCGAAAGGGCTGTGCCACGTGCCACCTTGGTGTGAGTCGATCCTCGGCGTGAAAGACGAGCCGGTGAAGGGAAAAGAGGTTCCTCTGGAATGGACTGAGACATCTGGGGGACTCTTGGAATGGTGGCACGACCCTGGAGTTCCTCTCGCCGTTCCTGTTGAGAGGGCCTCCTCTTGAGATGCGACGGGAACGCCGGGAACTCTTTCCCGAAGAAGCAGGGATAGGATCCCTCATCTCGAGCTACGAGGCGGAAACGGGGCTCCTCTGGATGTGGGCGGGACCCTCGTGATTCCTCTCGAGTGGAGACGGGTATGTCGGGGAACTTCTTGATTTGCAACAAGGGTGTGAAGGACCCTTTCGAAGTTCCAGAGGTGAGGTGTGATCAGCCTCGAGACGCTTCAGCGGAAATGGGCCTCATCTCGCCTGGAGGGGAGAACCTCCTGGATTTTCTCGAGTTGCGGCAGGTCTTCTCGAGTTACGACGGGGACCTCAGGGACCCGCTCTGGTGGCCTCAGGAAAGGCCAGTCCCCATGCGAGTTGCTAGGGGACCTCTCGGGATTCTTCTCCCGTCCATGCCGGGGCCTCAGTCCTTGTGTGGAGTCGGGGCCGGAACCTGAGGATTCCTCTCCAGTGTTGCCATGGATCTTGGGGTGCTTCTGAGTCTCCCCAGGGGAGTCAGGCCGCGTCTCGAGTGGGGGCATGCACGTGCGCTTTCCTCCCGAGCTGCAGCACTAGTGTCACGCTTCCTGTCACGTGGATCAAGGGATCTGTGGCTTTCCCTCGAGGCTGTCCCTCGAGGCTTTCCCACGAGGCTTTCCCACAGGGCTGTGCCACGTGCCACCTTGGTGTGAGTCGATCCTCGGCGTGAAAGACGAGCCGGTGAAGGGAAAAGAGGTTCCTCTGGAATGGACTGAGACATCTGGGGGACTCGTGGAATGGTGGCACGACCCTGGAGTTCCTCTCGCCGTTCCTGTTGAGAGGGCCTCCTCTTGAGATGCGACGGGAACGCCGGGAACTCTTTCCCGACGAAGCAGGGAAAGGATCCCTCATCTCGAGCTACGAGGCGGAAACGGGGCTCCTCTGGATGTGGGCGGGACCCTCGTCATTCCTCTCGAGTGGAGACGTGTATGTCGGGGAACTTCTTGATTTGCACCAAGGGTGTGAAGGACCCTTTCGAAGTTCCAGAGGGGAGGTGTGATCAGCCTCTAGACGCCTCAGCGGAAATGGGCCTCATCTCGCCTGGAGGGGAGAACCTCCTGGATTTTCTCGAGTTGCGGCAGGTCTTCTCGAGTTACGACGGGGACCTCAGGGACCCGCTCTGGTGGCCTCAGGAAAGGCCAGTCCCCATGCGAGTGGCTAGGGGACCTCTCGGGTTTCCTCTCCCGTCCATGCCGGGGTCTCAGTCCTTGTGTGGAGTCGGGGCCAGAACCTGAGCATTCCTCTCCAGTGTTGCCATGGATCTTGGGGTGCTTCTGAGTCTCCCCAGGGGAGTCAGGCCTCGTCTCGAGTGGGGGCATGCACGTGCGCTTCCTCCCAAGCTGCAGCAGTAGTGTCACGCTTCCTGTCACGTGGATCAAGGGATCTGTGGCTTTCCCTCGAGGCTGTCCCTCGAGGCTTTCCCACGAGGCTTTCCCACAGGGCTGTGCCACGTGCCACCTTGGTGTGAGTCGATCCTCGGCGTGAAAGACGAGCCGGTGAAGGGAAAAGAGATTCCTCTGGAATGGACTGAGACATCTGGGGGACTCTTGGAATGGTGGCACGACCCTGGAGTTCCTCTCGCCGTTCCTGTTGAGAGGGCCTCCTCTTGAGATGCGACGGGAATGCCGGGAACTCTATCCCGAAGAAGCAGGGAAAGGATCCCTCATCTCGAGCTACGAGGCGGAAACGGGACTCCTCTGGATGTGGGCGGGACCCTCGTGATTCCTCTCGAGTGGAGACGGGTATGTCGGGGAACTTCTTGATTTGCACCAAGGGTGTGAAGGACCCTTTCGAAGTTCCAGAGGGGAGGTGTGATCAGCCTCGAGACGCCTCAGCGGAAATGGGCCTCATCTCGCCTGGAGGGGAGAACCTCCTGGATTTTCTCGAGTTGCGGCAGGTCTTCTCGAGTTACGACGGGGACCTCAGGGACCCGCTCTGGTGGCCTCAGGAAAGGCCAGTCACCATGCGAGTTGCTAGGGGACCTCACGGGATTCCTCTCCCGTCCATGCCGGGGCCTCAGTCCTTGTGTGGAGTCGGGGCCGGAACCTGAGGATTCCTCTCCAGTGTTGCCATGGGTCTTGGGGTGCTTCTGAGTCTCCCCAGGGGAGTCAGGCTTCGTCTCGAGTGGGGGCATGCACGTGCGCTTTCCTCCCGAGCTGCAGCAGTAGTGTCACGCTTCTTGTCACGTGGATCAAGGGATCTGTGGCTTTCCCTCGAGGCTGTCCCTCGAGGCTTTCCCACGAGGCTTTCCCACAGGGCTGTGCCACGTGCCACCTTGGTGTGAGTCGATCCTCGGCGTGAAAGACGAGCCGGTGAAGGGAAAAGAGGTTCCTCTGGAATGGACTGAGACATCTGGGGGACTCTTGGAAAGGTGGCACGACCCTGGAGTTCCTCTCGCCATTCCTGTTGAGAGGGCCTCCTCTTGAGATGCGACGGGAACGCCGGGAACTCTTTCCCGACGAAGCAGGGAAAGGATCCCTCATCTCGAGCTACGAGGCGGACCCGGGGCTCCTCTGGATGTGGGCGGGACCCTCGTGATTCCTCTCGAGTGGAGATGGGTATGTCGGGGAACTTCTTGATTTGCACCAAGGGTGTGAAGGACCCTTTCGAAGTTCCAGAGGGGAGGTGTGATCAGCCTCGAGACGCCTCAGCGGAAATGGGCCTCATCTCGCCTGGAGGGGAGAACCTCCTGGATTTTCTCGAGTTGCGGCAGGTCTTCTCGAGTTACGACGGGGACCTCAGGGACCCGCTCTGGTGGCCTCAGGAAAGGCCAGTCCCCATGCGAGTTGCTAGGGGACCTCTCGGGATTCCTCTCCCGTCCATGCCGGGGCCTCAGTCCTTGTGTGGAGTCGGGGCCGGAACCTGAGGATTCCTCTCCAGTGTTGCCATGGATCTTGGGGTGCTTCTGAGTCTCCCCAGGGGAGTCAGGCCTCGTCTCGAGTGGGGGCATGAACGTGCGCTTTCCTCCCGAGCTGCAGCGGTAGTGTCACGCTTCCTGTCACGTGGATCAAGGGATCTGTGGCTTTCCCTCGAGGCTGTCCCTCGAAGCTTTCCCACGAGGCTTTCCCACAGGGCTGTGCCACGTTCCACCTTGGTGTGGGTCGATCCTCGGCGTGAAAGACGAGCCTGTGAAGGGAAAAGAGTTTCCTCTGGAATGGACTGAGACATCTGGGGGACTCTTGGAATGGTGGCACGACCCTGGAGTTCCTCTCGCCGTTCCTGTTGAGAGGGCCTCCTCTTGAGATGCGACGGGAACGCCGGGAACTCTTTCCCGATGAAGCAGGGAAAGGATGCCTCATCTCGAGCTACGAGGCGGAAACGGGGCTCCTCTGGATGTGGGCGGGACCCTCGTGATTCCTCTCGAGTGGAGACGGGTATGTCGGGGAACTTCTTGATTTGCACCAAGGGTGTGAAGGACCCTTTCGAAGTTCCAGAGGGGAGGTGTGATCAGCCTCGAGACGCCTCAGCGGAAATGGGCCTCATCTCGCCTGGAGGGGAGAACCTCCTGGATTTTCTCGAGTTGCGGCAGGTCTTCTCGAGTTACGACGGGGACCTCAGGGACCCGCTCTGGTGGCCTCAGGAAAGGCCAGTCCCCATGCGAGTTGCTAGGGGACCTCTCGGGATTCCTCTCCCGTCCATGCCGGGGCCTCAGTCCTTGTGTGGATTCGGGGCCGGAACCTGAGGATTCCTCTCCAGTGTTGCCATGGATCTTGGGGTGCTTCTGAGTCTCCCCAGGGGAGTCAGGCCTCGTCTCGAGTGGGGGCATGAACGTGCGCTTTGCTCCCGAGCTGCAGCAGTAGTGTCACGCTTCCTGTCACTTGGATCAAGGGATCTGTGGCTTTCCCTCGAGGCTGTCCCTCGAGGCTTTCCCACGAGGCTTTCCCACAGGGCTGTGCCACGTTCCACCTTGGTGTGGGTCGATCCTCGGCGTGAAAGACGAGCCTGTGAAGGGAAAAGAGGTTCCTCTGGAATGGACTGAGACATCTGGGGGACTCTTGGAATGGTGGCACGACCCTGGAGTTCCTCTCGCCGTTCCTGTTGAGAGGGCCTCCTCTTGAGCTGCGACGGGAACGCCGGGAACTCTTTCCCGACGAAGCAGGGAAAGGATCCCTCATCTCGAGCTACGAGGCGGTCCCGGGGCTCCTCTGGATGTGGGCGGGACCCTCGTAATTCCTCTCGAGTGGAGACGGGTATGTCGGGAAAGTTCTTGATTTGCACCAAGGGTGTGAAGGACCCTTTCGAAGTTCCAGAGGGGAGGTGTGATCAGCCTCTAGACGCCTCAGCGGAAATGGGCCTCATCTCGCCTGGAGGGGAGAACCTCCTGGATTTTCTCGAGTTGCGGCAGGTCTTCTCGAGTTACGACGGGGACCTCAGGGACCCGCTCTGGTGGCCTCAGGAAAGGCCAATCCCCATGCGAGTGGCTAGGGGACCTCTCGGGTTTCCTCTCCCGTCCATGCCGGGGCCTCAGTCCTTGTGTGGAGTCGGGGCCAGAACCTGAGCATTCCTCTCCAGTGTTGCCATGGATCTTGGGGTGCTTCTGAGTCTCCCCAGGGGAGTCAGGCCTCGTCTCGAGTGGGGGCATGCACGTGCGCTTCCTCCCGAGCTGCAGCAGTAGTGTCACGCTTCCTGTCACGTGGATCAAGGGATCTGTGGCTTTCCCTCGAGGCTGTCCCTCGAGGCTTTCCCACGAGGCTTTCCCACAGGGCTGTGCCACGTGCCACCTTGGTGTGAGTCGATCCTCGGCGTGAAAGACGAGCCGGTGAAGGGAAAAGAGGTTCCTCTGGAATGGACTGAGACATCTGGGGGACTCTTGGAATGGTGGCACGACCCTGGAGTTCCTCTCGCCGTTCCTGTTGAGAGGGCCTCCCCTTGAGATGCGACGGGAACGCCGGGAACTCTTTCCCGATGAAGCAGGGAAAGGATGCCTCATCTCGAGCTACGAGGCGGAAACGGGGCTCCTCTGGATGTGGGCGGGACCCTCGTGATTCCTCTCGAGTGGAGACGGGTATGTCGGGGAACTTCTTGATTTGCACCAAGGGTGTGAAGGACCCTTTCGAAGTTCCAGAGGGGAGGTGTGATCAGCCTCGAGACGCCTCAGCGGAAATGGGCCTCATCTCGCCTGGAGGGGAGAACCTCCTGGATTTTCTCGAGTTGCGGCAGGTCTTCTCGAGTTACGACGGGGACCTCAGGGACCCGCTCTGGTGGCCTCAGGAAAGGCCAGTCCCCATGCGAGTTGCTAGGGGACCTCTCGGGATTCCTCTCCCGTCCATGCCGGGGCCTCAGTCCTTGTGTGGAGTCGGGCCCGGAACCTGAGGATTTCTCTCCAGTGTTGCCATGGGTCTTGGGGTGCTTCTGAGTCTCCCCAGGGGAGTCAGGCTTCGTCTCGAGTGGGGGCATGCACGTGCGCTTTCCTCCCGAGCTGCAGCGGTAGTGTCACGCTTCTTGTCATGTGGATCAAGGGATCTGTGGCTTTCCCTCGAGGCTGTCCCTCGAGGCTTTCCCACGAGGCTTTCCCACAGGGCTGTGCCACGTGCCACCTTGGTGTGAGTCGATCCTCGGCGTGAAAGACGAGCCGGTGAAGGGAAAAGAGGTTCCTCTGGAATGGACTGAGACATCTGGGGGACTCTTGGAATGGTGGCACGACCCTGGAGTTCCTCTCGCCGTTCCTGTTGAGAGGGCCTCCTCTTGAGATGCGACGGGAACGCCGGGAACTCTTTCCCGATGAAGCAGGGAAAGGATGCCTCATCTCGAGCTACGAGGCGGAAACGGGGCTCCTCTGGATGTGGGCGGGACCCTCGTGATTCCTCTCGAGTGGAGACGGGTATGTCTGGGAACTTCTTGATTTGCACCAAGGGTGTGAAGGACCCTTTCGAAGTTCCAGAGGGGAGGTGTGATCAGCCTCGAGACGCCTAGCGGAAATGGGCCTCATCTCGCCTGGAGGGGAGAACCTCCTGGATTTTCTCGAGTTGCGGCAGGTCTTCTCGAGTTACGACGGGGACCTCAGGGACCCGCTCTGGTGGCCTCAGGAAAGGCCAGTCCCCATGCGAGTGGCTAGGGGACCTCTCGGGTTTCCTCTCCCGTCCATGCCGGGGCCTCAGTCCTTGTGTGGATTCGGGGCCGGAACCTGAGGATTCCTCTCCAGTGTTGCCATGGATCTTGGGGTGCTTCTGAGTCTCCCCAGGGGAGTCAGGCCTCGTCTCGAGTGGGGGCATGAACGTGCGCTTTCCTCCCGAGCTGCAGCAGTAGTGTCACGCTTCCTGTCACGTGGATCAAGGGATCTGTGGCTTTCCCTCGAGGCTGTCCCTCGAGGCTTTCCCACGAGCCTTTCCCACAGGGCTGTGCCACGTTCCACCTTGGTGTGGGTCGATCCTTGGCGTGAAAGACGAGCCTGTGAAGGGAAAAGAGGTTCCTCTGGAATGGACTGAGACATCTGGGGGACTCTTGGAATGGTGGCACGACCCTGGAGTTCCTCTCGCCGTTCCTGTTGAGAGGGCCTCCTCTTGAGCTGCGACGGGAACGCCGGGAACTCTTTCCCGACGAAGCAGGGAAAGGATCCCTCATCTCGAGCTACGAGGCGGTCCCGGGGCTCCTCTGGATGTGGGCGGGACCCTCGTAATTCCTCTCGAGTGGAGACGGGTATGTCGGGAAAGTTCTTGATTTGCACCAAGGGTGTGAAGGACCCTTTCGAAGTTCCAGAGGTGAGGTGTGATCAGCCTCTAGACGCCTCAGCGGAAATGGGCCTCATCTCGCCTGGAGGGGAGAACCTCCTGGATTTTCTCGAGTTGCGGCAGGTCTTCTCGAGTTACGACGGGGACCTCAGGGACCCGCTCTGGTGGCCTCAGGAAAGGCCAATCCCCATGCGAGTGGCTAGGGGACCTCTCGGGTTTCCTCTCCCGTCCATGCCGGGGCCTCAGTCCTTGTGTGGAGTCGGGGCCAGAACCTGAGCATTCCTCTCCAGTGTTGCCATGGATCTTGGGGTGCTTCTGAGTCTCCCCAGGGGAGTCAGGCCTCGTCTCGAGTGGGGGCATGCACGTGCGCTTCCTCCCGAGCTGCAGCAGTAGTGTCACGCTTCCTGTCACGTGGATCAAGGGATCTGTGGCTTTCCCTCGAGGCTGTCCGTCGAGGCTTTCCCACGAGGCTTTCCCACAGGGCTGTGCCACGTGCCACCTTGGTGTGAGTCGATCCTCGGCATGAAAGACGAGCCGGTGAAGGGAAAAGAGATTCCTCTGGAATGGACTGAGATATCTGGGGGACTCTTGGAATGGTGGCACGACCCTGGAGTTCCTCTCGCCGTTCCTGTTGAGAGGGCCTCCTCTTGAGATGCGACGGGAACGCCGGGAACTCTTTCCCGACGAAGCAGGGAAAGGATCCCTCATCTCGAGCTACGAGGCGGAAACGGGGCTCCTCTGGATGTGGGCGGGACCCTCGTGATTCCTCTCGAGTGGAGACGGGTATGTCCGGGAACTTCTTGATTTGCACCAAGGGTGTGAAGGGCCCTTTCGAAGTTCCAGAGGGGAGGTGTGATCAGCCTCGAGACGCCTCAGCGGAAATGGGCCTCATCTCGCCTGGAGGGGAGAACCTCCTGGATTTTCTCGAGTTGCGGCAGGTCTTCTCGAGTTACGACGGGGACCTCAGGGACCCGCTCTGGTGGCCTCAGGAAAGGCCAGTCACCATGCGAGTTGCTAGGGGACCTCACGGGATTCCTCTCCCGTCCATGCCGGGGCCTCAGTCCTTGTGTGGAGTCGGGGCCGGAACCTGAGGATTTCTCTCCAGTGTTGCCATGGGTCTTGGGGTGCTTCTGAGTCTCCCCAGGGCAGTCAGGCTTCGTCTCGAATGGGGGCATGCACGTGCGCTTTCCTCCCGAGCTGCAGCGGTAGTGTCACGCTTCTTGTCACGTGGATCAAGGGATCTGTGGCTTTCCCTCGAGGCTGTCCCTCGAGGCTTTCCCACGAGGCTTTCCCACAGGGCTGTGCCACGTGCCACCTTGGTGTGAGTCGATCCTCGGCGTGAAAGACGAGCCGGTGAAGGGAAAAGAGGTTCCTCTGGAATGGACTGAGACATCTGGGGGACTCTTGGAATGGTGGCACGACCCTGGAGTTCCTCTCGCCGTTCCTGTTGAGAGGGCCTCCTCTTGAGATGCGACGGGAACGCCGGGAACTCTTTCCCGATGAAGCAGGGAAAGGATGCCTCATCTCGAGCTACGAGGCGGATCGGGGCTCCTCTGGATGTGGGCGGGACCCTCGTGATTCCTCTCGAGTGGAGACGGGTATGTCGGGGAACTTCTTGATTTGCACCAAGGGTGTGAAGGACCCTTTCGAAGTTCCAGAGGGGAGGTGTGATCAGCCTCGAGACGCCTCAGCGGAAATGGGCCTCATCTCGCCTGGAGGGGAGAACCTCCTGGATTTTCTCGAGTTGCGGCAGGTCTTCTCGAGTTACGACGGGGACCTCAGGGACCCGCTCTGGTGGCCTCAGGAAAGGCCAGTCCCCATGCGAGTTGCTAGGGGACCTCTCGGGATTCCTCTCCCGTCCATGCCGGGGCCTCAGTCCTTGTGTGGTTTCGGGCCCGGAACCTGAGGATTCCTCTCCAGTGTTGCCATGGATCTTGGGGTGCTTCTGAGTCTCCCCAGGGGAGTCAGGCCTCGTCTCGAGTGGGGGCATGAACGTGCGCTTTCCTCCCGAGCTGCAGCAGTAGTGTCACGCTTCCTGTCACGTGGATCAAGGGATCTGTGGCTTTCCCTCGAGGCTGTCCCTCGAGGCTTTCCCACGAGGCTTTCCCACAGGGCTGTGCCACGTTCCACCTTGGTGTGGGTCGATCCTTGGCGTGAAAGACGAGCCTGTGAAGGGAAAAGAGGTTCCTCTGGAATGGACTGAGACATCTGGGGGACTCTTGGAATGGTGGCACGACCCTGGAGTTCCTCTCGCCGTTCCTGTTGAGAGGGCCTCCTCTTGAGCTGCGACGGGAACGCCGGGAACTCTTTCCCGACGAAGCAGGGAAAGGATGCCTCATCTCGAACTACGAGGCGGAAACGGGGCTCCTCTGGATGTGGGCGGGACCCTCGTGATTCCTCTCGAGTGGAGACGGGTATGTCGGGGAACTTCTTGATTTGCACCAAGGGTGTGAAGGACCCTTTCGAAGTTCCAGAGGGGAGGTGTGATCAGCCTCGAGACGCCTCAGCGGAAATGGGCCTCATCTCGCCTGGAGGGGAGAACCTCCTGGATTTTCTCGAGTTGCGGCAGGTCTTCTCGAGTTACGACGGGGACCTCAGGGACCCGCTCTGGTGGCCTCAGGAAAGGCCAATTCCCATGCGAGTGGCTAGGGGACCTCTCGGGTTTCCTCTCCCGTCCATGCCGGGGCCTCAGTCCTTGTGTGGAGTCGGGGCCAGAACCTGAGCATTCCTCTCCAGTGTTGCCATGGATCTTGGGGTGCTTCTGAGTCTCCCCAGGGGAGTCAGGCCTCGTCTCGAGTGGGGGCATGCACGTGCGCTTCCTCCCGAGCTGCAGCAGTAGTGTCACGCTTCCTGTCACGTGGATCAAGGGATCTGTGGCTTTCCCTCGAGGCTGTCCGTCGAGGCTTTCCCACGAGGCTTTCCCACAGGGCTGTGCCACGTGCCACCTTGGTGTGAGTCGATCCTCGGCGTGAAAGACGAGCCGGTGAAGGGAAAAGAGATTCCTCTGGAATGGACTGAGATATCTGGGGGACTCTTGGAATGGTGGCACGACCCTGGAGTTCCTCTCGCCGTTCCTGTTGAGAGGGCCTCCTCTTGAGATGCGACGGGAACGCCGGGAACTCTTTCCCGACGAAGCAGGGAAAGGATCCCTCATCTCGAGCTACGAGGCGGAAACGGGGCTCCTCTGGATGTGGGCGGGACCCTCGTGATTCCTCTCGAGTGGAGACGGGTATGTCGGGGAACTTCTTGATTTGCACCAAGGGTGTGAAGGGCCCTTTCGATGTTCCAGAGGGGAGGTGTGATCAGCCTCGAGACGCCTCAGCGGAAATGGGCCTCATCTCGCCTGGAGGGGAGAACCTCCTGGATTTTCTCGAGTTGCGGCAGGTCTTCTCGAGTTACGACGGGGACCTCAGGGACCCGCTCTGTTGGCCTCAGGAAAGGCCAGTCCCCATGCGAGTTGCTAGGGGAACTCTCGGGATTCCTCTCCCGTCCATGCCGGGGCCTCAGTCCTTGTGTGGTTTCGGGCCCGGAACCTGAGGATTCCTCTCCAGTGTTGCCATGGATCTTGGGGTGCTTCTGAGTCTCCCCAGGGGAGTCAGGCCTCGTCTCGAGTGGGGGCATGAACGTGCGCTTTCCTCCCGAGCTGCAGCAGTAGTGTCACGCTTCCTGTCACGTGGATCAAGGGATCTGTGGCTTTCCCTCGAGGCTGTCCCTCGAGGCTTTCCCACGAGGCTTTCCCACAGGGCTGTGCCACGTTCCACCTTGGTGTGGGTCGATCCTTGGCGTGAAAGACGAGCCTGTGAAGGGAAAAGAGGTTCCTCTGGAATGGACTGAGACATCTGGGGGACTCTTGGAATGGTGGCACGACCCTGGAGTTCCTCTCGCCGTTCCTGTTGAGAGGGCCTCCTCTTGAGCTGCGACGGGAACGCCGGGAACTCTTTCCCGACGAAGCAGGGAAAGGATGCCTCATCTCGAACTACGAGGCGGAAACGGGGCTCCTCTGGATGTGGGCGGGACCCTCGTGATTCCTCTCGAGTGGAGACGGGTATGTCGGGGAACTTCTTGATTTGCACCAAGGGTGTGAAGGACCCTTTCGAAGTTCCAGAGGGGAGGTGTGATCAGCCTCGAGACGCCTCAGCGGAAATGGGCCTCATCTCGCCTGGAGGGGAGAACCTCCTGGATTTTCTCGAGTTGCGGCAGGTCTTCTCGAGTTACGACGGGGACCTCAGGGACCCGCTCTGGTGGCCTCAGGAAAGGCCAGTCCCCATGCGAGTGGCTAGGGGACATCTCGGGTTTCCTCTCCCGTCCATGCCGGGGCCTCAGTCCTTGTGTGGAGTCGGGGCCGGAACCAGAGGATTTCTCTCCAGTGTTGCCATGGGTCTTGGGGTGCTTCTGAGTCTCCCCAGGGGAGTCAGGCTTCGTCTCGAGTGGGGGCATGCACGTGCGCTTTCCTCCCGAGCTGCAGCGGTAGTGTCACGCTTCTTGTCACGTGGATCAAGGGATCTGTGGCTTTCCCTCGAGGCTGTCCCTCGAGGCTTTCCCACGAGGCTTTCCCACAGGGCTGTGCCACGTGCCACCTTGGTGTGAGTCGATCCTCGGCGTGAAAGACGAGCCGGTGAAGGGAAAAGAGGTTCCTCTGGAATGGACTGAGACATCTGGGGGACTCTTGGAATGGTGGCACGACCCTGGAGTTCCTCTCGCCGTTCCTGTTGCGAGGGCCTCCTCTTGAGATGCGACGGGAACGCCGGGAACTCTTTCCCGATGAAGCAGGGAAAGGATGCCTCATCTCGAGCTACGAGGCGGAAACGGGGCTCCTCTGGATGTGGGCGGGACCCTCGTGATTCCTCTCGAGTGGAGACGGGTATGTCGGGGAACTTCTTGATTTGCACCAAGGGTGTGAAGGACCCTTTCGAAGTTCCAGAGGGGAGGTGTGATCAGCCTCGAGACGCCTCAGCGGAAATGGGCCTCATCTCGCCTGGAGGGGAGAACCTCCTGGATTTTCTCGAGTTGCGGCAGGTCTTCTCGAGTTACGACGGGGACCTCAGGGACCCGCTCTGGTGGCCTCAGGAAAGGCCAGTCCCCATGCGAGTTGCTAGGGGACCTCTCGGGATTCCTCTCCCGTCCATGCCGGGGCCTCAGTCCTTGTGTGGATTCGGGGCCGGAACCTGAGGATTCCTCTCCAGTGTTGCCATGGATCTTGGGGTGCTTCTGAGTCTCCCCAGGGGAGTCAGGCCTCGTCTCGAGTGGGGGCATGAACGTGCGCTTTCCTCCCGAGCTGCAGCAGTAGTGTCACACTTCCTGTCACGTGGATCAAGGGATCTGTGGCTTTCCCTCGAGGCTGTCCCTCGAGGCTTTCCCACGAGGCTTTCCCACAGGGCTGTGCCACGTTCCACCTTGGTGTGGGTCGATCCTTGGCGTGAAAGACGAGCCTGTGAAGGGAAAAGAGGTTCCTCTGGAATGGACTGAGACATCTGGGGGACTCTTGGAATGGTGGCACGACCCTGGAGTTCCTCTCGCCGTTCCTGTTGAGAGGGCCTCCTCTTGAGCTGCGACGGGAACGCGGGGAACTCTTTCCCGACGAAGCAGGGAAAGGATCCCTCATCTCGAGCTACGAGGCGGTCCCGGGGCTCCTCTGGATGTGGGCGGGACCCTCGTAATTCCTCTCGAGTGGAGACGGGTATGTCGGGAAAGTTCTTGATTTGCACCAAGGGTGTGAAGGACCCTTTCGAAGTTCCAGAGGTGAGGTGTGATCAGCCTCTAGACGCCTCAGCGGAAATGGGCCTCATCTCGCCTGGAGGGGAGAACCTCCTGGATTTTCTCGAGTTGCGGCAGGTCTTCTCGAGTTACGACGGGGACCTCAGGGACCCGCTCTGGTGGCCTCAGGAAAGGCCAATCCCCATGCGAGTGGCTAGGGGACCTCTCGGGTTTCCTCTCCCGTCCATGCCGGGGCCTCAGTCCTTGTGTGGAGTCGGGGCCAGAACCTGAGCATTCCTCTCCAGTGTTGCCATGGATCTTGGGGTGCTTCTGAGTCTCCCCAGGGGAGTCAGGCCTCGTCTCGAGTGGGGGCATGCACGTGCGCTTCCTCCCGAGCTGCAGCAGTAGTGTCACGCTTCCTGTCACGTGGATCAAGGGATCTGTGGCTTTCCCTCGAGGCTGTCCCTCGAGGCTTTCCCACGAGGCTTTCCCACAGGGCTGTGCCACGTGCCACCTTGGTGTGAGTCGATCCTCGGCGTGAAAGACGAGCCGGTGAAGGGAAAAGAGATTCCTCTGGAATGGACTGAGATATCTGGGGGACTCTTGGAATGGTGGCACGACCCTGGAGTTCCTCTCGCCGTTCCTGTTGAGAGGGCCTCCTCTTGAGATGCGACGGGAACGCCGGGAACTCTTTCCCGACGAAGCAGGGAAAGGATCCCTCATCTCGAGCTACGAGGCGGAAACGGGGCTCCTCTGGATGTGGGCGGGACCCTCGTGATTCCTCTCGAGTGGAGACGGGTATGTCGGGGAACTTCTTGATTTGCACCAAGGGTGTGAAGGGCCCTTTCGAAGTTCCAGAGGGGAGGTGTGATCAGCCTCGAGACGCCTCAGCGGAAATGGGCCTCATCTCGCCTGGAGGGGAGAACCTCCTGGATTTTCTCGAGTTGCGGCAGGTCTTCTCGAGTTACGACGGGGACCTCAGGGACCCGCTCTGGTGGCCTCAGGAAAGGCCAGTCCCCATGCGAGTGGCTAGGGGACCTCTCGGGTTTCCTCTCCCGTCCATGCCAGGGCCTCAGTCCTTGTGTGGAGTCGGGGCCAGAACCTGAGCATTCCTCTCCAGTGTTGCCATGGATCTTGGGGTGCTTCTGAGTCTCCCCAGGGGAGTCAGGCCTCGTCTCGAGTGGGGGCATGCACGTGCGCTTCCTCCCGAGCTGCAGCAGTAGTGTCACGCTTCCTGTCACGTGGATCAAGGGATCTGTGGCTTTCCCTCGAGGCTGTCCCTCGAGGCTTTCCCACGAGGCTTTCCCACAGGGCTGTGCCACGTGCCACCTTGGTGTGAGTCGATCCTCGGCGTGAAAGACGAGCCGGTGAAGGGAAAAGAGATTCCTCTGGAATGGACTGAGACATCTGGGGGACTCTTGGAATGGTGGCACGACCCTGGAGTTCCTCTCGCCGTTCCTGTTGAGAGGGCCTCCTCTTGAGATGCGACGGGAACGCCGGGAACTCTTTCCCGAAGAAGCAGGGAAAGGATCCCTCATCTCGAGCTACGAGGCGGAAACGGGGCTCCTCTGGATGTGGGCGGGACCCTCGTGATTCCTCTCGAGTGGAGACGGGTATGTCGGGGAACTTCTTGATTTGCACCAAGGGTGTGAAGGGCCCTTTCGAAGTTCCAGAGGGGAGGTGTGATCAGCCTCGAGACGCCTCAGCGGAAATGGGCCTCATCTCGCCTGGAGGGGAGAACCTCCTGGATTTTCTCGAGTTGCGGCAGGTCTTCTCGAGTTACGACGGGGACCTCAGGGACCCGCTCTGGTGGCCTCAGGAAAGGCCAGTCACCATGCGAGTTGCTAGGGGACCTCACGGGATTCCTCTCCCGTCCATGCCGGGGCCTCAGTCCTTGTGTGGAGTCGGGGCCGGAACCTGAGGATTTCTCTCCAGTGTTGCCATGGGTCTTGGGGTGCTTCTGAGTCTCCCCAGGGGAGTCAGGCTTCGTCTCGAGTGGGGGCATGCACGTGCGCTTTCCTCCCGAGCTGCAGCGGTAGTGTCACGCTTCTTGTCACGTGGATCAAGGGATCTGTGGCTTTCCCTCGAGGCTGTCCCTCGAGGCTTTCCCACGAGGCTTTCCCACAGGGCTGTGCCACGTGCCACCTTGGTGTGAGTCGATCCTCGGCGTGAAAGACGAGCCGGTGAAGGGAAAAGAGGTTCCTCTGGAATGGACTGAGACATCTGGGGGACTCTTGGAATGGTGGCACGACCCTGGAGTTCCTCTCGCCGTTCCTGTTGAGAGGGCCTCCTCTTGAGATGCGACGGGAACGCCGGGAACTCTTTCCCGATGAAGCAGGGAAAGGATGCCTCATCTCGAGCTACGAGGCGGAAACGGGGCTCCTCTGGATGTGGGCGGGACCCTCGTGATTCCTCTCGAGTGGAGACGGGTATGTCGGGAAAGTTCTTGATTTGCACCAAGGGTGTGAAGGACCCTTTCGAAGTTCCAGAGGTGAGGTGTGATCAGCCTCTAGACGCCTCAGCGGAAATGGGCCTCATCTCGCCTGGAGGGGAGAACCTCCTGGATTTTCTCGAGTTGCGGCAGGTCTTCTCGAGTTACGACGGGGACCTCAGGGACCCGTTCTGGTGGCCTCAGGAAAGGCCAGTCCCCATGCGAGTGGCTAGGGGACCTCTCGGGTTTCCTCTCCCGTCCATGCCGGGGCCTCAGTCCTTGTGTGGAGTCGGGGCCAGAACCTGAGCATTCCTCTCCAGTGTTGCCATGGATCTTGGGGTGCTTCTGAGTCTCCCCAGGGGAGTCAGGCCTCGTCTCGAGTGGGGGCATGCACGTGCGCTTCCTCCCGAGCTGCAGCAGTAGTGTCACGCTTCCTGTCACGTGGATCAAGGGATCTGTGGCTTTCCCTCGAGGCTGTCCCTCGAGGCTTTCCCACGAGGCTTTCCCACAGGGCTGTGCCACGTGCCACCTTGGTGTGAGTCGATCCTCGGCGTGAAAGACGAGCCGGTGAAGGGAAAAGAGATTCCTCTGGAATGGACTGAGACATCTGGGGGACTCTTGGAATGGTGGCACGACCCTGGAGTTCCTCTCGCCGTTCCTGTTGAGAGGGCCTCCTCTTGAGATGCGACGGGAACGCCGGGAACTCTTTCCCGAAGAAGCAGGGAAAGGATCCCTCATCTCGAGCTACGAGGCGGAAACGGGGCTCCTCTGGATGTGGGCGGGACCCTCGTGATTCCTCTCGAGTGGAGACGGGTATGTCGGGGAACTTCTTGATTTGCACCAAGGGTGTGAAGGACCCTTTCGAAGTTCCAGAGGGGAGGTGTGATCAGCCTCGAGACGCCTCAGCGGAAATGGGCCTCATCTCGCCTGGAGGGGAGAACCTCCTGGATTTTCTCGAGTTGCGGCAGGTCTTCTCGAGTTACGACGGGGTCCTCAGGGACCCGCTCTGGTGGCCTCAGGAAAGGCCAATCCCCATGCGAGTGGCTAGGGGACCTCTCGGGTTTCCTCTCCCGTCCATGCCGGGGCCTCAGTCCTTGTGTGGAGTCGGGGCCAGAACCTGAGCATTCCTCTCCAGTGTTGCCATGGATCTTGGGGTGCTTCTGAGTCTCCCCAGGGGAGTCAGGCCTCGTCTCGAGTGGGGGCATGCACGTGCGCTTCCTCCCGAGCTGCAGCAGTAGTGTCACGCTTCCTGTCACGTGGATCAAGGGATCTGTGGCTTTCCCTCGAGGCTGTCCCTCGAGGCTTTCCCACGAGGCTTTCCCACAGGGCTGTGCCACGTGCCACCTTGGTGTGAGTCGATCCTCGGCGTGAAAGACGAGCCGGTGAAGGGAAAAGAGATTCCTCTCGAATGGACTGAGATATCTGGGGGACTCTTGGAATGGTGGCACGACCCTGGAGTTCCTCTCGCCGTTCCTGTTGAGAGGGCCTCCTCTTGAGATGCGACGGGAACGCCGGGAACTCTTTCCCGACGAAGCAGGGAAAGGATCCCTCATCTCGAGCTACGAGGCGGAAACGGGGCTCCTCTGGATGTGGTCGGGACCCTCGTGATTCCTCTCGAGTGGAGACGGGTATGTCGGGGAACTTCTTGATTTGCACCAAGGGTGTGAAGGGCCCTTTCGAAGTTCCAGAGGGGAGGTGTGATCAGCCTCGAGACGCCTCAGCGGAAATGGGCCTCATCTCGCCTGGAGGGGAGAACCTCCTGGATTTTCTCGAGTTGCGGCAGGTCTTCTCGAGTTACGACGGGGACCTCAGGGACCCGCTCTGGTGGCCTCAGGAAAGGCCAGTCACCATGCGAGTTGCTAGGGGACCTCACGGGATTCCTCTCCCGTCCATGCCGGGGCCTCAGTCCTTGTGTGGAGTCGTGGCCGGAACCTGAGGATTCCTCTCCAGTGTTGCCATGGATCTTGGGGTGCTTCGGAGTCTCCCCAGGGGAGTCAGGCTTCGTCTCGAGTGGGGGCATGCACGTGCGCTTTCCTCCCGAGCTGCAGCAGTAGTGTCACGCTTCCTGTCACGTGGATCAAGGGATCTGCGGTTTTCCCTCGAGGCTTTCCCACGAGGCTTTCCCACAGGGCTGTGCCACGTGCCACCTTGGTGTGAGTCGATCCTCGGCGTTCAAGACGAGGCGGTGAAGGGGAAAGAGGTTCCTCTGGAATGGACTGAGACATCTGGGGGACTCTTGGAATGGTGGCACGACCTTGGAGTTCCTCTCGCCGTTCCTGTTGAGAGGGCCTCCTCTTGAGATGCGACGGGAACGCCGGGAACTCTTTCCCGAAGAAGCAGGTAAAGGATCCCTAATCTCGAGCTACGAGGCGGAAACGGGGCTTCTCTGGATGTGGGCGGGACCCTCGTGTTTCCTCTCGAGTGGAGGCGGGTATGTCGGGGAACTTCTTGATTTGCATCAAGGGTGTGAAGGACCCTTTCGAAGTTCCAGAGGTGAGGTGTGATCAGCCTCGAGACGCCTCAGGGGAAATGGGCCTCATCTCGCCTGGAGGGGAGAACCTCCTGGATTTAATCGAGTGCGGCAGGTCTTCTCGAGTTACTACGGGGACCTCAGGGACCCGCTCTGGTGGCCTCAGGAAAGGCCAGTCCCCATGCGAGTTGCTAGGGGACCTCTCGGGATTCCTCTCCCGTCCATGCCGGGGCCTCAGTCCTTGTGTGGAGTCGGGCCTGGAACCTGAGGATTCCTCTCCAGTGTTGCCATGGATCTTGGGGTGCTTCTGAGTCTCCCCAGAGGAGTCAGGCCTCGTCTCGAGTGGGGGCATGCACGTGCGCTTTCCTCCCGAGCTGCAGCAGTAGTGTCACGCTTCCTGTCACGTGGATCAAGGGATCTGTGGCTTTCCCTCGAGGCTGTCCCTCGAGGCTTTCCCACGAGGCTTTCCCACAGAGCTGTGCCACGTGCCACCTTGGTGTGAGTCGATCCTCGGCGTGAAAGACGAGCCGGTGAAGGGAAAAGAGGTTCCTCTGGAATGGACTGAGACATCTGGGGGACTCTTGGAATGGTGGCACGACCCTAGAGTTCCTCTCGCCGTTCCTGTTGAGAGGGCATCCTCTTGAGATGCGTCGGGAACGCCGGGTACTCTTTCCCGACGAAGCAGGGAAAGGATCCCTCATCTCGAGCTACGAGGCGGAAACGGGGCTCCTCTGGATGTGGGCGGGACCCTCGTGATTCCTCTCGAGTGGAGACGGGTATGTCGGGGAACTTCTTGATTTGCACCAAGGGTGTGAAGGACCCTTTCGAAGTTCCAGAGGGGAGGTGTGATCAGCCTCGAGACGCCTCAGCGGAAATGGGCCTCATCTCGCCTGGAGGGGAGAACCTCCTGGATTTTCTCGAGTTGCGGCAGGTCTTCTCGAGTTACGACGGGGACCTCAGGGACCCGCTCTGGTGGCCTCAGGAAAGGCCAGTCCCCATGCGAGTTGCTAGGGGACCTCTCGGGATTCCTCTCCCGTCCATGCCGGGGCTTCAGTCCTTGTGTGGAGTCGGGCCCGGAACCTGAGGATTCCTCTCCAGTGTTGCCATGGATCTTGGGGTGCTTCTGAGTCTCCCCAGGGGAGTCAGGCCTCGTCTCGAGTGGGGGCATGCACGTGCGCTTTCCTCCCGAGCTGCAGCAGTCGTGTCCCGCTTCCTGTCAAGTGGATCAAGGGATCTGCGGCTTTGCCTCGAGGCTTTCCGAAGAGGCTTTCCCCCAGGGTTGTGCCACGTGCCACCTTGGTGTGAGTCATTCCTCGGCGTGAAAGACGAGCCGGTGAAGGGAAAAGAGGTTCCTCTGGAATGGACTGAGACATCTGGGGGACTCTTGGAATGGTGGTACGACCCTGGAGTTCCTCTCGCCGTTCCTCTTGAGCGGGCCTCCTCTTGAGAGGCGACGGGAACGCCGGGAACTCTTTCCCGAAGAAGCAGGGAAAGGATCCCTCATCTCGAGCTACGAGGCGGAAACGGGGCTCCTCTGGATATGGGCGGGACCCTCGTGATTCCTCTCGACTGGAGACGGGTATGTCGGGGAACTTCTTGATTTGCATCAAGGGTGTGAAGGACCCTTTCGAAGTTCCAGAGGTGAGGTGTGATCAGCCTCGAGACGCCTCAGCGGAAATGGGCCTCATCTCGCCTGGAGAGGAGAACCTCCTGGATTTTATCGAGTGCGGCAGGTCTTCTCGAGTTACCACGGGGACCTCAGGGACCCGCTCTGGTGGCCTCAGGAAAGGCCAGTCCCCATGCAAGTTGCTAGGGGACCTCTCGGGATTCCTCTCCCGTCCATGCCGGGGCCTCAGTCCTTGTGTGGAGTCGGGGCCGGAACCTGAGGATTCCTCTCCAGTGTTGCCATGGATCTTGGGGTGCTTCGGAGTCTCCCCAGGGGAGTCAGGCCTCGTCTCGAGTGGGGGAATGCACGTGCACTTTCCTCCCGAGCTGCAGCAGTAGTGTCACGCTTCCTGTCACGTGGATCAAGGGATCTGCGGTTTTCCCTCGAGGCTGTCCCTCGAGGCTTTCCCACGAGGCTTTCCCACAGGGCT
Source organism: Budorcas taxicolor (assembly GCF_023091745.1). Classification (NCBI taxonomy): domain Eukaryota; kingdom Metazoa; phylum Chordata; class Mammalia; order Artiodactyla; family Bovidae; genus Budorcas; species Budorcas taxicolor. Next base: position 58,708 of record NW_026292213.1, on the reverse strand, counting down.
GTGCCACGTGCCACCTTTGTGGGAGTCGATCCTCGGCGTTAAAGACGAGCCGGTGAAGGGAAAAGAGGTTCCTCTGGAATGGACTGAGACATCTGGGGGACTCTTGGAATGGTGGCACGACCCTGGAGTTCCTCTCGCCGTTCCTGTTGAGAGGGCCTCCTCTTGAGATGCGACGGGAACGCCGGGAACTCTTTCCCGACGAAGCAGGGAAAGGATCCCTCATCTCGAGCTACGAGGCGGAAACGGGGCTCCTATGGATGTGGGCGGGACCCTCGTGATTCCTCTCGAGTGGAGACGGGTATGTCGGGGAACTTCTTGATTTGCACCAAGGGTGTGAAGGACCCTTTCGAAGTTCCAGAGGGGAGGTGTGATCAGCCTCGAGACGCCTCAGCGGAAATGGGCCTCATCTCGCCTGGAGGGGAGAACCTCCTGGATTTTCTCGAGTTGCGGCAGGTCTTCTCGAGTTACGACGGGGACCTCAGGGACCCGCTCTGGTGGCCTCAGGAAAGGCCAGTCCCCATGCGAGTTGCTAGGGGACCTCTCGGGATTCCTCTCCCGTCCATGCCGGGGCCTCAGTCCTTGTGTGGAGTCGGGGCCGGAACCTGAGGATTCCTCTCCAGTGTTGCCATGGATCTTGGGGTGCTTCTGAGTCTCCCCAGGGGAGTCAGGCCTCGTCTCGAGTGGGGGCATGCACGTGCGCTTTCCTCCCGAGCTGCAGCAGTAGTGTCACGCTTCCTGTCACGTGGATCAAGGGATCTGTGGCTTTCCCTCGAGGCTGTCCCTCGAGGCTTTCCCACGAGGTTTTCCCACAGGGCTGTGCCACGTGCCACCTTTGTGGGAGTCGATCCTCGGCGTGAAAGACGAGCCGGTGAAGGGAAAAGAGGTTCCTCTGGAATGGACTGAGACATCTGGGGGACTCTTGGAATGGTGGCACGACCCTGGAGTTCCTCTCGCCGTTCCTGTTGAGAGGGCCTCCTCTTGAGATGCGACGGGAACGCCGGGAACTCTTTCCCGACGAAGCAGGGAAAGGATCCCTCATCTCGAGCTACGAGGCGGAAACGGGGCTCCTCTGGATGTGGGCGGGACCCTCGTGATTCCTCTCGAGTGGAGACGGGTATGTCGGGGAACTTCTTGATTTGCACCAAGGGTGTGAAGGACCCTTTCGAAGTTCCAGAGGGGAGGTGTGATCAGCCTCGAGACGCCTCAGCGGAAATGGGCCTCATCTCGCCTGGAGGGGAGAACCTCCTGGATTTTCTCGAGTTGCGGCAGGTCTTCTCGAGTTACGACGGGGACCTCAGGGACCCGCTCTGGTGGCCTCAGGAAAGGCCAGTCCCCATGCGAGTTGCTAGGGGACCTCTCGGGATTCCTCTCCCGTCCATGCCGGGGCCTCAGTCCTTGTGTGGAGTCGGGGCCGGAACCTGAGGATTCCTCTCCAGTGTTGCCATGGATCTTGGGGTGCTTCTGAGTCTCCCCAGGGGAGTCAGGCCTCGTCTCGAGTGGGGGCATGCACGTGCGCTTTCCTCCCGAGCTGCAGCAGTAGTGTCACGCTTCCTGTCACGTGGATCAAGGGATCTGTGGCTTTCCCTCGAGGCTGTCCCTCGAGGCTTTCCCACGAGGCTTTCCCACAGGGCTGTGCCACGTGCCACCTTGTTGTGAGTCGATCCTAGGCGTGAAAGACGAGCCGGTGAAGGGAAAAGAGGTTCCTCTGGAATGGACTGAGACATCTGGGGGACTCTTGGAATGGTGGCACGACCCTGGAGTTCCTCTCGCCGTTCCTGTTGAGAGGGCCTCCTCTTGAGATGCGACGGGAACGCCGGGAACTCTTTCCCGATGAAGCAGGGAAAGGATGCCTCATCTCGAGCTACGAGGCGGAAACGGGGCTCCTCTGGATGTGGGCGGGACCCTCGTGATTCCTCTCGAGTGGAGACGGGTATGTCGGGGAACTTCTTGATTTGCACCAAGGGTGTGAAGGACCCTTTCGAAGTTCCAGAGGGGAGGTGTGATCAGCCTCGAGACGCCTCAGCGGAAATGGGCCTCATCTCGCCTGGAGGGGAGAACCTCCTGGATTTTCTCGAGTTGCGGCAGGTCTTCTCGAGTTACGACGGGGACCTCAGGGACCCGCTCTGGTGGCCTCAGGAAAGGCCAGTCCCCATGCGAGTTGCTAGGGGACCTCTCGGGATTCCTCTCCCGTCCATGCCGGGGCCTCAGTCCTTGTGTGGAGTCGGGCCCGGAACCTGAGGATTCCTCTCCAGTGTTGCCATGGATCTTGGGGTGCTTCTGAGTCTCCCCAGGGGAGTCAGGCCTCGTCTCGAGTGGGGGCATGAACGTGCGCTTTCCTCCCGAGCTGCAGCAGTAGTGTCACGCTTCCTGTCACGTGGATCAAGGGATCTGTGGCTTTCCCTCGAGGCTGTCCCTCGAGGCTTTCCCACGAGGCTTTCCCACAGGGCTGTGCCACGTTCCACCTTGGTGTGGGTCGATCCTTGGCGTGAAAGACGAGCCTGTGAAGGGAAAAGAGGTTCCTCTGGAATGGACTGAGACATCTGGGGGACTCTTGGAATGGTGGCACGACCCTGGAGTTCCTCTCGCCGTTCCTGTTGAGAGGGCCTCCTCTTGAGCTGCGACGGGAACGCCGGGAACTCTTTCCCGACGAAGCAGGGAAAGGATGCCTCATCTCGAGCTACGAGGCGGAAACGGGGCTCCTCTGGATGTGGGCGGGACCCTCGTGATTCCTCTCGAGTGGAGACGGGTATGTCGGGGAACTTCTTGATTTGCACCAAGGGTGTGAAGGACCCTTTCGAAGTTCCAGAGGGGAGGTGTGATCAGCCTCGAGACGCCTCAGCGGAAATGGGCCTCATCTCGCCTGGAGGGGAGAACCTCCTGGATTTTCTCGAGTTGCGGCAGGTCTTCTCGAGTTACGACGGGGACCTCAGGGACCCGCTCTGTTGGCCTCAGGAAAGGCCAGTCCCCATGCGAGTGGCTAGGGGACCTCTCGGGTTTCCTCTCCCGTCCATGCCGGGGCCTCAGTCCTTGTGTGGAGTCGTGGCCAGAACCTGAGCATTCCTCTCCAGTGTTGCCATGGATCTTGGGGTGCTTCTGAGTCTCCCCAGGGGAGTCAGGCCTCGTCTCGAGTGGGGGCATGCACGTGCGCTTCCTCCCGAGCTGCAGCAGTAGTGTCACGCTTCCTGTCACGTGGATCAAGGGATCTGTGGCTTTCCCTCGAGGCTGTCCCTCGAGGCTTTCCCACGAGGCTTTCCCACAGGGCTGTGCCACGTGCCACCTTGGTGTGAGTCGATCCTCGGCGTGAAAGACGAGCCGGTGAAGGGAAAAGAGATTCCTCTGGAATGGACTGAGACATCTGGGGGACTCTTGGAATGGTGGCACGACCCTGGAGTTCCTCTCGCCGTTCCTGTTGAGAGGGCCTCCTCTTGAGATGCGACGGGAACGCCGGGAACTCTTTCCCGAAGAAGCAGGGAAAGGATCCCTCATCTCGAGCTACGAGGCGGAAACGGGGCTCCTCTGGATGTGGGCGGGACCCTCGTGATTCCTCTCGAGTGGAGACGGGTATGTCGGGGAACTTCTTGATTTGCACCAAGGGTGTGAAGGGCCCTTTCGAAGTTCCAGAGTGGAGGTGTGATCAGCCTCGAGACGCCTCAGCGGAAATGGGCCTCATCTCGCCTGGAGGGGAGAACCTCCTGGATTTTCTCGAGTTGCGGCAGGTCTTCTCGAGTTACGACGGGGACCTCAGGGACCCGCTCTGGTGGCCTCAGGAAAGGCCAGTCCCCATGCGAGTGGCTAGGGGACCTCTCGGGTTTCCTCTCCCGTCCATGCCGGGGCCTCAGTCCTTGTGTGGAGTCGGGGCCAGAACCTGAGCATTCCTCTCCAGTGTTGCCATGGATCTTGGGGTGCTTCTGAGTCTCCCCAGGGGAGTCAGGCCTCGTCTCGAGTGGGGGCATGCACGTGCGCTTCCTCCCGAGCTGCAGCAGTAGTGTCACGCTTCCTGTCACGTGGATCAAGGGATCTGTGGCTTTCCCTCGAGGCTGTCCCTCGAGGCTTTCCCACGAGGCTTTCCCACAGGGCTGTGCCACGTGCCACCTTGGTGTGAGTCGATCCTCGGCGTGAAAGACGAGCCGGTGAAGGGAAAAGAGATTCCTCTGGAATGGACTGAGATATCTGGGGGACTCTTGGAATGGTGGCACGACCCTGGAGTTCCTCTCGCCGTTCCTGTTGAGAGGGCCTCCTCTTGAGATGCGACGGGAACGCCGGGAACTCTTTCCCGACGAAGCAGGGAAAGGATCCCTCATCTCGAGCTACGAGTCGGAAACGGGGCTCCTCTGGATGTGGGCGGGACCCTCGTGATTCCTCTCGAGTGGAGACGGGTATGTCGGGAAACTTCTTGATTTGCACCAAGGGTGTGAAGGGCCCTTTCGAAGTTCCAGAGGGGAGGTGTGATAGGCCTCGAGACGCCTCAGCGGAAATGGGCCTCATCTCGCCTGGAGGGGAGAACCTCCTGGATTTTCTCGAGTTGCGGCAGGTCTTCTCGAGTTACGACGGGGACCTCAGGGACCCGCTCTGGTGGCCTCAGGAAAGGCCAGTCACCATGCGAGTTGCTAGGGGACCTCACGGGATTCCTCTCCCGTCCATGCCGGGGCCTCAGTCCTTGTGTGGAGTCGGGGCCGGAACCTGAGGATTCCTCTCCAGTGTTGCCATGGGTCTTGGGGTGCTTCTGAGTCTCCCCAGGGGAGTCAGGCCTCGTCTCGAGTGGGGGCATGCACGTGCGCTTCCTCCCGAGCTGCAGCAGTAGTGTCACGCTTCCTGTCACGTGGATCAAGGGATCTGTGGCTTTCCCATGAGGCTGTCCCTCGAGGCTTTCCCACGAGGCTTTCCCACAGGGCTGTGCCACGTGCCACCTTGGTGTGAGTCGATCCTCGGCGTGAAAGACGAGCCGGTGAAGGGAAAAGAGGTTCCTCTGGAATGGACTGAGACATCTGGGGGACTCTTGGAATGGTGGCACGACCCTGGAGTTCCTCTCGCCGTTCCTGTTGAGAGGGCCTCCTCTTGAGATGCGACGGGAACGCCGGGAACTCTTTCCCGACGAAGCAGGGAAAGGATGCCTCATCTCGAGCTACGAGGTGGAAACGGGGCTCCTATGGATGTGGGCGGGACCCTCGTGATTCCTCTCGAGTGGAGACGGGTATGTCGGGGAACTTCTTGATTTGCACCAAGGGTGTGAAGGACCCTTTCGAAGTTCCAGAGGGGAGGTGTGATCAGCCTCGAGACGCCTCAGCGGAAATGGGCCTCATCTCGCCTGGAGGGGAGAACCTCCTGGATTTTCTCGAGTTGCGGCAGGTCTTCTCGAGTTACGACGGGGACCTCAGGGACCCGCTCTGGTGGCCTCAGGAAAGGCCAGTCCCCATGCGAGTGGCTAGGGGACCTCTCGGGTTTCCTCTCCCGTCCATGCCGGGGCCTCAGTCCTTGTGTGGAGTCGGGGCCAGAACCTGAGCATTCCTCTCCAGTGTTGCCATGGATCTTGGGGTGCTTCTGAGTCTCCCCAGGGGAGTCAGGCCTCGTCTCGAGTGGGGGCATGCACGTGCGCTTCCTCCCGAGCTGCAGCAGTAGTGACACGCTTCCTGTCACGTGGATCAAGGGATCTGTGGCTTTCCCTCGAGGCTGTCCCTCGAGGCTTTCCCACGAGGCTTTCCCACAGGGCTGTGCCACGTGCCACCTTGGTGTGAGTCGATCCTCGGCGTGAAAGACGAGCCGGTGAAGGGAAAAGAGATTCCTCTGGAATGGACTGAGACATCTGGGGGACTCTTGGAATGGTGGCACGACCCTGGAGTTCCTCTCGCCGTTCCTGTTGAGAGGGCCTCCTCTTGAGATGCGACGGGAACGCCGGGAACTCTTTCCCGATGAAGCAGGGAAAGGATGCCTCATCTAGAGCGACGAGGCGGAAACGGGGCTCCTCTGGATGTGGGCGGGACCCTCGTGATTCCTCTCGAGTGGAGACGGGTATGTCGGGGAACTTCTTGATTTGCACCAAGGGTGTGAAGGGCCCTTTCGAAGTTCCAGAGGGGAGGTGTGATAGGCCTCGAGACGCCTCAGCGGAAATGGGCCTCATCTCGCCTGGAGGGGAGAACCTCCTGGATTTTCTCGAGTTGCGGCAGGTCTTCTCGAGTTACGACGGGGACCTCAGGGACCCGCTCTGGTGGCCTCAGGAAAGGCCAGTCACCATGCGAGTTGCTAGGGGACCTCACGGGATTCCTCTCCCGTCCATGCCGGGGCCTCAGTCCTTGTGTGGAGTCGGGGCCGGAACCTGAGGATTCCTCTCCAGTGTTGCCATGGGTCTTGGGGTGCTTCTGAGTCTCCCCAGGGGAGTCAGGCCTCGTCTCGAGTGGGGGCATGCACGTGCGCTTCCTCCCGAGCTGCAGCAGTAGTGTCACGCTTCCTGTCACGTGGATCAAGGGATCTGTGGCTTTCCCATGAGGCTGTCCCTCGAGGCTTTCCCACGAGGCTTTCCCACAGGGCTGTGCCACGTGCCACCTTGGTGTGAGTCGATCCTCGGCGTGAAAGACGAGCCGGTGAAGGGAAAAGAGGTTCCTCTGGAATGGACTGAGACATCTGGGGGACTCTTGGAATGGTGGCACGACCCTGGAGTTCCTCTCGCCGTTCCTGTTGAGAGGGCCTCCTCTTGAGATGCGACGGGAACGCCGGGAACTCTTTCCCGACGAAGCAGGGAAAGGATGCCTCATCTCGAGCTACGAGGTGGAAACGGGGCTCCTATGGATGTGGGCGGGACCCTCGTGATTCCTCTCGAGTGGAGACGGGTATGTCGGGGAACTTCTTGATTTGCACCAAGGGTGTGAAGGACCCTTTCGAAGTTCCAGAGGGGAGGTGTGATCAGCCTCGAGACGCCTCAGCGGAAATGGGCCTCATCTCGCCTGGAGGGGAGAACCTCCTGGATTTTCTCGAGTTGCGGCAGGTCTTCTCGAGTTACGACGGGGACCTCAGGGACCCGCTCTGGTGGCCTCAGGAAAGGCCAGTCCCCATGCGAGTGGCTAGGGGACCTCTCGGGTTTCCTCTCCCGTCCATGCCGGGGCCTCAGTCCTTGTGTGGAGTCGGGGCCAGAACCTGAGCATTCCTCTCCAGTGTTGCCATGGATCTTGGGGTGCTTCTGAGTCTCCCCAGGGGAGTCAGGCCTCGTCTCGAGTGGGGGCATGCACGTGCGCTTCCTCCCGAGCTGCAGCAGTAGTGTCACGCTTCCTGTCACGTGGATCAAGGGATCTGTGGCTTTCCCTCGAGGCTGTCCCTCGAGGCTTTCCCACGAGGCTTTCCCACAGGGCTGTGCCACGTGCCACCTTGGTGTGAGTCGATCCTCGGCGTGAAAGACGAGCCGGTGAAGGGAAAAGAGATTCCTCTGGAATGGACTGAGACATCTGGGGGACTCTTGGAATGGTGGCACGACCCTGGAGTTCCTCTCGCCGTTCCTGTTGAGAGGGCCTCCTCTTGAGATGCGACGGGAACGCCGGGAACTCTTTCCCGATGAAGCAGGGAAAGGATGCCTCATCTAGAGCGACGAGGCGGAAACGGGGCTCCTCTGGATGTGGGCGGGACCCTCGTGATTCCTCTCGAGTGGAGACGGGTATGTCGGGGAACTTCTTGATTTGCACCAAGGGTGTGAAGGACCCTTTCGAAGTTCCAGAGGGGAGGTGTGATCAGCCTCGAGACGCCTCAGCGGAAATGGGCCTCATCTCGCCTGGAGGGGAGAACCTCCTGGATTTTCTCGAGTTGCGGCAGGTCTTCTCGAGTTACGACGGGGACCTCAGGGACCCGCTCTGGTGGCCTCAGGAAAGGCCAGTCCCCATGCGAGTTGCTAGGGGACCTCTCGGGATTCCTCTCCCGTCCATGCCGGGGCCTCAGTCCTTGTGTGGATTCAGGGCCGGAACCTGAGGATTCCTCTCCAGTGTTGCCATGGATCTTGGGGTGCTTCTGAGTCTCCCCAGGGGAGTCAGGCCTCGTCTCGAGTGGGGGCATGAACGTGCGCTTTCCTCCCGAGCTGCAGCAGTAGTGTCACGCTTCCTGTCACGTGGATCAAGGGATCTGTGGCTTTCCCTCGAGGCTGTCCCTCGAGGCTTTCCCACGAGGCTTTCCCACAGGGCTGTGCCACGTTCCACCTTGGTGTGGGTCGATCCTTGGCGTGAAAGACGAGCCTGTGAAGGGAAAAGAGGTTCCTCTGGAATGGACTGAGACATCTGGGGGACTCTTGGAATGGTGGCACGACCCTGGAGTTCCTCTCGCCGTTCCTGTTGAGAGGGCCTCCTCTTGAGATGCGACGGGAACGCCGGGAACTCTTTCCCGACGAAGCAGGGAAAGGATCCCTCATCTCGAGCTACGAGGTGGTCCCGGGGCTCCTCTGGATGTGGTCGGGACCCTCGTAATTCCTCTCGAGTGGAGACGGGTATGTCGGGAAAGTTCTTGATTTGCACCAAGGGTGTGAAGGACCCTTTCGAAGTTCCAGAGGTGAGGTGTGATCAGCCTCTAACGCCTCAGCGGAAATGGGCCTCATCTCGCCTGGAGGGGAGAACCTCCTGGATTTTCTCGAGTTGCGGCAGGTCTTCTCGAGTTACGACGGGGACCACAGGGACCCGCTCTGGTGGCCTCAGGAAAGGCCAGTCCCCATGCGAGTTGCTAGGGGACCTCTCGGGATTCCTCTCCCGTCCATGCCGGGGCCTCAGTCCTTGTGTGGAGTCGGGGCCGGAACCTGAGGATTCCTCTCCAGTGTTGCCATGGATCTTGGGGTGCTTCTGAGTCTCCCCAGGGGAGTCAGGCCTCGTCTCGTGTGGGGGCATGAACGTGCGCTTTCCTCCCGAGCTGCAGCAGTAGTGTCACGCTTCCTGTCACGTGGATCAAGGGATCTGTGGCTTTCCCTCGAGGCTGTCCCTCGAGGCTTTCCCACGAGGCTTTCCCACAGGGCTGTGCCACGTGCCACCTTGGTGTGGGTCGATCCTTGGCGTGAAAGACGAGCCTGTGAAGGGAAAAGAGGTTCCTCTGGAATGGACTGAGACATCTGGGGGACTCTTGGAATGGTGGCACGACCCTGGAGTTCCTCTCGCCGTTCCTGTTGAGAGGGCCTCCTCTTGAGATGCCACGGGAACGCCGGGAACTCTTTCCTGACGAAGCAGGGAAAGGATCCCTCATCTCGAGCTACGAGGCGGTCCCGGGGCTCCTCTGGATGTGGGCGGGACCCTCGTGATTCCTCTCGAGTGGAGACGGGTATGTCGGGGAACTTCTTGATTTGCACCAAGGGTGTGAAGGACCCTTTCGAAGTTCCAGAGGGGAGGTGTGATCAGCCTCGAGACGCCTCAGCGGAAATGGGCCTCATCTCGCCTGGAGGGGAGAACCTCCTGGATTTTCTCGAGTTGCGGCAGGTCTTCTCGAGTTACGACGGGGACCTCAGGGACCCGCTCTGGTGGCCTCAGGAAAGGCCAGTCCCCATGCGAGTGGCTAGGGGACCTCTCGGGTTTCCTCTCCCGTCCATGCCGGGGCCTCAGTCCTTGTGTGGAGTCGGGGCCAGAACCTGAGCATTCCTCTCCAGTGTTGCCATGGATCTTGGGGTGCTTCTGAGTCTCCCCAGGGGAGTCAGGCCTCGTCTCGAGTGGGGGCATGCACGTGCGCTTCCTCCCGAGCTGCAGCAGTAGTGTCACGCTTCCTGTCACGTGGATCAAGGGATCTGTGGCTTTCCCTCGAGGCTGTCCCTCGAGGCTTTCCCACGAGGCTTTCCCACAGGGCTGTGCCACGTGCCACCTTGGTGTGAGTCGATCCTCGGCGTGAAAGACGAGCCGGTGAAGGGAAAAGAGATTCCTCTGGAATGGACTGAGACATCTGGGGGACTCTTGGAATGGTGGCACGACCCTGGAGTTCCTCTCGCCGTTCCTGTTGAGAGGGCCTCCTCTTGAGATGCGACGGGAACGCCGGGAACTCTTTCCCGATGAAGCAGGGAAAGGATGCCTCATCTAGAGCGACGAGGCGGAAACGGGGCTCCTCTGGATGTGGGCGGGACCCTCGTGATTCCTCTCGAGTGGAGACGGGTATGTCGGGGAACTTCTTGATTTGCACCAAGGGTGTGAAGGACCCTTTCGAAGTTCCAGAGGGGAGGTGTGATCAGCCTCGAGACGCCTCAGCGGAAATGGGCCTCATCTCGCCTGGAGGGGAGAACCTCCTGGATTTTCTCGAGTTGCGGCAGGTCTTCTCGAGTTACGACGGGGACCTCAGGGACCCGCTCTGGTGGCCTCAGGAAAGGCCAGTCCCCATGCGAGTTGCTAGGGGACCTCTCGGGATTCCTCTCCCGTCCATGCCGGGGCCTCAGTCCTTGTGTGGATTCAGGGCCGGAACCTGAGGATTCCTCTCCAGTGTTGCCATGGATCTTGGGGTGCTTCTGAGTCTCCCCAGGGGAGTCAGGCCTCGTCTCGAGTGGGGGCATGAACGTGCGCTTTCCTCCCGAGCTGCAGCAGTAGTGTCACGCTTCCTGTCACGTGGATCAAGGGATCTGTGGCTTTCCCTCGAGGCTGTCCCTCGAGGCTTTCCCACGAGGCTTTCCCACAGGGCTGTGCCACGTTCCACCTTGGTGTGGGTCGATCCTTGGCGTGAAAGACGAGCCTGTGAAGGGAAAAGAGGTTCCTCTGGAATGGACTGAGACATCTGGGGGACTCTTGGAATGGTGGCACGACCCTGGAGTTCCTCTCGCCGTTCCTGTTGAGAGGGCCTCCTCTTGAGATGCGACGGGAACGCCGGGAACTCTTTCCCGACGAAGCAGGGAAAGGATCCCTCATCTCGAGCTACGAGGTGGTCCCGGGGCTCCTCTGGATGTGGTCGGGACCCTCGTAATTCCTCTCGAGTGGAGACGGGTATGTCGGGAAAGATCTTGATTTGCACCAAGGGTGTGAAGGACCCTTTCGAAGTTCCAGAGGTGAGGTGTGATCAGCCTCTAACGCCTCAGCGGAAATGGGCCTCATCTCGCCTGGAGGGGAGAACCTCCTGGATTTTCTCGAGTTGCGGCAGGTCTTCTCGAGTTACGACGGGGACCACAGGGACCCGCTCTGGTGGCCTCAGGAAAGGCCAGTCCCCATGCGAGTTGCTAGGGGACCTCTCGGGATTCCTCTCCCGTCCATGCCGGGGCCTCAGTCCTTGTGTGGATTCGGGGCCGGAACCTGAGGATTCCTCTCCAGTGTTGCCATGGATCTTGGGGTGCTTCTGAGTCTCCCCAGGGGAGTCAGGCCTCGTCTCGTGTGGGGGCATGAACGTGCGCTTTCCTCCCGAGCTGCAGAAGTAGTGTCACGCTTCCTGTCACGTGGATCAAGGGATCTGTGGCTTTCCCTCGAGGCTGTCCCTCGAGGCTTTCCCACGAGGCTTTCCCACAGGGCTGTGCCACGTGCCACCTTGGTGTGGGTCGATCCTTGGCGTGAAAGACGAGCCTGTGAAGGGAAAAGAGGTTCCTCTGGAATGGACTGAGACATCTGGGGGACTCTTGGAATGGTGGCACGACCCTGGAGTTCCTCTCGCCGTTCCTGTTGAGAGGGCCTCCTCTTGAGATGCCACGGGAACGCCGGGAACTCTTTCCTGACGAAGCAGGGAAAGGATCCCTCATCTCGAGCTACGAGGCGGTCCCGGGGCTCCTCTGGATGTGGGCGGGACCCTCGTAATTCCTCTCGAGTGGAGACGGGTATGTCGGGAAAGTTCTTGATTTGCACCAAGGGTGTGAAGGACCCTTTCGAAGTTCCAGAGGGGAGGTGTGATCAGCCTCGAGACGCCTCAGCGGAAATGGGCCTCATCTCGCCTGGAGGGGAGAACCTCCTGGATTTTCTCGAGTTGCGGCAGGTCTTCTCGAGTTACGACGGGGACCTCAGGGACCCGCTCTGGTGGCCTCAGGAAAGGCCAGTCCCCATGCGAGTGGCTAGGGGACCTCTCGGGTTTCCTCTCCCGTCCATGCCGGGGCCTCAGTCCTTGTGTGGAGTCGGGGCCAGAACCTGAGCATTCCTCTCCAGTGTTGCCATGGATCTTGGGGTGCTTCTGAGTCTCCCCAGGGGAGTCAGGCCTCGTCTCGAGTGGGGGCATGCACGTGCGCTTCCTCCCGAGCTGCAGCAGTAGTGTCACGCTTCCTGTCACGTGGATCAAGGGATCTGTGGCTTTCCCTCTAGGCTGTCCCTCGAGGCTTTCCCACGAGGCTTTCCCACAGGGCTGTGCCACGTGCCACCTTGGTGTGAGTCGATCCTCGGCGTGAAAGACGAGCCGGTGAAGGGAAAAGAGATTCCTCTGGAATGGACTGAGACATCTGGGGGACTCTTGGAATGGTGGCACGACCCTGGAGTTCCTCTCGCCGTTCCTGTTGAGAGGGCCTCCTCTTGAGATGCGACGGGAACGCCGGGAACTCTTTCCCGAAGAAGCAGGGAAAGGATCCCTCATCTCGAGCTACGAGGCGGAAACGGGGCTCCTCTGGATGTGGGCGGGACCCTCGTGATTCCTCTCGAGTGGAGAAGGGTATGTCGGGGAACTTCTTGATTTGCACCAAGGGTGTGAAGGGCCCTTTCGAAGTTCCAGAGGGGAGGTGTGATCAGCCTCGAGACGCCTCAGCGGAAATGGGCCTCATCTCGCCTGGAGGGGAGAACCTCCTGGATTTTCTCGAGTTGCGGCAGGTCTTCTCGAGTTACGACGGGAACCTCAGGGACCCGCTCTGGTGGCCTCAGGAAAGGCCAGTCACCATGCGAGTTGCTAGGGGACCTCACGGGATTCCTCTCCCGTCCATGCCGGGGCCTCAGTCCTTGTGTGGAGTCGGGGCCGGAACCTGAGGATTTCTCTCCAGTGTTGCCATGGGTCTTGGGGTGCTTCTGAGTCTCCCCAGGGGAGTCAGGCTTCGTCTCGAATGGGGGCATGCACGTGCGCTTTCCTCCCGAGCTGCAGCGGTAGTGTCACGCTTCTTGTCACGTGGATCAAGGGATCTGTGGCTTTCCCTCGAGGCTGTCCCTCGAGGCTTTCCCACGAGGCTTTCCCACAGGGCTGTGCCACGTGCCACCTTGGTGTGAGTCGATCCTCGGCGTGAAAGACGAGCCGGTGAAGGGAAAAGAGGTTCCTCTGGAATGGACTGAGACATCTGGGGGACTCTTGGAATGGTGGCACGACCCTGGAGTTCCTCTCGCCGTTCCTGTTGAGAGGGCCTCCTCTTGACATGCGACGGGAACGCCGGGAACTCTTTCCCGATGAAGCAGGTAAAGGATGCCTCATCTCGAGCTACGAGGCGGAAACGGGGCTCCTCTGGATGTGGGCGGGACCCTCGTGATTCCTCTCGAGTGGAGACGGGTATGTCGGGGAACTTCTTGATTTGCACCAAGGGTGTGAAGGACCCTTTCGAAGTTCCAGAGGGGAGGTGTGATCAGCCTCGAGACGCCTCAGCGGAAATGGGCCTCATCTCGCCTGGAGGGGAGAACCTCCTGGATTTTCTCGAGTTGCGGCAGGTCTTCTCGAGTTACGACGGGGACCTCAGGGACCCGCTCTGGTGGCCTCAGGAAAGGCCAGTCCCCATGCGAGTTGCTAGGGGACCTCTCGGGATTCCTCTCCCGTCCATGCCGGGGCCTCAGTCCTTGTGTGGAGTCGGGCCCGGAACCTGAGGATTCCTCTCCAGTGTTGCCATGGATCTTGGGGTGCTTCTGAGTCTCCCCAGGGGAGTCAGGCCTCGTCTCGAGTGGGGGCATGAACGTGCGCTTTCCTCCCGAGCTGCAGCAGTAGTGTCACGCTTCCTGTCACGTGGATCAAGGGATCTGTGGCTTTCCCTCGAGGCTGTCCCTCGAGGCTTTCCCACGAGGCTTTCCCACAGGGCTGTGCCACGTTCCACCTTGGTGTGGGTCGATCCTTGGCGTGAAAGACGAGCCGGTGAAGGGAAAAGAGGTTCCTCTGGAATGGACTGAGACATCTGGGGGACTCTTGGAATGGTGGCACGACCCTGGAGTTCCTCTCGCCGTTCCTGTTGAGAGGGCCTCCTCTTGAGCTGCGACGGGAACGCCGGGAACTCTTTCCCGATGAAGCAGGGAAAGGATGCCTCATCTCGAGCTACGAGGCGGAAACGGGGCTCCTCTGGATGTGGGCGGGACCCTCGTGATTCCTCTCGAGTGGAGACGGGTATGTCCGGGAACTTCTTGATTTGCACCAAGGGTGTGAAGGACCCTTTCGAAGTTCCAGAGGGGAGGTGTGATCAGCTTCGAGACGCCTCAGCGGAAATGGGCCTCATCTCGCCTGGAGGGGAGAACCTCCTGGATTTTCTCGAGTTGCGGCAGGTCTTCTCGAGTTACGACGGGGACCTCAGGGACCCGCTCTGGTGGCCTCAGGAAAGGCCAGTCCCCATGCGAGTGGCTAGGGGACCTCTCGGGTTTCCTCTCCCGTCCATGCCGGGGCCTCAGTCCTTGTGTGGAGTCGGGGCCAGAACCTGAGCATTCCTCTCCAGTGTTGCCATGGATCTTGGGGTGCTTCTGAGTCTCCCCAGGGGAGTCAGGCCTCGTCTCGAGTGGGGGCATGCACGTGCGCTTCCTCCCGAGCTGCAGCAGTAGTGTCACGCTTCCTGTCACGTGGATCAAGGGATCTGTGGCTTTCCCTCGAGGCTGTCCCTCGAGGCTTTCCCACGAGGCTTTCCCACAGGGCTGTGCCACGTGCCACCTTGGTGTGAGTCGATCCTCGGCGTGAAAGACGAGCCGGTGAAGGGAAAAGAGATTCCTCTGGAATGGACTGAGACATCTGGGGGACTCTTGGAATGGTGGCACGACCCTGGAGTTCCTCTCGCCGTTCCTGTTGAGAGGGCCTCCTCTTGAGATGCGACGGGAACGCCGGGAACTCTTTCCCGAAGAAGCAGGGAAAGGATCCCTCATCTCGAGCTACGAGGCGGAAACGGGGCTCCTCTGGATGTGGGCGGGACCCTCGTGATTCCTCTCGAGTGGAGACGGGTAGGTCGGGGAACTTCTTGATTTGCACCAAGGGTGTGAAGGGCCCTTTCGAAATTCCAGAGGGGAGGTGTGATCAGCCTCGAGACGCCTCAGCGGAAATGGGCCTCATCTCGCCTGGAGGGGAGAACCTCCTGGATTTTCTCGAGTTGCGGCAGGTCTTCTCGAGTTACGATGGGGACCTCAGGGACCCGCTCTGGTGGCCTCAGGAAAGGCCAGTCCCCATGCGAGTTGCTAGGGGACCTCACGGGATTCCTCTCCCGTCCATGCCGGGGCCTCAGTCCTTGTGTGGAGTCGGGGCCGGAACCTGAGGATTTCTCTCCAGTGTTGCCATGGGTCTTGGGGTGCTTCTGAGTCTCCCCAGGGGAGTCAGGCTTCGTCTCGAGTGGGGGCATGCACGTGCGCTTTCCTCCCGAGCTGCAGCGGTAGTGTCACGCTTCTTGTCACGTGGATCAAGGGATCTGTGGCTTTCCCTCGAGGCTGTCCCTCGAGGCTTTCCCACGAGGCTTTCCCACAGGGCTGTGCCACGTGCCACCTTGGTGTGAGTCGATCCTCGGCGTGAAAGACGAGCCGGTCAAGGGAAAAGAGGTTCCTCTGGAATGGAATGAGACATCTGGGGGACTCTTGGAATGGTGGCACGACCCTGGAGTTCCTCTCGCCGTTCCTGTTGAGAGGGCCTCCTCTTGAGATGCGACGGGAACGCCGGGAACTCTTTCCCGATGAAGCAGGGAAAGGATGCCTCATCTCGAGCTACGAGGCGGAAACGGGGCTCCTCTGGATGTGGGCGGGACCCTCGTGATTCCTCTCGAGTGGAGACGGGTATGTCGGGGAACTTCTTGATTTGCACCAAGGGTGTGAAGGACCCTTTCGAAGTTCCAGAGGGGAGGTGTGATCAGCCTCGAGACGCCTCAGCGGAAATGGGCCTCATCTCGCCTGGAGGGGAGAACCTCCTGGATTTTCTCGAGTTGCGGCAGGTCTTCTCGAGTTACGACGGGGACCTCAGGGACCCGCTCTGGTGGCCTCAGGAAAGGCCAGTCCCCATGCGAGTGGCTAGGGGACCTCTCGGGTTTCCTCTCCCGTCCATGCCGGGGCCTCAGTCCTTGTGTGGAGTCGGGGCCAGAACCTGAGCATTCCTCTCCAGTGTTGCCATGGATCTTGGGGTGCTTCTGAGTCTCCCCAGGGGAGTCAGGCCTCGTCTCGAGTGGGGGCATGCACGTGCGCTTCCTCCCGAGCTGCAGCAGTAGTGTCACGCTTCCTGTCACGTGGATCAAGGGATCTGTGGCTTTCCCTCGAGGCTGTCCCTCGAGGCTTTCCCACGAGGCTTTCCCACAGGGCTGTGCCACGTGCCACCTTGGTGTGAGTCGATCCTCGGCGTGAAAGACGAGCCGGTGAAGGGAAAAGAGATTCCTCTGGAATGGACTGAGATAACTGGGGGACTCTTGGAATGGTGGCACGACCCTGGAGTTCCTCTCGCCGTTCCTGTTGAGAGGGCCTCCTCTTGAGATGCGACGGGAACGCCGGGAACTCTTTCCCGACGAAGCAGGGAAAGGATCCCTCATCTCGAGCTACGAGGCGGAAACGGGGCTCCTCTGGATGTGGGCGGGACCCTCGTGATTCCTCTCGAGTGGAGACGGGTATGTCGGGGAACTTCTTGATTTGCACCAAGGGTGTGAAGGGCCCTTTCGAAGTTCCAGAGGGGAGGTGTGATAGGCCTCGAGACGCCTCAGCGGAAATGGGCCTCATCTCGCCTGGAGGGGAGAACCTCCTGGATTTTCTCGAGTTGCGGCAGGTCTTCTCGAGTTACGACGGGGACCTCAGGGACCCGCTCTGGTGGCCTCAGGAAAGGCCAGTCCCCATGCGAGTGGCTAGGGGACCTCTCGGGTTTCCTCTCCCGTCCATGCCGGGGCCTCAGTCCTTGTGTGGAGTCGGGGCCGGAACCTGAGGATTTCTCTCCAGTGTTGCCATGGGTCTTGGGGTGCTTCTGAGTCTCCCCAGGGGAGTCAGGCTTCGTCTCGAGTGGGGGCATGCACGTGCGCTTTCCTCCCGAGCTGCAGCGGTAGTGTCACGCTTCTTGTCACGTGGATCAAGGGATCTGTGGCTTTCCCTCGAGGCTGTCCCTCGAGGCTTTCCCACGAGGCTTTCCCACAGGGCTGTGCCACGTGCCACCTTGGTGTGAGTCGATCCTCGGCGTGAAAGAGAGCCGGTGAAGGGAAAAGAGGTTCCTCTGGAATGGACTGAGACATCTGGGGGACTCTTGGAATGGTGGCACGACCCTGGAGTTCCTCTCGCCGTTCCTGTTGAGAGGGCCTCCTCTTGAGCTGCGACGGGAACGCCGGGAACTCTTTCCCGATGAAGCAGGGAAAGGATGCCTCATCTCGAGCTACGAGGCGGAAACGGGGCTCCTCTGGATGTGGGCGGGACCCTCGTGATTCCTCTCGAGTGGAGACGGGTATGTCCGGGAACTTCTTGATTTGCACCAAGGGTGTGAAGGACCCTTTCGAAGTTCCAGAGGGGAGGTGTGATCAGCTTCGAGACGCCTCAGCGGAAATGGGCCTCATCTCGCCTGGAGGGGAGAACCTCCTGGATTTTCTCGAGTTGCGGCAGGTCTTCTCGAGTTACGACGGGGACCTCAGGGACCCGCTCTGGTGGCCTCAGGAAAGGCCAGTCCCCATGCGAGTGGCTAGGGGACCTCTCGGGTTTCCTCTCCCGTCCATGCCGGGGCCTCAGTCCTTGTGTGGAGTCGGGGCCAGAACCTGAGCATTCCTCTCCAGTGTTGCCATGGATCTTGGGGTGCTTCTGAGTCTCCCCAGGGGAGTCAGGCCTCGTCTCGAGTGGGGGCATGCACGTGCGCTTCCTCCCGAGCTGCAGCAGTAGTGTCACGCTTCCTGTCACGTGGATCAAGGGATCTGTGGCTTTCCCTCGAGGCTGTCCCTCGAGGCTTTCCCACGAGGCTTTCCCACAGGGCTGTGCCACGTGCCACCTTGGTGTGAGTCGATCCTCGGCGTGAAAGACGAGCCGGTGAAGGGAAAAGAGATTCCTCTGGAATGGACTGAGACATCTGGGGGACTCTTGGAATGGTGGCACGACCCTGGAGTTCCTCTCGCCGTTCCTGTTGAGAGGGCCTCCTCTTGAGATGCGACGGGAACGCCGGGAACTCTTTCCCGAAGAAGCAGGGAAAGGATCCCTCATCTCGAGCTACGAGGCGGAAACGGGGCTCCTCTGGATGTGGGCGGGACCCTCGTGATTCCTCTCGAGTGGAGACGGGTAGGTCGGGGAACTTCTTGATTTGCACCAAGGGTGTGAAGGGCCCTTTCGAAATTCCAGAGGGGAGGTGTGATCAGCCTCGAGACGCCTCAGCGGAAATGGGCCTCATCTCGCCTGGAGGGGAGAACCTCCTGGATTTTCTCGAGTTGCGGCAGGTCTTCTCGAGTTACGATGGGGACCTCAGGGACCCGCTCTGGTGGCCTCAGGAAAGGCCAGTCCCCATGCGAGTTGCTAGGGGACCTCACGGGATTCCTCTCCCGTCCATGCCGGGGCCTCAGTCCTTGTGTGGAGTCGGGGCCGGAACCTGAGGATTTCTCTCCAGTGTTGCCATGGGTCTTGGGGTGCTTCTGAGTCTCCCCAGGGGAGTCAGGCTTCGTCTCGAGTGGGGGCATGCACGTGCGCTTTCCTCCCGAGCTGCAGCGGTAGTGTCACGCTTCTTGTCACGTGGATCAAGGGATCTGTGGCTTTCCCTCGAGGCTGTCCCTCGAGGCTTTCCCACGAGGCTTTCCCACAGGGCTGTGCCACGTGCCACCTTGGTGTGAGTCGATCCTCGGCGTGAAAGACGAGCCGGTCAAGGGAAAAGAGGTTCCTCTGGAATGGAATGAGACATCTGGGGGACTCTTGGAATGGTGGCACGACCCTGGAGTTCCTCTCGCCGTTCCTGTTGAGAGGGCCTCCTCTTGAGATGCGACGGGAACGCCGGGAACTCTTTCCCGATGAAGCAGGGAAAGGATGCCTCATCTCGAGCTACGAGGCGGAAACGGGGCTCCTCTGGATGTGGGCGGGACCCTCGTGATTCCTCTCGAGTGGAGACGGGTATGTCGGGGAACTTCTTGATTTGCACCAAGGGTGTGAAGGACCCTTTCGAAGTTCCAGAGGGGAGGTGTGATCAGCCTCGAGACGCCTCAGCGGAAATGGGCCTCATCTCGCCTGGAGGGGAGAACCTCCTGGATTTTCTCGAGTTGCGGCAGGTCTTCTCGAGTTACGACGGGGACCTCAGGGACCCGCTCTGGTGGCCTCAGGAAAGGCCAGTCCCCATGCGAGTGGCTAGGGGACCTCTCGGGTTTCCTCTCCCGTCCATGCCGGGGCCTCAGTCCTTGTGTGGAGTCGGGGCCAGAACCTGAGCATTCCTCTCCAGTGTTGCCATGGATCTTGGGGTGCTTCTGAGTCTCCCCAGGGGAGTCAGGCCTCGTCTCGAGTGGGGGCATGCACGTGCGCTTCCTCCCGAGCTGCAGCAGTAGTGTCACGCTTCCTGTCACGTGGATCAAGGGATCTGTGGCTTTCCCTCGAGGCTGTCCCTCGAGGCTTTCCCACGAGGCTTTCCCACAGGGCTGTGCCACGTGCCACCTTGGTGTGAGTCGATCCTCGGCGTGAAAGACGAGCCGGTGAAGGGAAAAGAGATTCCTCTGGAATGGACTGAGATAACTGGGGGACTCTTGGAATGGTGGCACGACCCTGGAGTTCCTCTCGCCGTTCCTGTTGAGAGGGCCTCCTCTTGAGATGCGACGGGAACGCCGGGAACTCTTTCCCGACGAAGCAGGGAAAGGATCCCTCATCTCGAGCTACGAGGCGGAAACGGGGCTCCTCTGGATGTGGGCGGGACCCTCGTGATTCCTCTCGAGTGGAGACGGGTATGTCGGGGAACTTCTTGATTTGCACCAAGGGTGTGAAGGGCCCTTTCGAAGTTCCAGAGGGGAGGTGTGATAGGCCTCGAGACGCCTCAGCGGAAATGGGCCTCATCTCGCCTGGAGGGGAGAACCTCCTGGATTTTCTCGAGTTGCGGCAGGTCTTCTCGAGTTACGACGGGGACCTCAGGGACCCGCTCTGGTGGCCTCAGGAAAGGCCAGTCCCCATGCGAGTGGCTAGGGGACCTCTCGGGTTTCCTCTCCCGTCCATGCCGGGGCCTCAGTCCTTGTGTGGAGTCGGGGCCGGAACCTGAGGATTTCTCTCCAGTGTTGCCATGGGTCTTGGGGTGCTTCTGAGTCTCCCCAGGGGAGTCAGGCTTCGTCTCGAGTGGGGGCATGCACGTGCGCTTTCCTCCCGAGCTGCAGCGGTAGTGTCACGCTTCTTGTCACGTGGATCAAGGGATCTGTGGCTTTCCCTCGAGGCTGTCCCTCGAGGCTTTCCCACGAGGCTTTCCCACAGGGCTGTGCCACGTGCCACCTTGGTGTGAGTCGATCCTCGGCGTGAAAGAGAGCCGGTGAAGGGAAAAGAGGTTCCTCTGGAATGGACTGAGACATCTGGGGGACTCTTGGAATGGTGGCACGACCCTGGAGTTCCTCTCGCCGTTCCTGTTGAGAGGGCCTCCTCTTGAGATGCGACGGGAACGCCGGGAACTCTTTCCCGATGAAGCAGTGAAAGGATGCCTCATCTCGAGCTACGAGGCGGAAACGGGGCTCCTCTGGATGTGGGCGGGACCCTCGTGATTCCTCTCGAGTGGAGACGGGTATGTCGGGGAACTTCTTGATGTGCACCAAGGGTGTGAAGGACCCTTTCGAAGTTCCAGAGGTGAGGTGTGATCAGCCTCTAACGCCTCAGCGGAAATGGGCCTCATCTCGCCTGGAGGGGAGAACCTCCTGGATTTTCTCGAGTTGCGGCAGGTCTTCTCGAGTTACGACGGGGACCACAGGGACCCGCTCTGGTGGCCTCAGGAAAGGCCAGTCCCCATGCGAGTTGCTAGGGGACCTCTCGGGATTCCTCTCCCGTCCATGCCGGGGCCTCAGTCCTTGTGTGGATTCGGGGCCGGAACCTGAGGATTCCTCTCCAGTGTTGCCATGGATCTTGGGGTGCTTCTGAGTCTCCCCAGGGGAGTCAGGCCTCGTCTCGTGTGGGGGCATGAACGTGTGCTTTCCTCCCGAGCTGCAGCAGTAGTGTCACGCTTCCTGTCACGTGGATCAAGGGATCTGTGGCTTTCCCTCGAGGCTGTCCCTCGAGGCTTTCCCACGAGGCTTTCCCACAGGGCTGTGCCACGTGCCACCTTGGTGTGGGTCGATCCTTGGCGTGAAAGACGAGCCTGTGAAGGGAAAAGAGGTTCCTCTGGAATGGACTGAGACATCTGGGGGACTCTTGGAATGGTGGCACGACCCTGGAGTTCCTCTCGCCGTTCCTGTTGAGAGGGCCTCCTCTTGAGATGCCACGGGAACGCCGGGAACTCTTTCCTGACGAAGCAGGGAAAGGATCCCTCATCTCGAGCTACGAGGCGGACCCGGGGCTCCTCTGGATGTGGGCGGGACCCTCGTAATTCCTCTCGAGTGGAGACGGGTATGTCGGGAAAGTTCTTGATTTGCACCAAGGGTGTGAAGGACCCTTTCGAAGTTCCAGAGGTGAGGTGTGATCAGCCTCTAGACGCCTCAGCGGAAATGGGCCTCATCTCGCCTGGAGGGGAGAACCTCCTGGATTTTCTCGAGTTGCGGCAGGTCTTCTCGAGTTACGACGGGGACCTCAGGGACCCGCTCTGGTGGCCTCAGGAAAGGCCAGTCCCCATGCGAGTGGCTAGGGGACCTCTCGGGTTTCCTCTCCCGTCCATGCCGGGGCCTCAGTCCTTGTGTGGAGTCGGGGCCAGAACCTGAGCATTCCTCTCCAGTGTTGCCATGGATCTTGGGGTGCTTCTGAGTCTCCCCAGGGGAGTCAGGCCTCGTCTCGAGTGGGGGCATGCACGTGCGCTTCCTCCCGAGCTGCAGCAGTAGTGTCACGCTTCCTGTCACGTGGATCAAGGGATCTGTGGCTTTCCCTCGAGGCTGTCCCTCGAGGCTTTCCCACGAGGCTTTCCCACAGGGCTGTGCCACGTGCCACCTTGGTGTGAGTCGATCCTCGGCGTGAAAGACGAGCCGGTGAAGGGAAAAGAGGTTCCTCTGGAATGGACTGAAACATCTGGGGGACTCTTGGAATGGTGGCACGACCCTGGAGTTCCTCTCGCCGTTCCTGTTGAGAGGGCCTCCTCTTGAGATGCGACGGGAACGCCGGGAACTCTTTCCCGAAGAAGCAGGGAATGGATCCCTCATCTCGAGCTACGAGGCGGAAACGGGGCTCCTCTGGATGTGGGCGGGACCCTCGTGATTCCTCTCGAGTGGAGACGGGTATGTCGGGGAACTTCTTGATTTGCACCAAGGGTGTGAAGGAGCCTTTCGAAGTTCCAGAGGGGAGGTGTGATCAGCCTCGAGACGCCTCAGCGGAAATGGGCCTCATCACGCCTGGAGGGGAGAACCTCCTGGATTTTCTCGAGTTGCGGCAGGTCTTCTCGAGTTACGACGGGGACCTCAGGGACCCGCTCTGGTGGCCTCAGGAAAGGCCAGTCCCCATGCGAGTTGCTAGGGGACCTCACGGGATTCCTCTCCCGTCCATGCCGGGGCCTCAGTCCTTGTGTGGAGTCGGGGCCGGAACCTGAGGATTTCTCTCCAGTGTTGCCATGGGTCTTGGGGTGCTTCTGAGTCTCCCCAGGGGAGTCAGGCTTCGTCTCGAGTGGGGGCATGCACGTGCGCTTTCCTCCCGAGCTGCAGCGGTAGTGTCACGCTTCTTGTCACGTGGATCAAGGGATCTGTGGCTTTCCCTCGAGGCTGTCCCTCGAGGCTTTCCCACGAGGCTTTCCCACAGGGCTGTGCCACGTGCCACCTTGGTGTGAGTCGATCCTCGGCGTGAAAGACGAGCCGGTGAAGGGAAAAGAGGTTCCTCTGGAATGGACTGAGACATCTGGGGGACTCTTGGAATGGTGGCACGACCCTGGAGTTCCTCTCGCCATTCCTGTTGAGAGGGCCTCCTCTTGAGATGCGACGGGAACGCCGGGAACTCTTTCCCGATGAAGCAGGGAAAGGATCCCTCATCTCGAGCTACGAGGCGGAAACGGGGCTCCTCTGGATGTCGGCGGGACCCTCGTGATTCCTCTCGAGTGGAGACGGCTAGGTCGGGGAACTTCTTGATTTGCACCAAGGGTGTGAAGGACCCTTTCGAAGTTCCAGAGGGGAGGTGTGATCAGCCTCGAGACGCCTCAGCGGAAATGGGCCTCATCTCGCCTGGAGGGGAGAACCTCCTGGATTTTCTCGAGTTGCGGCAGGTCTTCTCGAGTTACGACGGGGACCTCAGGGACCCGCTCTGGTGGCCTCAGGAAAGGCCAGTCCCCATGCGAGTTGCTAGGGGACCTCTCGGGATTCCTCTCCCGTCCATGCCGGGGCCTCAGTCCTTGTGTGGATTCGGGTCCGGAACCTGAGGATTCCTCTCCAGTGTTGCCATGGATCTTGGGGTGCTTCTGAGTCTCCCCAGGGGAGTCAGGCCTCGTCTCGAGTGGGGGCATGAACGTGCGCTTTCCTCCCGAGCTGCAGCAGTAGTGTCACGCTTCCTGTCACGTGGATCAAGGGATCTGTGGCTTTCCCTCGAGGCTGTCCCTCGAGGCTTTCCCACGAGGCTTTCCCACAGGGCTGTGCCACGTTCCACCTTGGTGTGGGTCGATCCTTGGCGTGAAAGACAAGCCTGTGAAGGGAAAAGAGGTTCCTCTGGAATGGACTGAGACATCTGGGGGACTCTTGGAATGGTGGCACGACCCTGGAGTTCCTCTCGCCGTTCCTGTTGAGAGGGCCTCCTCTTGAGATGCGACGGGAACGCCGGGAACTCTTTCCCGACGAAGCAGGGAAAGGATCCCTCATCTCGAGCTACGAAGCGGTCCCGGGGCTCCTCTGGATGTGGTCGGGACCCTCGTAATTCCTCTCGAGTGGAGACGGGTATGTCGGGAAAGTTCTTGATTTGCACCAAGGGTGTGAAGGACCCTTTCGAAGTTCCAGAGGTGAGGTGTGATCAGCCTCTAACGCCTCAGCGGAAATGGGCCTCATCTCGCCTGGAGGGGAGAACCTCCTGGATTTTCTCGAGTTGCGGCAGGTCTTCTCGAGTTACGACGGGGACCACAGGGACCCGCTCTGGTGGCCTCAGGAAAGGCCAGTCCCCATGCGAGTTGCTAGGGGACCTCTCGGGATTCCTCTCCCGTCCATGCCGGGGCCTCAGTCCTTGTGTGGTTTCGGGGCCGGAACCTGAGGATTCCTCTCCAGTGTTGCCATGGACCTTGGGGTGCTTCTGAGTCTCCCCAGGGGAGTCAGGCCTCGTCTCGTGTGGGGGCATGAACGTGCGCTTTCCTCCCGAGCTGCAGCAGTAGTGTCACGCTTCCTGTCACGTGGATCAAGGGATCTGTGGCTTTCCCTCGAGGCTGTCCCTCGAGGCTTTCCCACGAGGCTTTCCCACAGGGCTGTGCCACGTGCCACCTTGGTGTGGGTCGATCCTTGGCGTGAAAGACGAGCCTGTGAAGGGAAAAGAGGTTCCTCTGGAATGGACTGAGACATCTGGGGGACTCTTGGAATGGTGGCACGACCCTGGAGTTCCTCTCGCCGTTCCTGTTGAGAGGGCCTCCTCTTGAGATGCGACTGGAACGCCGGGAACTCTTTCCTGACGAAGCAGGGAAAGGATCCCTCATTTCGAGCTACGAGGCGGTCCCGGGGCTCCTCTGGATGTGGGCGGGACCCTCGTAATTCCTCTCGAGTGGAGACGGGTATGTCGGGAAAGTTCTTGATTTGCACCAAGGGTGTGAAGGACCCTTTCGAAGTTCCAGAGGTGAGGTGTGATCAGCCTCTAGACGCCTCAGGGGAAATGGGCCTCATCTCGCCTGGAGGGGAGAACCTCCTGGATTTTCTCGAGTTGCGGCAGGTCTTCTCGAGTTAGGACGGGGACCTCAGGGACCCGCTCTGGTGGCCTCAGGAAAGGCCGTTCCCCATGCGAGTGGCTAGGGGACCTCTCGGGTTTCCTCTCCCGTCCATGCCGGGGCCTCAGTCCTTGTGTGGAGTCGGGGCCAGAACCTGAGCATTCCTCTCCAGTGTTGCCATGGATCTTGGGGTGCTTCTGAGTCTCCCCAGGGGAGTCAGGCCTCGTCTCGAGTGGGGGCATGCACGTGCGCTTCCTCCCGAGATGCAGCAGTAGTGTCACGCTTCCTGTCACGTGGATCAAGGGATCTGTGGCTTTCCCTCGAGGCTGTCCCTCGAGGCTTTCCCACGAGGCTTTCCCACAGGGCTGTGCCACGTGCCACCTTGGTGTGAGTCGATCCTCGGCGTGAAAGACGAGCCGGTGAAGGGAAAAGAGGTTCCTCTGGAAAGGACTGAGACATCTGGGGGACTCTTGGAATGGTGGCACGACCCTGGAGTTCCTCTCGCCGTTCCTGTTGAGAGGGCCTCCTCTTGAGATGCGACGGGAACGCCGGGAACTCTTTCCCGATGAAGCAGTGAAAGGATGCCTCATCTCGAGCTACGAGGCGGAAACGGGGCTCCTCTGGATGTGGGCGGGACCCTCGTGATTCCTCTCGAGTGGAGACGGGTATGTCGGGGAACTTCTTGATGTGCACCAAGGGTGTGAAGGACCCTTTCGAAGTTCCAGAGGTGAGGTGTGATCAGCCTCTAACGCCTCAGCGGAAATGGGCCTCATCTCGCCTGGAGGGGAGAACCTCCTGGATTTTCTCGAGTTGCGGCAGGTCTTCTCGAGTTACGACGGGGACCACAGGGACCCGCTCTGGTGGCCTCAGGAAAGGCCAGTCCCCATGCGAGTTGCTAGGGGACCTCTCGGGATTCCTCTCCCGTCCATGCCGGGGCCTCAGTCCTTGTGTGGATTCGGGGCCGGAACCTGAGGATTCCTCTCCAGTGTTGCCATGGATCTTGGGGTGCTTCTGAGTCTCCCCAGGGGAGTCAGGCCTCGTCTCGTGTGGGGGCATGAACGTGTGCTTTCCTCCCGAGCTGCAGCAGTAGTGTCACGCTTCCTGTCACGTGGATCAAGGGATCTGTGGCTTTCCCTCGAGGCTGTCCCTCGAGGCTTTCCCACGAGGCTTTCCCACAGGGCTGTGCCACGTGCCACCTTGGTGTGGGTCGATCCTTGGCGTGAAAGACGAGCCTGTGAAGGGAAAAGAGGTTCCTCTGGAATGGACTGAGACATCTGGGGGACTCTTGGAATGGTGGCACGACCCTGGAGTTCCTCTCGCCGTTCCTGTTGAGAGGGCCTCCTCTTGAGATGCGACTGGAACGCCGGGAACTCTTTCCTGACGAAGCAGGGAAAGGATCCCTCATTTCGAGCTACGAGGCGGTCCCGGGGCTCCTCTGGATGTGGGCGGGACCCTCGTAATTCCTCTCGAGTGGAGACGGGTATGTCGGGAAAGTTCTTGATTTGCACCAAGGGTGTGAAGGACCCTTTCGAAGTTCCAGAGGTGAGGTGTGATCAGCCTCTAGACGCCTCAGGGGAAATGGGCCTCATCTCGCCTGGAGGGGAGAACCTCCTGGATTTTCTCGAGTTGCGGCAGGTCTTCTCGAGTTAGGACGGGGACCTCAGGGACCCGCTCTGGTGGCCTCAGGAAAGGCCGTTCCCCATGCGAGTGGCTAGGGGACCTCTCGGGTTTCCTCTCCCGTCCATGCCGGGGCCTCAGTCCTTGTGTGGAGTCGGGGCCAGAACCTGAGCATTCCTCTCCAGTGTTGCCATGGATCTTGGGGTGCTTCTGAGTCTCCCCAGGGGAGTCAGGCCTCGTCTCGAGTGGGGGCATGCACGTGCGCTTCCTCCCGAGCTGCAGCAGTAGTGTCACGCTTCCTGTCACGTGGATCAAGGGATCTGTGGCTTTCCCTCGAGGCTGTCCCTCGAGGCTTTCCCACGAGGCTTTCCCACAGGGCTGTGCCACGTGCCACCTTGGTGTGAGTCGATCCTCGGCGTGAAAGACGAGCCGGTGAAGGGAAAAGAGGTTCCTCTGGAAAGGACTGAGACATCTGGGGGACTCTTGGAATGGTGGCACGACCCTGGAGTTCCTCTCGCCGTTCCTGTTGAGAGGGCCTCCTCTTGAGATGCGACGGGAACGCCGGGAACTCTTTCCCGAAGAAGCAGGGAAAGGATCCCTCATCTCGAGCTACGAGGCGGAAACGGGGCTCCTCTGGATGTGGGCGGGACCCTCGTGATTCCTCTCGAGTGGTGACGGGTATGTCGGGGAACTTCTTGATTTGCACCAAGGGTGTGAAGGACCCTTTCGAAGTTCCAGAGGGGAGGTGTGATCAGCCTCGAGACGCCTCAGCGGAAATGGGCCTCATCTCGCCTGGAGGGGAGAACCTCCTGGATTTTCTCGAGTTGCGGCAGGTCTTCTCGAGTTACGACGGGGACCTCAGGGACCCGCTCTGGTGGCCTCAGGAAAGGCCAGTCACCATGCGAGTTGCTAGGGGACCTCACGGGATTCCTCTCCCGTCCATGCCGGGGCCTCAGTCCTTGTGTGGAGTCGGGGCCGGAACCTGAGGATTTCTCTCCAGTGTTGCCATGGGTCTTGGGGTGCTTCTGAGTCTCCCCAGGGGAGTCAGGCTTCGTCTCGAGTGGGGGCATGCACGTGCGCTTTCCTCCCGAGCTGCAGCAGTAGTGTCACGCTTCTTGTCACGTGGATCAAGGGATCTGTGGCTTTCCCTCGAGGCTGTCCCTCGAGGCTTTCCCACGAGGCTTTCCCACAGGGCTGTGCCACGTGCCACCTTGGTGTGAGTCGGTACTCGGCGTGAAAGACGAGCCGGTGAAGGGAAAAGAGGTTCCTCTGGAATGGACTGAGACATCTGGGGGACTCTTGGAATGGTGGCACGACCCTGGAGTTCCTCTCGCCGTTCCTTTTGAGAGGGCCTCCTCTTGAGATGCGACGGGAACGCCGGGAACTCTTTCCCGACGAAGCAGGGAAAGGATCCCTCATCTCGAGCTACGAGGCGGTCCCGGGGCTCCTCTGGATGTGGGCGGGACCCTCGTAATTCCTCTCGAGTGGAGACGGGTATGTCGGGAAAGTTCTTGATTTGCACCAAGGGTGTGAAGGACCCTTTCGAAGTTCCAGAGGTGAGGTGTGATCAGCCTCTAGACGCCTCAGCGGAAATGGGCCTCATCTCGCCTGGAGGGGAGAACCTCCTGGATTTTCTCGAGTTGCGGCAGGTCTTCTCGAGTTACGACGGGGACCTCAGGGACCCGCTCTGGTGGCCTCAGGAAAGGCCAGTCCCCATGCGAGTGGCTAGGGGACCTCTCGGGTTTCCTCTCCCGTCCATGCCGGGGCCTCAGTCCTTGTGTGGAGTCGGGGCCAGAACCTGAGCATTCCTCTCCAGTGTTGCCATGGATCTTGGGGTGCTTCTGAGTCTCCCCAGGGGAGTCAGGCCTCGTCTCGAGTGGGGGCATGCACGTGCGCTTCCTACCGAGCTGCAGTAGTAGTGTCACGCTTCCTGTCACGTGGATCAAGGGATCTGTGGCTTTCCCTCGAGGCTGTCCCTCGAGGCTTTCCCACGAGGCTTTCCCACAGGGCTGTGCCACGTGCCACCTTGGTGTGAGTCGATCCTCGGCGTGAAAGACGAGCCGGTGAAGGGAAAAGAGATTCCTCTGGAATGGACTGAGACATCTGGGGGACTCTTGGAATGGTGGCACGACCCTGGAGTTCCTCTCGCCGTTCCTGTTGAGAGGGCCTCCTCTTGAGATGCGACGGGAACGCCGGGAACTCTTTCCCGACGAAGCAGGGAAAGGATCCCTCATCTCGAGCTACGAGGCGGAAACGGGGCTCCTCTGGATGTGGGCGGGACCCTCGTGATTCCTCTCGAGTGGAGACGGGTATGTCGGGGAACTTCTTGATTTGCACCAAGGGTGTGAAGGACCCTTTCGAAGTTCCAGAGGGGAGGTGTGATCAGCCTCTAACGCCTCAGCGGAAATGGGCCTCATCTCGCCTGGAGGGGAGAACCTCCTGGATTTTCTCGAGTTGCGGCAGGTCTTCTCGAGTTACGACGGGGACCTCAGGGACCCGCTCTGGTGGCCTCAGGAAAGGCCAGTCACCATGCGAGTTGCTAGGGGACCTCACGGGATTCCTCTCCCGTCCATGCCGGGGCCTCAGTCCTTGTGTGGAGTCGGGGCCGGAACCTGAGGATTCCTCTCCAGTGTTGCCATGGGTCTTGGGGTGCTTCTGAGTCTCCCCAGGGGAGTCAGGCCTCGTCTCGAGTGGGGGCATGCACGTGCGCTTCCTCCCGAGCTGCAGCAGTAGTGTCACGCTTCCTGTCACGTGGATCAAGGGATCTGTGGCTTTCCCTCGAGGCTGTCCCACAGGGCTGTGCCACGTTCCACCTTGGTGTGGGTCGATCCTTGGCGTGAAAGACGAGCCTGTGAAGGGAAAAGAGGTTCCTCTGGAATGGACTGAGACATCTGGGGGACTCTTGGAATGGTGGCACGACCCTGGAGTTCCTCTCGCCGTTCCTGTTGAGAGGGCCTCCTCTTGAGATGCGACGGGAACGCCGGGAACTCTTTCCCGACGAAGCAGGGAAAGGATCCCTCATCTCGAGCTACGAGGCGGTCCCGGGGCTCCTCTGGATGTGGTCGGGACCCTCGTGATTCCTCTCGAGTGGAGACGGCTATGTCGGGAAAGTTCTTGATTTGCACCAAGGGTGTGAAGGACCCTTTCGAAGTTCCAGAGGTGAGGTGTGATCAGCCTCTAACGCCTCAGCGGAAATGGGCCTCATCTCGCCTGGAGGGGAGAACCTCCTGGATTTTCTCGAGTTGCGGCAGTTCTTCTCGAGTTACGACGGGGACCACAGGGACCCGCTCTGGTGGCCTCAGGAAAGGCCAGTCCCCATGCGAGTTGCTAGGGGACCTCTCGGGATTCCTCTCCCGTCCATGCCGGGGCCTCAGTCCTTGTGTGGATTCGGGGCCGGAACCTGAGGATTCCTCTCCAGTGTTGCCATGGATCTTGGGGTGCTTCTGAGTCTCCCCAGGGGAGTCAGGCCTCGTCTCGTGTGGGGGCATGCACGTGCGCTTTCCTCCCGAGCTGCAGCAGTAGTGTCACGCTTCCTGTCACGTGGATCAAGGGATCTGTGGCTTTCCCTCGAGGCTGTCCCTCGAGGCTTTCCCACGAGGCTTTCCCACAGGGCTGTGCCACGTGCCACCTTGGTGTGGGTCGATCCTTGGCGTGAAAGACGAGCCGGTGAAGGGAAAAGAGGTTCCTCTGGAATGGACTGAGACATCTGGGGGACTCTTGGAATGGTGGCACGACCCTGGAGTTCCTCTCGCCGTTCCTGTTGAGAGGGCCTCCTCTTGAGATGCGATGGGAACGCCGGGAACTCTTTCCTGACGAAGCAGGGAAAGGATCCCTCATCTCGAGCTACGAGGCGGTCCCGGGGCTCCTCTGGATGTGGGCGGGACCCTCGTAATTCCTCTCGAGTGGAGACGGGTATTTCGGGGAACTTCTTGATTTGCACCAAGGGTGTGAAGGACCCTTTCGAAGTTCCAGAGGTGAGGTGTGATCAGCCTCTAGACGCCTCAGGGGAAATGGGCCTCATCTCGCCTCGAGGGGAGAACCTCCTGGATTTTCTCGAGTTGCGGCAGGTCTTCTCGAGTTACGACGGGGACCTCAGGGACCCGCTCTGGTGGCCTCAGGAAAGGCCAGTCCCCATGCGAGTGGCTAGGGGACCTCTCGGGTTTCCTCTCCCGTCCATGCCGGGGCCTCAGTCCTTGTGTGGAGTCGGGGCCAGAACCTGAGCATTCCTCTCCAGTGTTGCCATGGATCTTGGGGTGCTTCTGAGTCTCCCCAGGGGAGTCAGGCCTCGTCTCGAGTGGGGGCATGCACGTGCGCTTCCTCCCGAGCTGCAGCAGTAGTGTCACGCTTACTGTCACGTGGATCAAGGGATCTGTGGCTTTCCCTCGAGGCTGTCCCTCGAGGCTTTCCCACGAGGCTTTCCCACAGGGCTGTGCCACGTGCCACCTTGGTGTGAGTCGATCCTCGGCGTGAAAGACGAGCCGGTGAAGGGAAAAGAGGTTCCTCTGGAATGGACTGAGACATCTGGGGGACTCTTGGAATGGTGGCACGACCCTGGAGTTCCTCTCGCCGTTCCTGTTGAGAGGGCCTCCTCTTGAGATGCGACGGGAACGCCGGGAACTCTTTCCCGAAGAAGCAGGGAAAGGATCCCTCATCTCGAGCTACGAGGCGGAAACGGGGCTCCTCTGGATGTGGGCGGGACCCTCGTGATTCCTCTCGAGTGGAGACGGGTATGTCGGGGAACTTCTTGATTTGCACCAAGGGTGTGAAGGACCCTTTCGAAGTTCCAGAGGGGAGGTGTGATCAGCCTCGAGACGCCTCAGCGGAAATGGGCCTCATCTCGCCTGGAGGGGAGAACCTCCTGGATTTTCTCGAGTTGCGGCAGGTCTTCTCGAGTTACGAAGGGGACCTCAGGGACCCGCTCTGGTGGCCTCAGGAAAGGCCAGTCACCATGCGAGTTGCTAGGGGACCTCACGGGATTCCTCTCCCGTCCATGCCGGGGCCTCAGTCCTTGTGTGGAGTCAGGGCCGGAACCTGAGGATTTCTCTCCAGTGTTGCCATGGGTCTTGGGGTGCTTCTGAGTCTCCCCAGGGGAGTCAGGCTTCGTCTCGAGTGGGGGCATGCACGTGCGCTTTCCTCCCGAGCTGCAGCGGTAGTGTCACGCTTCTTGTCACGTGGATCAAGGGATCTGTGGCTTTCCCTCGAGGCTGTCCCTCGAGGCTTTCCCACGAGGCTTTCCCACAGGGCTGTGCCACGTGGCACCTTGGTGTGAGTCGATCCTCGGCGTGAAAGACGAGCCGGTGAAGGGAAAAGAGGTTCCTCTGGAATGGACTGAGACATCTGGGGGACTCTTGGAATGGTGGCACGACCCTGGAGTTCCTCTCGCCATTCCTGTTGAGAGGGCCTCCTCTTGAGATGCGACGGGAACGCCGGGAATTCTTTCCCGACGAAGCAGGGAAAGGATCCCTCATCTCGAGCTACGAGGCGGACCCGGGGCTCCTCTGGATGTCGGCGGGACCCTCGTGATTCCTCTCGAGTGGAGACGGCTAGGTCGGGGAACTTTTTGATTTGCACCAAGGGTGTGAAGGACCCTTTCGAAGTTCCAGAGGGGAGGTGTGATCAGCCTCGAGACGCCTCAGCGGAAATTGGCCTCATCTCGCCTGGAGGGGAGAACCTCCTGGATTTTTTCGAGTTGCGGCAGGTCTTTTCGAGTTACGACGGGGACCTCAGGGACCCGCTCTGGTGGCCTCAGGAAAGGCCAGTCCCCATGCGAGTTGCTAGGGGACCTCTCGGGATTCCTCTCCCGTCCATGCCGGGGCCTCAGTCCTTGTGTGGAGTCGGGGCCGGAACCTGAGGATTCCTCTCCAGTGTTGCCATGGATCTTGGGGTGCTTCTGAGTCTCCCCAGGGGAGTCAGGCCTCGTCTCGAGTGGGGGCATGCACGTGCGCTTTCCTCCCGAGCTGCAGCAGTAGTGTCACGCTTCCTGTCACGTGGATCAAGGGATCTGTGGCTTTCCCTCGAGGCTGTCCCTCGAAGCTTTCCCACGAGGCTTTCCCACAGGGCTGTGCCTCGTTCCACCTTGGTGTGGGTCGATCCTCGGCGTGAAAGACGAGCCTGTGAAGGGAAAAGAGGTTCCTCTGGAATGGACTGAGACATCTGGGGGACTATTGGAATGGTGGCACGACCCTGGAGTTCCTCTCGCCGTTCCTTTTGAGAGGGCCTCCTCTTGAGATGCGACGGGAACGCCGGGAACTCTTTCCCGACGAAGCAGGGAAAGGATCCCTCATCTCGAGCTACGAGGCGGTCCCGGGGCTCCTCTGGATGTGGGCGGGACCCTCGTAATTCCTCTCGAGTGGAGACGGGTATGTCGGGAAAGTTCTTGATTTGCACCAAGGGTGTGAAGGACCCTTTCGAAGTTCCAGAGGTGAGGTGTGATCAGCCTCTAGACGCCTCAGCGGAAATGGGCCTCATCTCGCCTGGAGGGGAGAACCTCCTGGATTTTCTCGAGTTGCGGCAGGTCTTCTCGAGTTACGACGGGGACCTCAGGGACCCGCTCTGGTGGCCTCAGGAAAGGCCAGTCCCCATGCGAGTTGCTAGGGGACCTCTCGGGATTCCTCTCCCGTCCATGCCGGGGCCTCAGTCCTTGTGTGGAGTCGGGACCGGAACCTGAGGATTCCTCTCCAGTGTTGCCATGGGTCTTGGGGTGCTTCTGAGTCTCCCCAGGGGAGTCAGGCCTCGTCTCGAGTGGGGGCATGCACGTGCGCTTCCTCCCGAGCTGCAGCAGTAGTGTCACGCTTCCTGTCACGTGGATCAAGGGATCTGTGGCTTTCCCTCGAGGCTGTCCCTCGAGGCTTTCCCACGAGGCTTTCCCACAGGGCTGTGCCACGTGCCACCTTGGTGTGAGTCGATCCTCGGCGTGAAAGACGAGCCGGTGAAGGGAAAAGAGGTTCCTCTGGAATGGACTGAGACATCTGGGGGACTCTTGGAATGGTGGCACGACCCTGGAGTTCCTCTCGCCGTTCCTGTTGAGAGGGCCTCCTCTTGAGATGCGACGGGAACGCCGGGAACTCTTTCCCGACGAAGCAGGGAAAGGATCCCTCATCTCGAGCTACGAGGCGGAAACGGGGCTCCTCTGGATGTGGGCGGGACCCTCGTGATTCCTCTCGAGTGGAGACGGGTATGTCGGGGAACTTCTTGATTTGCACCAAGGGTGTGAAGGGCCCTTTCGAAGTTCCAGAGGGGAGGTGTGATCAGCCTCTAACGCCTCAGCGGAAATGGGCCTCATCTCGCCTGGAGGGGAGAACCTCCTGGATTTTCTCGAGTTGCGGCAGGTCTTCTCGAGTTACGACGGGGACCTCAGGGACCCGCTCTGGTGGCCTCAGGAAAGGCCAGTCACCATGCGAGTTGCTAGGGGACCTCACGGGATTCCTCTCCCGTCCATGCCGGGGCCTCAGTCCTTGTGTGGAGTCGGGGCCGGAACCTGAGGATTCCTCTCCAGTGTTGCCATGGGTCTTGGGGTGCTTCTGAGTCTCCCCAGGGGAGTCAGGCCTCGTCTCGAGTGGGGGCATGCACGTGCGCTTCCTCCCGAGCTGCAGCAGTAGTGTCACGCTTCCTGTCACGTGGATCAAGGGATCTGTGGCTTTCCCTCGAGGCTGTCCCTCGAGGCTTTCCCACGAGGCTTTCCCACAGGGCTGTGCCACGTGCCACCTTGGTGTGAGTCGATCCTCGGCGTGAAAGACGAGCCGGTGAAGGGAAAAGAGGTTCCTCTGGAATGGACTGAGACATCTGGGGGACTCTTGGAATGGTGGCACGACCCTGGAGTTCCTCTCGCCGTTCCTGTTGAGAGGGCCTCCTCTTGAGATGCGACGGGAACGCCGGGAACTCTTTCCTGACGAAGCAGGGAAAGGATGCCTCATCTCGAGCTACGAGGCGGAAACGGGGCTCCTCTGGATGTGGGCGGGACCCTCGTGATTCCTCTCGAGTGGAGACGGGTATGTCGGGGAACTTCTTGATTTGCACCAAGGGTGTGAAGGACCCTTTCGAAGTTCCAGAGGGGAGGTGTGATCAGCCTCGAGACGCCTCAGCGGAAATGGGCCTCATCTCGCCTGGAGGGGAGAACCTCCTGGATTTTCTCGAGTTGCGGCAGGTCTTCTCGAGTTACGACGGGGACCTCAGGGACCCGCTCTGGTGGCCTCAGGAAAGGCCAGTCCCCATGCGAGTGGCTAGGGGACCTCTCGGGTTTCCTCTCCCGTCCATGCCGGGGCCTGATTCCTTGTGTGGAGTCGGGGCCAGAACCTGAGCATTCCTCTCCAGTGTTGCCATGGATCTTGGGGTGCTTCTGAGTCTCCCCAGGGGAGTCAGGCCTCGTCTCGAGTGGGGGCATGCACGTGCGCTTCCTCCCGAGCTGCAGCAGTAGTGTCACGCTTCCTGTCACGTGGATCAAGGGATCTGTGGCTTTCCCTCGAGGCTGTCCCTCGAGGCTTTCCCACGAGGCTTTCCCACAGGGCTGTGCCACGTGCCACCTTGGTGTGAGTCGATCCTCGGCGTGAAAGACGAGCCGGTGAAGGGAAAAGAGATTCCTCTGGAATGGACTGAGACATCTGGGGGACTCTTGGAATGGTGGCACGACCCTGGAGTTCCTCTCGCCGTTCCTGTTGAGAGGGCCTCCTCTTGAGATGCGACGGGAACGCCGGGAACTCTTTCCCGAAGAAGCAGGGAAAGGATCCCTCATCTCGAGCTACGAGGCGGAAACGGGGCTCCTCTGGATGTGGGCGGGACCCTCGTGATTCCTCTCGAGTGGAGACGGGTATGTCGGGGAACTTCTTGATTTGCACCAAGGGTGTGAAGGACCCTTTCGAAGTTCCAGAGGTGAGGTGTGATCAGCCTCGAGACGCCTCAGCGGAAATGGGCCTCATCTCGCCTGGAGGGGAGAACCTCCTGGATTTTCTCGAGTTGCGGCAGGTCTTCTCGAGTTACGACGGGGACCTCAGGGACCCGCTCTGGTGGCCTCAGGAAAGGCCAGTCCCCATGCGAGTTGCTAGGGGACCTCTCGGGATTCCTCTACCGTCCATGCCGGGGCCTCAGTCCTTGTGTGGAGTCGGGGCCGGAACCTGAGGATTCCTCTCCAGTGTTGCCATGGGTCTTGGGGTGCTTCTGAGTCTCCCCAGGGGAGTCAGGCCTCGTCTCGAGTGGGGGCATGCACGTGCGCTTTCCTCCCGAGCTGCAGCAGTAGTGTCACGCTTCCTGTCATGTGGATCAAGGGATCTGTGGCTTTCCCTCGAGGCTGTCCCTCGAGGCTTTCCCACGAGGCTTTCCCACAGGGCTGTGCCACGTGCCACCTTGGTGTGAGTCGATCCTCGGCGTGAAAGACGAGCCGGTGAAGGGAAAAGAGGTTCCTCTGGAATGGACTGAGACATCTGGGGGACTCTTGGAATGGTGGCACGACCCTGGAGTTCCTCTCGCCGTTCCTGTTGAGAGGGCCTCCTCTTGAGATGCGACGGGAACGCCGGGAACTCTTTCCTGACGAAGCAGGGAAAGGATGCCTCATCTCGAGCTACGAGGCGGAAACGGGGCTCCTCTGGATGTGGGCGGGACCCTCGTGATTCCTCTCGAGTGGAGACGGGTATGTCGGGGAACTTCTTGATTTGCACCAAGGGTGTGAAGGACCCTTTCGAAGTTCCAGAGGGGAGGTGTGATCAGCCTCGAGACGCCTCAGCGGAAATGGGCCTCATCTCGCCTGGAGGGGAGAACCTCCTGGATTTTCTCGAGTTGCGGCAGGTCTTCTCGAGTTACGACGGGGACCTCAGGGACCCGCTCTGGTGGCCTCAGGAAAGGCCAGTCCCCATGCGAGTGGCTAGGGGACCTCTCGGGTTTCCTCTCCCGTCCATGCCGGGGCCTCAGTCCTTGTGTGGAGTCGGGGCCAGAACCTGAGCATTCCTCTCCAGTGTTGCCATGGATCTTGGGGTGCTTCTGAGTCTCCCCAGGGGAGTCAGGCCTCGTCTCGAGTGGGGGCATGCACGTGTGCTTCTTCCCGAGCTGCAGCAGTAGTGTCACGCTTCCTGTCACGTGGATCAAGGGATCTGTGGCTTTCCCTCGAGGCTGTCCCTCGAGGCTTTCCCACGAGGCT
Organism: Budorcas taxicolor; assembly: GCF_023091745.1. NCBI lineage: Eukaryota > Metazoa > Chordata > Mammalia > Artiodactyla > Bovidae > Budorcas > Budorcas taxicolor. The sequence continues at coordinate 22,059 of NW_026292213.1, read as the reverse complement.
TTCCCACAGGGCTGTGCCACGTGCCACCTTGGTGTGAGTCGATCCTCGGCGTGAAAGACGAGCCGGTGAAGGGAAAAGAGATTCCTCTGGAATGGACTGAGACATCTGGGGGACTCTTGGAATGGTGGCACGACCCTGGAGTTCCTCTCGCCGTTCCTGTTGAGAGGGCCTCCTCTTGAGATGCGACGGGAACGCCGGGAACTCTTTCCCGACGAAGCAGGGAAAGGATCCCTCATCTCGAGCTACGAGGCGGAAACGGGGCTCCTCTGGATGTGGGCGGGACCCTCGTGATTCCTCTCGAGTGGAGACGGGTATGTCGGGGAACTTCTTGATTTGCACCAAGGGTGTGAAGGGCCCTTTCGAAGTTCCAGAGGGGAGGTGTGATCAGCCTCTAACGCCTCAGCGGAAATGGGCCTCATCTCGCCTGGAGGGGAGAACCTCCTGGATTTTCTCGAGTTGCGGCAGGTCTTCTCGAGTTACGACGGGGACCTCAGGGACCCGCTCTGGTGGCCTCAGGAAAGGCCAGTCACCATGCGAGTTGCTAGGGGACCTCACGGGATTCCTCTCCCGTCCATGCCGGGGCCTCAGTCCTTGTGTGGAGTCGGGGCCGGAACCTGAGGATTCCTCTCCAGTGTTGCCATGGGTCTTGGGGTGCTTCTGAGTCTCCCCAGGGGAGTCAGGCCTCGTCTCGAGTGGGGGCATGCACGTGCGCTTCCTCCCGAGCTGCAGCAGTAGTGTCACGCTTCCTGTCACGTGGATCAAGGGATCTGTGGCTTTCCCTCGAGGCTGTCCCTCGAGGCTTTCCCACGAGGCTTTCCCACAGGGCTGTGCCACGTGCCACCTTGGTGTGAGTCGATCCTCGGCGTGAAAGACGAGCCGGTGAAGGGAAAAGAGGTTCCTCTGGAATGGACTGAGACATCTGGGGGACTCTTGGAATGGTGGCACGACCCTGGAGTTCCTCTCGCCGTTCCTGTTGAGAGGGCCTCCTCTTGAGATGCGACGGGAACGCCGGGAACTCTTTCCTGACGAAGCAGGGAAAGGATGCCTCATCTCGAGCTACGAGGCGGAAACGGGGCTCCTCTGGATGTGGGCGGGACCCTCGTGATTCCTCTCGAGTGGAGACGGGTATGTCGGGGAACTTCTTGATTTGCACCAAGGGTGTGAAGGACCCTTTCGAAGTTCCAGAGGGGAGGTGTGATCAGCCTCGAGACGCCTCAGCGGAAATGGGCCTCATCTCGCCTGGAGGGGAGAACCTCCTGGATTTTCTCGAGTTGCGGCAGGTCTTCTCGAGTTACGACGGGGACCTCAGGGACCCGCTCTGGTGGCCTCAGGAAAGGCCAGTCCCCATGCGAGTGGCTAGGGGACCTCTCGGGTTTCCACTCCCGTCCATGCCGGGGCCTCAGTCCTTGTGTGGAGTCGGGGCCAGAACCTGAGCATTCCTCTCCAGTGTTGCCATGGATCTTGGGGTGCTTCTGAGTCTCCCCAGGGGAGTCAGGCCTCGTCTCGAGTGGGGGCATGCACGTGCGCTTCCTCCCGAGCTGCAGCAGTAGTGTCACGCTTCCTGTCACGTGGATCAAGGGATCTGTGGCTTTCCCTCGAGGCTGTCCCTCGAGGCTTTCCCACGAGGCTTTCCCACAGGGCTGTGCCACGTGCCACCTTGGTGTGAGTCGATCCTCGGCGTGAAAGACGAGCCGGTGAAGGGAAAAGAGATTCCTCTGGAATGGACTGAGACATCTGGGGGACTCTTGGAATGGTGGCACGACCCTGGAGTTCCTCTCGCCGTTCCTGTTGAGAGGGCCTCCTCTTGAGATGCGACGGGAACGCCGGGAACTCTTTCCCGAAGAAGCAGGGAAAGGATCCCTCATCTCGAGCTACGAGGCGGAAACGGGGCTCCTCTGGATGTGGGCGGGACCCTCGTGATTCCTCTCGAGTGGAGACGGGTATGTCGGGGAACTTCTTGATTTGCACCAAGGGTGTGAAGGACCCTTTCGAAGTTCCAGAGGTGAGGTGTGATCAGCCTCTAGACGCCTCAGCGGAAATGGGCCTCATCTCGCCTGGAGGGGAGAACCTCCTGGATTTTCTCGAGTTGCGGCAGGTCTTCTCGAGTTACGACGGGGACCTCAGGGACCCGCTCTGGTGGCCTCAGGAAAGGCCAGTCCCCATGCGAGTTGCTAGGGGACCTCTCGGGATTCCTCTACCGTCCATGCCGGGGCCTCAGTCCTTGTGTGGAGTCGGGGCCGGAACCTGAGGATTCCTCTCCAGTGTTGCCATGGATCTTGGGGTGCTTCTGAGTCTCCCCAGGGGAGTCAGGCCTCGTCTCGAGTGGGGGCATGAACGTGCGCTTTCCTCCCGAGCTGCAGCAGTAGTGTCACGCTTCCTGTCACGTGGATCAAGGGATCTGTGGCTTTCCCTCGAGGCTGTCCCTCGAGGCTTTCCCACAAGGCTTTCCCACAGGGCTGTGCCACGTGCCACCTTGGTGTGAGTCGATCTTCGGCGTGAAAGACGAGACGGTGAAGGGAAAAGAGGTTCCTCTGGAATGGACTGAGACATCTGGGGGACTCTTGGAAAGGTGGCACGACTCTGGAGTGCCTCTCGCCCTTCCTGTTGAGAGGGCCTCCTCTTGAGATGCGACGGGAACGCCGGGAACTCTTTCCCGACGAAGCAGGGACAGGATCCCTCATCTCGAGCTACGAGGCCGAAACGGGGCTCCTCTGGATGTGGGCGGGACCCTCGTGATTCCTCTCGAGTGGAGACAGGTATTTCGGGGAACTTCTTGATTTGCACCAAGGGTGTGAAGGACCCTTTCGAAGTTCCAGAGGTGAGGTGTGATCAGCCTCGAGACGCCTCAGCGGAAATGCTCCTCATCTCGCCTGCAGGGGAGAATCTCCTGGATTTTCTCGAGTTGCGGCAGGTCTTCTCGAGTTACGACGGGGACCTCAGGGACCCGCTCTGGTGGCCTCAGGAAAGGCCAGTCCCCATGCGAGTGGCTAGGGGACCTCTCGGGTTTCCCCTCCTGTCCATGCCGGGGCCTCAGTCCTTGTGTGGAGTCGGGGCCGGAACCTGAGCATTCCTCTCCAGTGTTGCCATGGATCTTGGGGTGCTTCTGAGTCTCCCCAGGGGAGTCAGGCCTCGTCTCGAGTGGGGGCATGCACGTGCGCTTTCCTCCCGAGCTGCAGCAGTAGTGTCACGCTTCCTGTCACGTGGATCAAGGGATCTGTGGCTTTCCCTCGAGCCTTTCCCTCGAGGCTTTCCCACGAGGCTTTCCCACAGGGCTGTGCCACGTGCCACCTTGGTGTGAGTCGATCCTCGGCGTGAAAGACGAGCCGGTGAAGGGAAAAGAGGTTCCTCTGGAATGGACTGAGACATCTGGGGGACTCTTGGAATGGTGGCACGACCCTGGAGTTCCTCTCGCCGTTCCTGTTGAGAGGGCCTCCTCTTGAGATGCGACGGGAACGCCGGGAACACTTTCCCGACGAAGCAGGGAAAGGATCCCTCATCTCGAGCTACGAGGCGGAAACGGGGCTCCTCTGGATGTGGGCGGGGCCCTCGTGATTCCTCTCGAGTGGAGACGGGTATGTCGGGGAACTTCTTGATTTGCACCAAGGGTGTGAAGGACCCTTTCGAAGTTCCAGAGGGGAGGTGTGATCAGCCTCGAGAAGCCACAGCGGAAATGGGCCTCATCTCTCCTGGAGGGGAGAACCTCCTGGATTTTCTCGAGTTGCGGCAGGTCTTCTCGAGTTACGACGGGGACCTCAGGGACCCGCTCTGGTGGCCTCAGGAAAGGCCAGTCCCCATGCGAGTTGCAAGGGGACCTCTCGGGATTCCTGTCCCGTCCATGCCGGGGCCTCAGTCCTTGTGTGGAGTCGGGGCCGGAACCTGAGGATTCCTCTCCAGTGTTGCCATGGATCTTGGGGTGCTTCTGAGTCTCCCCAGGGGAGTCAGGCCTCGTCTCGAGTGGGGGCATGCACGTGCGCTTTCCTCCCGAGCTGCAGCAGTAGTGTCACGCTTCCTGTCACGTGGATCAAGGGATCTGTGGCTTTCCCTCGAGGCTGTCCCTCGAAGCTTTCCCACGAGGCTTTCCCACAGGGCTGTGCCACGTTCCACCTTGGTGTGGGTCGATCCTCGGCGTGAAAGACGAGCCGGTGAAGGGAAAAGAGGTTCCTCTGGAATGGACTGAGACATCTGGGGGACTCTTGGAAAGGTGGCACGACCCTGGAGTTCCTCTCGCCGTTCCTGTTGAGAGGGCCTCCTCTTGAGATGAGACGGGAACGCCGGGAACTCTTTCCCGAAGAAGCAGGGAAAGGATCCCTCATCTCGAGCTACGAGGCGGAAACGGGGCTCCTCTGGATGTGGGCGGGACCCTCGTGATTCCTCTCGAGTGGAGACGGGTATGTCGGGAAACTTCTTGATTTGCACCAAGGGTGTGAAGGACCCTTTCGAAGTTCCAGAGGGGAGGTGTGATCAGCCTCGAGACGCCTCAGCGGAAATGGGTCTCATCTCGCCTGGAGGGGAGAACCTCCTGGATTTTCTCGAGTTGCGGCAGGTCTTCTCGAGTTACGACGGGGACGTCAGGGACCCGCTCTGGTGGACTCAGGAAAGGCCAGTCCCCATGCGAGTTGCTAGGGGACCTCTCGGGATTCCTGTCCCGTCCATGCCGGGGCCTCAGTCCTTGTGTGGAGTCGGGGCCGGAACCTGAGGATTCCTCTCCAGTGTTGCCATGGATCTTGGGGTGCTTCTGAGTCTCCCCAGGGGAGTCAGGCCTCGTCTCGAGTGGGGGCATGCACGTGCGCTTTCCTCCCGAGCTGCAGCAGTAGTGTCACGCTACCTGTCACGTGGATCAAGGGATCTGTGGCTTTCCCTCGAGGCTGTCCCTCTAGGGTTTCCCACGAGGCTTTCCCACAGGGCTGTGCCACGTGCCACCTTGGTGTGAGTCGATCCTCGGCGTGAAAGACGAGCCGGTGAAGGGAAAAGAGGTTCCTCTGGAATGGACTGAGACATCTGGGGGACTCTTGGAAAGGTGGCACGACCCTGGAGTGCCTCTCGCCGTTCCTGTTGAGAGGGCCTCCTCTTGAGATGCGACGGGAACGCCGGGAACTCTTTCCCGACGAAGCAGGGACAGGATCCCTCATCTCGAGCTACGAGACCGAAACGGGGCTCCTCTGGATGTGGGCGGGACCCTCGTGATTCCTCTCGAGTGGAGACGGGTATTTCGGGGAACTTCTTGATTTGCACCAAGGGTGTGAAGGACCCTTTCGAAGTTCCAGAGGTGAGGTGTGATCAGCCTCGAGACGCCTCAGCGGAAATGGGCCTCATCTCGCCTGGAGGGGAGAACCTCCTGGATATTCTCGTGTTGCGGCAGGTCTTCTCGAGTTACGACGGGGACCTCAGGGACCCGCTCTGGTGGCCTCAGGAAAGGCCAGTCACCATGCGAGTGGCTAGGGGACCTCTCGGGTTTCCCCTCCTGTCCATGCCGGGGCCTCAGTCCTTGTGTGGAGTCGGGGCCGGAACCTGAGGATTCCTCTCCAGTGTTGCCATGGATCTTGGGGTGCTTCTGAGTCTCCCCAGGGGAGTCAGGCCTCGTCTCGAGTGGGGGCATGCACGTGCGCTTTCCTCCCGAGCTGCAGCAGTAGTGTCACGCTTCCTGTCACGTGGATCAAGGGATCTGTGGCTTTCCCTCGAGCCTTTCCCTCGAGGCTTTCCCACGAGGCTTTCCCACAGGGCTGTGCCACGTGCCACCTTGGTGTGAGTCCATCCTCGGCGTGAAAGACGAGCCGGTGAAGGGAAAAGAGGTTCCTCTGGAATGGACTGAGACATCTGGGGGACTCTTGGAATGGTGGCACGACCCTGGAGTTCCTCTCGCCGTTCCTGTTGAGAGGGCCTCCTCTTGAGATGCGACGGGAACGCCGGGAACTCTTTCCCGACGAAGCAGGGAAAGGATCCCTCATCTCGAGCTACGAGGCGGAAACGGGGCTCCTCTGGATGTGGGCGGGACCCTCGTGATTCCTCTCGAGTGGAGACGGCTAGGTCGGGAACTTCTTGATTTGCACCAAGGGTGTGAAGGACCCTTTCGAAGTTCCAGAGGGGAGGTGTGATCAGCCTCGAGACGCCTCAGCGGAAATGGGCCTCATCTCGCCTGGAGGGGAGAACCTCCTGGATTTTCTCGAGTTGCGGCAGGTCTTCTCGAGTTACGACGGGGACCTCAGGGACCCGCTCTGGTGGCCTCAGGAAAGGCCAGTCCCCATGCGAGGTGCTAGGGGGCTTCTCGGGATTCCTCTCCCGTCCATGCCGGGGCCTCAGTCCTTGTGTGGAGTCGGGGCCGGAACCTGAGGATTCCTCTCCAGTGTTGCCACGGACCTTGGGGTGCTTCTGAGTCTCCCCAGGGGAGTCAGGCCTCGTCTCGGGTGGGGGCATGCACGTGCGCTTTCCTCCCGAGCTGCAGCAGTAGTGTCACGCTTCCTGTCACGTGGATCAAGGGATCTGTGGCTTTCCCTCGAGGCTGTCCCTCGAGGCTTTCCCACGAGGCTTTCCCACAGGGCTGTGCCACGTGCCACCTTGGTGTGACTCGATCCTCGGCGTGAAAGACGAGCCGGTGAAGGGAAAAGAGGTTCCTCTGGAGTGGACTGAGACATCTGGGGGACTCTTGGAAAGGTGGCACGACCCTGGAGTTCCTCTCGCCGTTCCTGTTGAGAGGGCCTCCTCTTGAGATGCGACGGGAACGCCGGGAACTCTTTCCCGACGAAGCAGGGACAGGATCCCTCATCTCGAGCTACGAGGCCGAAACGGGGCTCCACTGGATGTGGGCGGGACCCTCGTGATTCCTCTCGAGTGGAGACGGGTATGTCGGGGAACTTCTTGATTTGCAGCAAGGGTGTGAAGAAGCCTTTCGAAGTTCCAGAGGTGAGGTGTGATCCGCCTCGTGACACCTCAGCAGAAATGGGCCTCATCTCGCCTGGAGGGGAGAACCTCCTGGATTTTCTCGAGTTTCGGCAGGTCTTCTCGAGTTACGACGGGGACCTCAGGGACCCGCTCTGGTGGCCTCAGGAATGGCCAGTCCCCATGCGAGTTGCTAGGGGACCTCTCGGGATTCCTCTCCCATCCATGCCGGGGCCTCAGTCCTTGTGTGGAGTCGGGGCCGGAACCTGAGGATTCCTCTCCAGTGTTGCCATGGATCTTGGGGTGCGTCTGAGTCTGCCCAGGGGAGTCGGGCCTCGTCTCGAGTGGGGGCATGCACGTGCGCTTTCCTCCCGAGCTGAAACAGCAGTGTCACGGTTCCTTTCACGTGGATCAAGGGATCTGTGGCTTTCCCTCGAGGCTGTCCCTTGAGACTTTCCCACGAGGCTTTCCCGCAGGGCTGTGCCAAGTGCCACCTTGGTGTGAGTCGATCCTCGGCGTGAAAGAGGAGCCGGTGAAGGGAAAAGAGGTTCCTCTGAAATGGACTGAGACATCTGGGGGACTCTTGGAATGGTTGCACGACCCTGGAGTTCCTCTCGCCGTTCCTGTTGCGAGGGCCTCCTCTTGAGATGCGACGGGAACGCCGGGAACTCTTTCCCGACGAAGCAGGGATAGGATCCCTCATCTCGAGCTACGAGGCGGAAACGGGGCTCCTCTGGATGTGGGCGGGACCCTCGTGATTCCTCTCGAGTGGAGACGAGTATGTCGGGGAACTTCTTGATTTGCACCAAGGGTGTGAAGGACCCTTTCGAAGTTCCAGAGGGGAGGTGTGATCAGCCTCGAGACACCTCAGCGGAAATGGGCCTCATCTCGCCTGGAGGGGAGAACCTCCTGGATTTTCTCGAGCTGCGGCAGGTCTTCTCGCGTTATGACGGGGACCTCAGGGACCCGCTCTGGTGGCCTCAGGAAAGGCCAGTCCCCATGCGAGTTGCTAGGGGACCTCTCGGGATTCCTCTCCCATCCATGCCGGGGCCTCAGTCCTTGTGTGGAGTCGGGGCCGGAACCTGAGGATTCCTCTCCAGGGTTGCCATGGATCTTGGGGTGCTTCTGAGTATCCCCAGGGGAGTCGGGCCTCGTCTGGAGTGGGGGCATGCACGTGCGCTTTCCTCCCGAGCTGCAGCAGTAGTGTCACGCTTCCTGTCACGTGGATCAAGGGATCTGTGGCTTTCCCTCGAGGCTGTCCCTCGAGGCTTTCCCACGAGGCTTTCCCACAGGGCTGTGCCACGTGCCACCTTGGTGTGACTCGATCCTCGGCGTGAAAGAGGAGCCGGTGAAGGGAAAAGAGGTTCCTCTGAAATGGACTGAGACATCTGGGGGACTCTTGGAATGGTTGCACGACCCTGGAGTTCCTCTCGCCGTTCCTCTTGAGAGGGCCTCCTCTTGAGATGCGACGGGAACGCCGGGAAATCTTTCCCGACGAAGCAGGGAAAGGATCCCTCATCTCGAGCTACGAGGCGGAAACGGGGCTCCTCTGGATGTGGGCGGGACCTTCGTGATTCCTCTCGAGTGGAGACGGGTATGTCGGGGAACTTCTTGATTTGCACCAAGGGTGTGAAGGACCCTTTCGAAGTTCCAGAGGGGAGGTGTGATCAGCCTCGAGACACCTCAGCGGAAATGGGCCTCATCTCGCCTGGAGGGGAGAACCTCCTGGATTTTCTCGAGTTGCGGCAGGTCTTCTCGAGTTATGACGGGGACCTCAGGGACCCGCTCTGGTGGCCTCAGGAAAGGCCAGTCCCCATGCGAGTTGCTAGGGGGCCTCTTGGGATTCCTCTCCCGTCCATGCCGGGGCCTCAGTCCTTGTGTGGAGTCGGGGCCGGAACCTGAGGATTCCTCTCCAGTGTTGCCACGGACCTTGGGGTGCTTCTGAGTTTCCCCAGGGGAGTCAGGCCTCGTCTCGAGTGGGGGCATGCACGTGCGCTTTCCTCCCGAGCTGCAGCAGTAGTGTCACGCTTCCTGTCACGTGGATGAAGGGATCTGTGGCTTTCCCTCGAGGCTGTCCCTCGAGGCTTTCCCACGAGGCTTTCCCACAGGGCTGTGCCACGTGCCACCTTGGTGTGAGTCGATCCTCGGCGTGAAAGACGAGCCGGTGAAGGGAAAAGAGGTTCCTCTGGAATGGACTGAGACATCTGGGGGACTCTTGGAAAGGTGGCACGACCCTGGAGTTCTTCTCGCCGTTCCTGTTGAGAGGGCCTCCTCTTGAGATGCGACGGGAACGCCGGGAACTCTTTCCCGACGAAGCAGGGACAGGATCCCTCATCTCGAGCTACGAGGCCGAAACGGGGCTCCTCTGAATGCGGGCGGGACCCTCGTGATTCCTCTCGAGTGGAGACGGGTATGTCGGGGAACTTCTTGATTTGCAGCAAGGGTGTGAAGAAGCCTTTCGAAGTTCCAGAGGGGAGGTGTGATCCGCCTCGTGACACCTCAGCAGAAATGGGCCTCATCTCGCCTGGAGGGGAGAACCTCCTGGATTTTCTCGAGTTGCGGCAGGTCTTCTCGAATTACGACGGGGACCTCAGGGACCCGCTCTGGTGGCCTCAGGAAAGGCCAGTCCCCATGCGAGTTGCTAGGGGACCTCTCGGGATTCCTCTCCCATCCATGCCGGGGCCTCAGTCCTTGTGTGGAGTCGGGGCCGGAACCTGAGGATTCCTCTCCAGTGTTGCCATGGATCTTGGGGTGCTTCTGAGTCTCCCCAGGGGAGTCAGGCCTCGTCTCGAGTGGGGGCATGCACGTGCGCTTTCCTCCCGTGCTGAAACAGCAGTGTCACGCTTCCTTTCACGTGGATCAAGGGATCTGTGGCTTTCCCTCGAGGCTGTCCCTTGAGGCTTTCCCACGAGGCTTTCCCGCAGGGCTGTGCCACGTGCCACCTTGGTGTGAGTCGATCCTCGGAGTGAAAGACGAGCCGGTGAAGGGAAAAGAGGTTCCTCTGGAATGGACTGAGACATCTGGGGGACTCTTGGAATGGTTGCACGACCCTGGAGTTCCTCTCGCTGTTCCTCTTGAGAGGGCCTCCTCTTGAGATGCGACGGGAACGCCGGGAACTCTTTCCCGACGAAGCAGGGAAAGGATCCCTCATCTCAAGCTACGAGGCGGAAACGGGGCTCCTCTGGATGTGGGCGGGACCCTCGTGATTCCTCTCGAGTGGAGACGGGTATGTCGGGGAACTTCTTGATTTGCACCAAGGCTGTGAAGGACCCTTTCGAAGTTCCAGAGGGGAGGTGTGATCAGCCTCGAGACGCCTCAGCGGAAATGGGCCTCATCTCGCCTGGAGGGGAGAACCTCCTGGATTTTCTCGAGTTGCGGCAGGTCTTCTCGAGTTATGACGGGGACCTCAGGGACCCGCTCTGGTGGCCTCAGGAAAGGCCAGTCCCCATGCGAGTTGCTAGGGGGCCTCTCGGGATTCCTCTCCCGTCCATGCCGGGGCCTCAGTCCTTGTGTGGAGTCGGGGCCGGAACCTGAGGATTCCTCTCCAGTGTTGCCATGGATCTTGGGGTGCTTCTGAGTCTCCCCAGGGGAGTCGGGCCTCGTCTCGAGTGGGGGCATGCACGTGCGCTTTCCTCCCGAGCTGAAACAGCAGTGTCACGCTTCCTGTCACGTGGATCAAGGGATCTGTGGCTTTCCCTCGAGGCTGTCCCTTGAGGCTTTCCCACGAGGCTTTCCCACAGGGCTGTGCCACGTGCCACCTTGGTGTCAGTCGATCCTCGGCGTGAAAGACGAGCCGGTGAAGGGAAAAGAGGTTCCTCTGGAATGGACTGAGACATCTGGGGGACTCTTGGAATGGTTGCACGACCCTGGAGTTCCTCTCGCCGTTCCTCTTGAGAGGGCCTCCTCTTGAGATGCGACGGGAACGCCGGGAACTCTTTCCCGACGAAGCAGGGAAAGGATCCCTCATCTCGAGCTACGAGGCGGAAACGGGGCTCCTCTGGATGTGGGCGGGACCCTCGTGATTCCTCTCGAGTGGAGACGGGTATGTCGGGGAACTTCTTGATTTGCACCAAGGGTGTGAAGGACCCTTTCGAAGTTCCAGAGGGGAGGTGTGATCAGCCTCGAGACGCCTCAGCGGAAATGGGCCTCATCTCGCCTGGAGGGGAGAACCTCCTGGATTTTCTCGAGTTGCGGCAGGTCTCCTCGAGTTACGACGGGGACCTCAGGGACCCGCTCTGCTGGCCTCAGGAAAGGCCAGTCCCCATGCGAGTTGCTAGGGGATATCTCGGGATTCCTCTCCGGTCCATGCTGGGGCCTCAGTCCTTGTGTGGAGTCGGGGCCGTAACCTGAGGATTCCTCTCCAGTGTTGCCATGGATCTTGGGGTGCTTCTGAGTCTCCCCAGGGGAGTCAGGCCTCGTCTCGAGTGGGGGCATGCACGTGCGCTTTCCTCACGAGCTGCAGCAGTAGTGTCACGTTACCTGTCACGTGGATCAAGGGATCTGTGGCTTTCCCTCGAGGCTGTCCCTCGAGGCTTTCCCACGAGGCTTTCCCACAGGGCTGTGCCACGTGCCACCTTGGTGTGAGTCGATCCTCGGCGTGAAAGACGAGCCGGTGAAGGGAAAAGAGGTTCCTCTGGAATGGACTGAGACATCTGGGGGACTCTTGGAATGGTTGCACGACCCTGGAGTTCCTCTCGCCGTTCCTCTTGAGAGGGCCTCCTCTTGAGATGCGACGGGAACGCCGGGAACTCTTTCCCGACGAAGCAGGGAAAGGATCCCTCATCTCGAACTACGAGGCGGAAACGGGGCTCCTCTGGATGTGGGCGGGACCCTCGTGATTCCTCTCGAGTGGAGACGGGTATGTCGGGGAACTTCTTGATTTGCACCAAGGGTGTGAAGGACCCTTTCGAAGTTCCAGAGGGGAGGTGTGATCAGCCTCGAGACGCCTCAGCGGAAATGGGCCTCATCTCGCCTGGAGGGGAGAACCTCCTGGATTTTCTCGAGTTGCGGCAGGTCTTCTCGAGTTACGACGGGGACCTCAGGGACCCGCTCTGGTGGCCTCAGGAAAGGCCAGTCCCCATGCGAGTTGCTAGGGGACCTCTCGGGATTCCTCTCCCGTCCATGCCGGGGCCTCAGTCCTTGTGTGGAGTCGGGGCCGGAACCTGAGGATTCCTCTCCAGTGTTGCCATGGATCTTGGGGTGCTTCTGAGTCTCCCCAGGGGAGTCAGGCCTCGTCTCGAGTGGGGGCATGCACGTGCGCTTTCCTCCCGAGCTGCAGCAGTAGTGTCACGCTTCCTGTCACGTGGATCAAGGGATCTGTGGCTTTCCCTCGAGGCTGTCCCTCGAGGCTTTCCCACGAGGCTTTCCCACAGGGCTGTGCCACGTGCCACCTTGGTGTGAGTCGATCCTCGGCGTGAAAGACGAGCCGGTGAAGGGAAAAGAGGTTCCTCTGGAATGGACTGAGACATCTGGGTGACTCTTGGAATGGTGGCACGACCCTGGAGTTCCTCTCGCCGTTCCTGTTGAGAGGGCCTCCTCTTGAGATGCGACGGGAACGCCGGGAACTCTTTCCCGACGAAGCAGGGAAAGGATCCCTCATCTCGAGCTACGAGGCGGAAACGGGGCTCCTCTGGATGTGGGCGGGACCCTCGTGATTCCTCTCGAGTGGAGACGGGTATGTCGGGGAACTTCTTGATTTGCACCAAGGGTGTGAAGGACCCTTTCGAAGTTCCAGAGGTGAGGTGTGATCAGCCTCGAGACGCCTCAGCGGAAATGGGCCTCATCTCGCCTGGAGGGGAGAACCTCCTGGATTTTCTCGAGTTGCGGCAGGTCTTCTCGAGTTACGACGGGGACCTCAGGGACCCGCTCTGGTGGCCTCAGGAAAGGCCAGTCCCCATGCGAGTTGCTAGGGGACCTCTCGGGATTCCTCTCCCGTCCATGCCGGGGCCTCAGTCCTTGTGTGGAGTCGGGGCCGGAACCTGAGGATTCCTCTCCAGTGTTGCCATGGATCTTGGGGTGCTTCTGAGTCTCCCCAGGGGAGTCAGGCCTCGTCTCGAGTGGGGGCATGCACGTGCGCTTTCCTCCCGAGCTGCAGCAGTAGTGTCACGCTTCCTGTCACGTGGATCAAGGGATCTGTGGCTTTCCCTCGAGGCTGTCCCTCGAGGCTTTCCCACGAGGCTTTCCCACAGGGCTGTGCCACGTGCCACCTTGGTGTGAGTCGATCCTCGGCGTGAAAGACGAGCCGGTGAAGGGAAAAGAGGTTCCTCTGGAATGGACTGAGACATCTGGGGGACTCTTGGAATGGTGGCACGACCCTGGAGTTCCTCTCGCCGTTCCTGTTGAGAGGGCCTCCTCTTGAGATGCGACGGGAACGCCGGGAACTCTTTCCCGACGAAGCAGGGAAAGGATCCCTCATCTCGAGCTACGAGGCGGAAACGGGGCTCCTCTGGATGTGGGCGGGACCCTCGTGATTCCTCTCGAGTGGAGACGGGTATGTCGGGGAACTTCTTGATTTGCACCAAGGGTGTGAAGGACCCTTTCGAAGTTCCAGAGGTGAGGTGTGATCAGCCTCGAGACGCCTCAGCGGAAATGGGCCTCATCTCGCCTGGAGGGGAGAACCTCCTGGATTTTCTCGAGTTGCGGCAGGTCTTCTCGAGTTACGACGGGGACCTCAGGGACCCGCTCTGGTGGCCTCAGGAAAGGCCAGTCCCCATGCGAGTTGCTAGGGGACCTCTCGGGATTCCTCTCCCGTCCATGCCGGGGCCTCAGTCCTTGTGTGGAGTCGGGGCCGGAACCTGAGGATTCCTCTCCAGTGTTGCCATGGATCTTGGGGTGCTTCTGAGTCTCCCCAGGGGAGTCAGGCCTCGTCTCGAGTGGGGGCATGCACGTGCGCTTTCCTCCCGAGCTGCAGCAGTAGTGTCACGCTTCCTGTCACGTGGATCAAGGGATCTGTGGCTTTCCCTCGAGGCTGTCCCTCGAGGCTTTCCCACGAGGCTTTCCCACAGGGCTGTGCCACGTGCCACCTTGGTGTGAGTCGATCCTCGGCGTGAAAGACGAGCCGGTGAAGGGAAAAGAGGTTCCTCTGGAATGGACTGAGACATCTGGGGGACTCTTGGAATGGTGGCACGACCCTGGAGTTCCTCTCGCCGTTCCTGTTGAGAGGGCCTCCTCTTGAGATGCGACGGGAACGCCGGGAACTCTTTCCCGAAGAAGCAGGGAAAGGATCCCTCATCTCGAGCTACGAGGCGGAAACGGGGCTCCTCTGGATGTGGGCGGGACCCTCGTGATCCTCTCGAGTGGAGACGGGTATGTCGGGGAACTTCTTGATTTGCACCAAGGGTGTGAAGGACCCTTTCGAAGTTCCAGAGGTGAGGTGTGATCAGCCTCGAGACGCCTCAGCGGAAATGGGCCTCATCTCGCCTGGAGGGGAGAACCTCCTGGATTTTCTCGAGTTGCGGCAGGTCTTCTCGAGTTACGACGGGGACCTCAGGGACCCGCTCTGGTGGCCTCAGGAAAGGCCAGTCCCCATGCGAGTTGCTAGGGGACCTCTCGGGATTCCTCTCCCGTCCATGCCGGGGCCTCAGTCCTTGTGTGGAGTCGGGGCCGGAACCTGAGGATTCCTCTCCAGTGTTGCCATGGATCTTGGGGTGCTTCTGAGTCTCCCCAGGGGAGTCAGGCCTCGTCTCGAGTGGGGGCATGCACGTGCGCTTTCCTCCCGAGCTGCAGCAGTAGTGTCACGCTTCCTGTCACGTGGATCAAGGGATCTGTGGCTTTCCCTCGAGGCTGTCCCTCGAGGCTTTCCCACGAGGCTTTCCCACAGGGCTGTGCCACGTGCCACCTTGGTGTGAGTCGATCCTCGGCGTGAAAGACGAGCCGGTGAAGGGAAAAGAGGTTCCTCTGGAATGGACTGAGACATCTGGGGGACTCTTGGAATGGTGGCACGACCCTGGAGTTCCTCTCGCCGTTCCTGTTGAGAGGGCCTCCTCTTGAGATGCGACGGGAACGCCGGGAACTCTTTCCCGACGAAGCAGGGAAAGGATCCCTCATCTCGAGCTACGAGGCGGAAACGGGGCTCCTCTGGATGTGGGCGGGACCCTCGTGATTCCTCTCGAGTGGAGACGGGTATGTCGGGGAACTTCTTGATTTGCACCAAGGGTGTGAAGGACCCTTTCGAAGTTCCAGAGGTGAGGTGTGATCAGCCTCGAGACGCCTCAGCGGAAATGGGCCTCATCTCGCCTGGAGGGGAGAACCTCCTGGATTTTCTCGAGTTGCGGCAGGTCTTCTCGAGTTACGACGGGGACCTCAGGGACCCGCTCTGGTGGCCTCAGGAAAGGCCAGTCCCCATGCGAGTTGCTAGGGGACCTCTCGGGATTCCTCTCCCGTCCATGCCGGGGCCTCAGTCCTTGTGTGGAGTCGGGGCCGGAACCTGAGGATTCCTCTCCAGTGTTGCCATGGATCTTGGGGTGCTTCTGAGTCTCCCCAGGGGAGTCAGGCCTCGTCTCGAGTGGGGGCATGCACGTGCGCTTTCCTCCCGAGCTGCAGCAGTAGTGTCACGCTTCCTGTCACGTGGATCAAGGGATCTGTGGCTTTCCCTCGAGGCTGTCCCTCGAGGCTTTCCCACGAGGCTTTCCCACAGGGCTGTGCCACGTGCCACCTTGGTGTGAGTCGATCCTCGGCGTGAAAGACGAGCCGGTGAAGGGAAAAGAGGTTCCTCTGGAATGGACTGAGACATCTGGGGGACTCTTGGAATGGTGGCACGACCCTGGAGTTCCTCTCGCCGTTCCTGTTGAGAGGGCCTCCTCTTGAGATGCGACGGGAACGCCGGGAACTCTTTCCCGACGAAGCAGGGAAAGGATCCCTCATCTCGAGCTACGAGGCGGAAACGGCGCTCCTCTGGATGTGGGCGGGACCCTCGTGATTCCTCTCGAGTGGAGACGGGTATGTCGGGGAACTTCTTGATTTGTACCAAGGGTTTGAAGGAGCCTTTCGAAGTTCCAGAGGTGAGGTGTGATCAGCCTCGAGACGCCTCAGCGGAAATGGGCCTCATCTCGCCTGGAGGGGAGAACCTCCTGGATTTTCTCGAGTTGCGGCAGGTCTTCTCGAGTTACGACGGGGACCTCAGGGACCCGCTCTGGTGGCCTCAGGAAAGGCCAGTCCCCATGCGAGTTGCTAGGGGACCTCTCGGGATTCCTCTCCCGTCCATGCCGGGGCCTCAGTCCTTGTGTGGAGTCGGGGCCGGAACCTGAGGATTCCTCTCCAGTGTTGCCATGGATCTTGGGGTGCTTCTGAGTCTCCCCAGGGGAGTCAGGCCTCGTCTCGAGTGGGGGCATGCACGTGCGCTTTCCTCCCGAGCTGCAGCAGTAGTGTCACGCTTCCTGTCACGTGGATCAAGGGATCTGTGGCTTTCCCTCGAGGCTGTCCCTCGAGGCTTTCCCACGAGGCTTTCCCACAGGGCTGTGCCACGTGCCACCTTGGTGTGAGTCGATCCTCGGCGTGAAAGACGAGCCGGTGAAGGGAAAAGAGGTTCCTCTGGAATGGACTGAGACATCTGGGGGACTCTTGGAATGGTGGCACGACCCTGGAGTTCCTCTCGCCGTTCCTGTTGAGAGGGCCTCCTCTTGAGATGCGACGGGAACGCCGGGAACTCTTTCCCGACGAAGCAGGGAAAGGATCCCTCATCTCGAGCTACGAGGCGGAAACGGGGCTCCTCTGGATGTGGGCGGGACCCTCGTGATTCCTCTCGAGTGGAGACGGGTATGTCGGGGAACTTCTTGATTTGCACCAAGGGTGTGAAGGAGCCTTTCGAAGTTCCAGAGGTGAGGTGTGATCAGCCTCGAGACGCCTCAGCGGAAATGGGCCTCATCTCGCCTGGAGGGGAGAACCTCCTGGATTTTCTCGAGTTGCGGCAGGTCTTCTCGAGTTACGACGGGGACCTCAGGGACCCGCTCTGGTGGCCTCAGGAAAGGCCAGTCCCCATGCGAGTTGCTAGGGGACCTCTCGGGATTCCTCTCCCGTCCATGCCGGGGCCTCAGTCCTTGTGTGGAGTCGGGGCCGGAACCTGAGGATTCCTCTCCAGTGTTGCCATGGATCTTGGGGTGCTTCTGAGTCTCCCCAGGGGAGTCAGGCCTCGTCTCGAGTGGGGGCATGCACGTGCGCTTTCCTCCCGAGCTGCAGCAGTAGTGTCACGCTTCCTGTCACGTGGATCAAGGGATCTGTGGCTTTCCCTCGAGGCTGTCCCTCGAGGCTTTCCCACGAGGCTTTCCCACAGGGCTGTGCCACGTGCCACCTTGGTGTGAGTCGATCCTCGGCGTGAAAGACGAGCCGGTGAAGGGAAAAGAGGTTCCTCTGGAATGGACTGAGACATCTGGGGGACTCTTGGAATGGTGGCACGACCCTGGAGTTCCTCTCGCCGTTCCTGTTGAGAGGGCCTCCTCTTGAGATGCGACGGGAACGCCGGGAACTCTTTCCCGACGAAGCAGGGAAAGGATCCCTCATCTCGAGCTACGAGGCGGAAACGGGGCTCCTCTGGATGTGGGCGGGACCCTCGTGATTCCTCTCGAGTGGAGACGGGTATGTCGGGGAACTTCTTGATTTGTACCAAGGGTTTGAAGGAGCCTTTCGAAGTTCCAGAGGTGAGGTGTGATCAGCCTCGAGACGCCTCAGCGGAAATGGGCCTCATCTCGCCTGGAGGGGAGAACCTCCTGGATTTTCTCGAGTTGCGGCAGGTCTTCTCGAGTTACGACGGGGACCTCAGGGACCCGCTCTGGTGGCCTCAGGAAAGGCCAGTCCCCATGCGAGTTGCTAGGGGACCTCTCGGGATTCCTCTCCCGTCCATGCCGGGGCCTCAGTCCTTGTGTGGAGTCGGGGCCGGAACCTGAGGATTCCTCTCCAGTGTTGCCATGGATCTTGGGGTGCTTCTGAGTCTCCCCAGGGGAGTCAGGCCTCGTCTCGAGTGGGGGCATGCACGTGCGCTTTCCTCCCGAGCTGCAGCAGTAGTGTCACGCTTCCTGTCACGTGGATCAAGGGATCTGTGGCTTTCCCTCGAGGCTGTCCCTCGAGGCTTTCCCACGAGGCTTTCCCACAGGGCTGTGCCACGTGCCACCTTGGTGTGAGTCGATCCTCGGCGTGAAAGACGAGCCGGTGAAGGGAAAAGAGGTTCCTCTGGAATGGACTGAGACATCTGGGGGACTCTTGGAATGGTGGCACGACCCTGGAGTTCCTCTCGCCGTTCCTGTTGAGAGGGCCTCCTCTTGAGATGCGACGGGAACGCCGGGAACTCTTTCCCGACGAAGCAGGGAAAGGATCCCTCATCTCGAGCTACGAGGCGGAAACGGGGCTCCTCTGGATGTGGGCGGGACCCTCGTGATTCCTCTCGAGTGGAGACGGGTATGTCGGGGAACTTCTTGATTTGTACCAAGGGTTTGAAGGAGCCTTTCGAAGTTCCAGAGGTGAGGTGTGATCAGCCTCGAGACGCCTCAGCGGAAATGGGCCTCATCTCGCCTGGAGGGGAGAACCTCCTGGATTTTCTCGAGTTGCGGCAGGTCTTCTCGAGTTACGACGGGGACCTCAGGGACCCGCTCTAGTGGCCTCAGGAAAGGCCAGTCCCCATGCGAGTTGCTAGGGGACCTCTCGGGATTCCTCTCCCGTCCATGCCGGGGCCTCAGTCCTTGTGTGGAGTCGGGGCCGGAACCTGAGGATTCCTCTACAGTGTTGCCATGGATCTTGGGGTGCTTCTGAGTCTCCCCAGGGGAGTCAGGCCTCGTCTCGAGTGGGGGCATGCACGTGCGCTTTCCTCCCGAGCTGCAGCAGTAGTGTCACGCTTCCTGTCACGTGGATCAAGGGATCTGTGGCTTTCCCTCGAGGCTGTCCCTCGAGGCTTTCCCACGAGGCTTTCCCACAGGGCTGTGCCACGTGCCACCTTGGTGTGAGTCGATCCTCGGCGTGAAAGACGAGCCGGTGAAGGGAAAAGAGGTTCCTCTGGAATGGACTGAGACATCTGGGGGACTCTTGGAATGGTGGCACGACCCTGGAGTTCCTCTCGCCGTTCCTGTTGAGAGGGCCTCCTCTTGAGATGCGACGGGAACGCCGGGAACTCTTTCCCGACGAAGCAGGGAAAGGATCCCTCATCTCGAGCTACGAGGCGGAAACGGGGCTCCTCTGGATGTGGGCGGGACCCTCGTGATTCCTCTCGAGTGGAGACGGGTATGTCGGGGAACTTCTTGATTTGCACCAAGGGTGTGAAGGACCCTTTCGAAGTTCCAGAGGTGAGGTGTGATCAGCCTCGAGACGCCTCAGCGGAAATGGGCCTCATCTCGCCTGGAGGGGAGAACCTCCTGGATTTTCTCGAGTTGCGGCAGGTCTTCTCGAGTTACGACGGGGACCTCAGGGACCCGCTCTGGTGGCCTCAGGAAAGGCCAGTCCCCATGCGAGTTGCTAGGGGACCTCTCGGGATTCCTCTCCCGTCCATGCCGGGGCCTCAGTCCTTGTGTGGAGTCGGGGCCGGAACCTGAGGATTCCTCTCCAGTGTTGCCATGGATCTTGGGGTGCTTCTGAGTCTCCCCAGGGGAGTCAGGCCTCGTCTCGAGTGGGGGCATGCACGTGCGCTTTCCTCCCGAGCTGCAGCAGTAGTGTCACGCTTCCTGTCACGTGGATGAAGGGATCTGTGGCTTTCCCTCGAGGCTGTCCCTCGAGGCTTTCCCACGAGGCTTTCCCACAGGGCTGTGCCACGTGCCACCTTGGTGTGAGTCGATTCTCGGCGTGAAAGACGAGCCGGTGAAGGGAAAAGAGGTTCCTCTGGAATGGACTGAGACATCTGGGGGACTCTTGGAATGGTGGCACGACCCTGGAGTTCCTCTCGCCGTTCCTGTTGAGAGGGCCTCCTCTTGAGATGCGACGGGAACGCCGGGAACTCTTTCCCGACGAAGCAGGGAAAGGATCCCTCATCTCGAGCTACGAGGCGGAAACGGGGCTCCTCTGGATGTGGGCGGGACCCTCGTGATTCCTCTCGAGTGGAGACGGGTATGTCGGGGAACTTCTTGATTTGTACCAAGGGTTTGAAGGAGCCTTTCGAAGTTCCAGAGGTGAGGTGTGATCAGCCTCGAGACGCCTCAGCGGAAATGGGCCTCATCTCGCCTGGAGGGGAGAACCTCCTGGATTTTCTCGAGTTGCGGCAGGTCTTCTCGAGTTACGACGGGGACCTCAGGGACCCGCTCTGGTGGCCTCAGGAAAGGCCAGTCCCCATGCGAGTTGCTAGGGGACCTCTCGGGATTCCTCTCCCGTCCATGCCGGGGCCTCAGTCCTTGTGTGGAGTCGGGGCCGGAACCTGAGGATTCCTCTCCAGTGTTGCCATGGATCTTGGGGTGCTTCTGAGTCTCCCCAGGGGAGTCAGGCCTCGTCTCGAGTGGGGGCATGCACGTGCGCTTTCCTCCCGAGCTGCAGCAGTAGTGTCACGCTTCCTGTCACGTGGATCAAGGGATCTGTGGCTTTCCCTCGAGGCTCTCCCTCGAGGCTTTCCCACGAGGCTTTCCCACAGGGCTGTGCCACGTGCCACCTTGGTGTGAGTCGATCCTCGGCGTGAAAGACGAGCCGGTGAAGGGAAAAGAGGTTCCTCTGGAATGGACTGAGACATCTGGGGGACTCTTGGAATGGTGGCACGACCCTGGAGTTCCTCTCGCCGTTCCTGTTGAGAGGGCCTCCTCTTGAGATGCGACGGGAACGCCGGGAACTCTTTCCCGACGAAGCAGGGAAAGGATCCCTCATCTCGAGCTACGAGGCGGAAACGGGGCTCCTCTGGATGTGGGCGGGACCCTCGTGATTCCTCTCGAGTGGAGACGGGTATGTCGGGGAACTTCTTGATTTGCACCAAGGGTGTGAAGGACCCTTTCGAAGTTCCAGAGGTGAGGTGTGATCAGCCTCGAGACGCCTCAGCGGAAATGGGCCTCATCTCGCCTGGAGGGGAGAACCTCCTGGATTTTCTCGAGTTGCGGCAGGTCTTCTCGAGTTACGACGGGGACCTCAGGGACCCGCTCTGGTGGCCTCAGGAAAGGCCAGTCCCCATGCGAGTTGCTAGGGGACCTCTCGGGATTCCTCTCCCGTCCATGCCGGGGCCTCAGTCCTTGTGTGGAGTCGGGGCCGGAACCTGAGGATTCCTCTCCAGTGTTGCCATGGATCTTGGGGTGCTTCTGAGTCTCCCCAGGGGAGTCAGGCCTCGTCTCGAGTGGGGGCATGCACGTGCGCTTTCCTCCCGAGCTGCAGCAGTAGTGTCACGCTTCCTGTCACGTGGATCAAGGGATCTGTGGCTTTCCCTCGAGGCTGTCCCTCGAGGCTTTCCCACGAGGCTTTCCCACAGGGCTGTGCCACGTGCCACCTTGGTGTGAGTCGATCCTCGGCGTGAATGACGAGCCGGTGAAGGGAAAAGAGGTTCCTCTGGAATGGACTGAGACATCTGGGGGACTCTTGGAATGGTGGCACGACCCTGGAGTTCCTCTCGCCGTTCCTGTTGAGAGGGCCTCCTCTTGAGATGCGACGGGAACGCCGGGAACTCTTTCCCGACGAAGCAGGGAAAGGATCCCTCATCTCGAGCTACGAGGCGGAAACGGGGCTCCTCTGGATGTGGGCGGGACCCTCGTGATTCCTCTCGAGTGGAGACGGGTATGTCGGGGAACTTCTTGATTTGCACCAAGGGTGTGAAGGACCCTTTCGAAGTTCCAGAGGTGAGGTGTGATCAGCCTCGAGACGCCTCAGCGGAAATGGGCCTCATCTCGCCTGGAGGGGAGAACCTCCTGGATTTTCTCGAGTTGCGGCAGGTCTTCTCGAGTTACGACGGGGACCTCAGGGACCCGCTCTGGTGGCCTCAGGAAAGGCCAGTCCCCATGCGAGTTGCTAGGGGACCTCTCGGGATTCCTCTCCCGTCCATGCCGGGGCCTCAGTCCTTGTGTGGAGTCGGGGCCGGAACCTGAGGATTCCTCTCCAGTGTTGCCATGGATCTTGGGGTGCTTCTGAGTCTCCCCAGGGGAGTCAGGCCTCGTCTCGAGTGGGGGCATGCACGTGCGCTTTCCTCCCGAGCTGCAGCAGTAGTGTCACGCTTCCTGTCACGTGGATCAAGGGATCTGTGGCTTTCCCTCGAGGCTGTCCCTCGAGGCTTTCCCACGAGGCTTTCCCACAGGGCTGTGCCACGTGCCACCTTGG